>NC_134584.1:69150731-69516981 GCF_037038515.1 Microtus pennsylvanicus
AAAACTACTTATCCAAAAGCCTTGGAGATCTTTCCATTTTCTGATATCTTCTTTAATTTCTTTCTGCAAAGACTTAAAGTTCTTGTAATAAAGTTGTTCACTTGTTTGGTTAGAGCTACCTCAAGATATTTTATGTTACTTGTGGCTATTATAAGGGATAATGTTTCTCTGATTTCTTTCTCAGCCCATTTATCATTTGTATACAGGACAGCAACTGGAGTTAATATTATACCCTGACACATTGCTAAAGGTTTTATCAGCTGTAAGAGTTCCTTGTAGAATTCTTGGGGTCACTTATATATACAATAATATCATTTGCAAATACATAAGTTTGACTTCTTTCCTTCCAATTTATATCCCCTTTATCTCCTTTTGCTCTCATAATTCGCTAGCTAGAAATTTGAGTACTATATTGAACATCTATGAAGAGAGTGACATCCTTGTCTTGTTCCTGATTTTAGTGGAATTGCTTTGAGTTTCTCTCCATTTAGGTTGGTGTTGGTAGTTAGCTTGTTGTATAGTACCTTTATTATTTTTAAATATATTCCTTGAATCCCTGATCTCTCCACAAACTTAATTATGAAGGGGTGTTGGATTTTGTTGAAGACTTTTTAGCATCAAATCAGGTGATTCTGTTTTTTTTTTCTTTCAGTTTATTTGTATGGTGAATTACATTGAGAGATTTGAATGAAGCTAACTTGGTCATGGTGGATGGTTTTTCTGATGTATTCTTCAATTCAGTTTGCCAGTATTTTATTGAGTATTTTTGTATCAATTTTCATGATGGAAAATGGTCTGTAATTCTCGTTCTTATCTGTGTCTTTGTGTAGTATGGGTTTCTAAGTAATGGTGAAGAGAGTTTGGCAATGTTCCTTCTGTCTGTATTGTGTAAAACACTTTCAGGAGTATTGGTATTTGTTTTTCTTTGAAATTCTTGTGAAAATCTGTACTGAAACTGTTTAGCCCTGGCTTTTTTTTTGGGGGGGGGGGGTTCTAGAGACTTAAGATGACTGCTTCTGTTTTCTTGGGGGTTATAGTGCTATTTAAATTATTTATCTGGTCTTGATTTAACTTTTTCATTATGGTACCTATCCAGAAAATTGTTCATTTGTTTTAAATTTTCAAGTTTTGTGGAGTACAGGTTTTCAAAGTATGAACTAGTGATTCTTTGGATGTCCTCGGTATCTGTTGTTATGTTTCTATTTTCATTCCTGATTTTTTTTTTAGTTTTGATAGTCTCTCTTTGCCATTTGATTAGTTTGGATAAGGTTTGTTTATCTTGTTGATTTCTTCAAAGAACCATTCTTGATCACATTGATTCTTTTTATTGTTTGGTTTGTTTCTATTTTACTGATTTCAGCCCTCAGTTTGATCATTTTCAGTTTTTACTTAATGGGTGTGTTTGCTTCTTCTTGCTATCACTTTCAGGTATACTGTTAAGTTGCTAGTATAAGATTTCTCCATGTTCTTTATGTAGGCACTTAGTGCTATGAACTTTCCTCTTAGCACTACTTTTATAGTGTCACATAGGTTTGGGTATGTTGTGCCTTCATTCTCATTGAATTCTAGGAAGTCTTTAATTTCTTTCTTTCTTCTTTGATTCAGTTGAACAACGTTCAATTTCCATGAGTTTGTAGGATTTCTGCAATTAGTGTTGTTGTTGAATTCTAACTTTATGCCATAGTGATAAAATAAGAAAAATATTCCAATATTTTTTATCTATTGAGATTTGTTTTGTTACTAAGTAAGTAGTTAATTTTAGACAAGGTTCCATGAGGTGTTGAAAGGAAAGTGTATTATTTTGTGTTTGGGTGAAATGTTTTATAGATGTCTGTTAAGTTCACTTGAGTCATGACATTTGTTAATTCCTTTATTTCTCTTTTAAGTTTCTGTCTGGGTGACCTGTCCATTGGTGAGAATGGGGTCTTGAAGTCCCCCACTCTAATGGAATGGGGTTTGATATGTGATTTAAGCGTTAGTAGTGTTTCTATTACATATTGGGGCATAGATGCACAGAACTGAGAGTTCATCCTAGTGGATTTTTCCTATGATGTGTATGAAATGTCCTTCTCCATCTATTTTGGTTTATTCAGGTTGGACTATATTTTGTTAGATATTAGGATAGCTACACCTGCTTCTTTCTTAAGTCCATTTTCTTGGAAAATCCTTTCCTACAACTTTACTCTGAGGTAATGTCTGTTTTTGAGGTTGAGGTGTGTTTCTTTTATGCAGCAGAAGGGTGGGTCTTATTTTGGATCTATTCTGATAGCCTCTGTCTTTTTACTGGTGAATTTATACAATTGGCATTAAGAGATATTAATGAACAGTGGTGGTTAATTCCTGCTACATTCAGTTTTGTTGGTGGTGAGGCTAGTGTTTGTGTGTGTCCCTTCTTTGAGGTTTGCTGGTGTGAGAGTATCTGTGGCCCGTGTTTTTATGAGTACAGCTAATTTCCTTAGGTTAGAGTTTTCCTTCTAGTATTTTTTGCAAGACTGAACTTGTGAATAGGTACTGTTTAAATCTGATTTTGTCATGGAATGTCTTGTTTCCTTTGTCTACAGTGATTGAGAGTTTTGTTGTATGTAGTACTCTGGGCTTGAATCCGTGGTCTCTTAGTGTCTATATAATTTCTGTCCAGGACTTTCTCACTTTCAGATTCTCCACTGAGGAGTCAAATGTTATTCTAATGGGTCTTCCTTTATATTTTACTTGGCCTTTTTCCTTTGCAGCTCTTAGTATTCCTGTTTTATTTTGTATATTTAGTGTTTTGATTATTATATAATGGACTATTTTGCAGGAGGATCTGGTCTATTTGGTGTTCTGTAAGCTTCTTGTACCTTCATAGGGATATCTTTCTTTAGGTTGGAAAAGTTTACTTTTATGATTTTGTTGAATATATTTTCTGTGCCTTTGAGTTGAAATTCTTCTCCTTCTCTCCCTGTTTTTCTTAGGTTTGGTGTTTTCATGGTGTCCCAGATTTTCTGGATGTTTTATGTTAAGAATTTGTCTGATTTAACATTTTTCTTAATTGGGAGAATCTATTTCCTCTGTTGTATCTTCAAAGTTGGAGATTCTTTCTTCCATTTCGTGCATTCTGCTTGTTTTGCTTGCATCTGTACTTCCTGTTAATTTACCAAGATTTTCCATTTCTAGAAATCCCTTGATTTGTGTTTTCTTTATTGCATCTACTTGAATTTTCAAGTCTTGAACTGTTTTCTTCACTTGTTTGATCGTGTTTTCTTTGCTTTCTTGACTTTCATTAATGAATTAATTGATTTCTTCATTTTTATTTATATTTCCTCCATTTCTTTAAGGGAATTTCTCATTCCCTCATTAAGGACCTCTATCATCTTCATAAAGTTATTTTTAAGGCTATTTTCTTATACATCATTTGCATTGGGATGCTCAAATCTTGCTGTTGTAGATCCACTAGTTTCTGGTACTGCCATATTGTTCTTTATGTTGTCAAATGTATTCTTATACTGCCATCTACCCATCTCTTTCTCCAATCAGTACAGGTGGGTTCCTTACACAACTTGTGGTCTCTCTTCCTCCAGGTCCAGTTGGAACGTCTTCCGTGGGCTGCAGCTGGGACTTGCGGCTCTGGTGGTCACTGTTCCTCTAGGTGCATGAGGTAGTGGTGGGGCTGATGGCCACTGGTGTATAGGGGGATGGTTGACAAGAGAGGATGCTGTCACTTGGTCTCTAGGGGTGTCATGTTTGGGTGATGTCTGGAGACTAGGGCCTAGAAAGCAGGGTTCTTCAGCCAGGATATCTGACACTCACCCGCCACTCCAGTTGTAGCTGGGTCTAGTGGTTCTGGTGGTCACTAGTGTGAATATTGTCCCTCCTGGTAAAGGTGGGTCAGTTGGATCCTGTGGTTGCTGTTGTGGTGGGGATGTTTGGTGGGAGATGGTGTTGCTGCCTGGTCACTGGAGTGCCATGATTGGCAGAAGGGAAAGGTCTAAGGTATAGAGAACATCCCTTAGTATTCCTTTTTTATTTGTATGCTTAGTGTTGGAATTTCTAACTGGGATATCAGACAGTCAACTAGGTTACTGATTTATGTAAGTTGATTTTGTCCTTTCTCACTTTAACAAACTGTTAATTTCTTCTAGATGTTTCTTGTTGGAATTTTTAGGATTTCTAATACATATTATATTACCTGAAAATTAGAATAATTTCGCTTCTTTTTATATGAGTTCCTTTAATTTCTTTCTCTTGCATTATTGCTCCAGCTAGTGCTTCCAGCAGTGTATTGAAGAGGAGTGGTGAAAACCCTATATTGTTATTGATTTTAATAGAATTTCTGTGATCTTCCTATATTTAGTATTGGAATTAAAGTCTACTTGGTAGGAGGGAAATTATGCCTGGTATTGAAAATCTTGCTAGCTTCGGTTGGCTAATGAGATCATGAATCTTAGAAAATGATCTACCAATGTTACTTTGTTAAACTAGCATAATTTTATGACATTCTAAATCTTATTCTTATACTCACAGATAAGTGTATCTACCACATGTAATCAAAGAAAGCTCTCTTAAGAGCAATTGAGACTGTCACATTAAATCACAACTACAAACAGCTGTGGTATAGTGATCTTGTACAGTCTAAAGTATTGTCAGTCTATTGGTTTAATAAAATGACCATTAGCCAGTCAGGAAGTACATAGGAGGAGCACCCAGACTAGCAAACTTCTAGGAAGAGAAAAGGCAGAGATGCAGTCACAAACTAGACACATAGAAAGCAGGATCAGAATACCTTTCTGTAAAAAGGTATCAAGTCACATGGCTAAACATAGACAAAAATTATGGGTGAATTTAAGTTGTAAGTGCTAGTTAGTAATGAGCTTGAGCCAATATCCCAATTTGTAATTAATATAGTGTCTCTGTGATTATTGCGGTCTGGGTGGCCAGGAAATGAAACTGCTGAATCTGTGCATAGAAAACTATAGATATTAATAGATTTGGGAGACTTTAACCTTATCATATATATATATGATATATATATATATATATATATATATATATATATATATATATATACCACATACATATTTTATAAATACATAAAACAGCTCAGGTATCTATGACTCATCCAACATTGTGAAAGAGGGCTAAAAAAGAGTAAGAATCAAAGTAGGAGGAAGTATGCTGTGAAACAGTGTATCCGAGAAATGGCTGCATAAACAAAACTGGAAGAATGGCAATATCTACGTAACTGTCAACATGAAAAGATGTGATTTTATGGGGTTCCATCATTAGATAAAAAAACTATAGGCAGGTAATGACTACCAGGAGAATACAAGTAGCCACTCTCAGAGATGGGTCCTCTTATTGGTTGTCAAATACAAAGTGTGATGAAAGCATATACACACAACACTAACAATAGATTAAGCATAGGAGAGAGAGAGAGAGAGAGAGAGAGAGAGAGAGAGAGAGAGAGAGAGAGAGAACAGATAGATATGCAGCAATAATAATCAACGAAGAAGTTATCAATTTGAAAAGAAGGAACATCCGGTGGGGGGTGGGTTCTAGAAATGGTGCCTGGTAGGAACTGGAGAAAGGAATGATGAGAAATGACATAATTTGAGTTCAATTAAAAGCAACTTAAAAAATTAAAAGTTTACAACATTAAGCTGCTTCTTGAGGATACTGACTTTACAGATCTTTGCAAGATTCAATAAATAAGTGGTTAAATTTCAGAACACCAACAATATTTGGTCCTTAATGAAAGTCTCCTGTTGTTTCTAGTAGAAAATATTAGATATAATTTATCTCCCCAGAGGAGACTCACAGATAGCCATCATGATCTCTTGATTTTAAACAAAATTCCTAATTGTGTACTGCTCTGGAAGAGTTTTATATTATTCTCAAGATTACTTCCCCAACTAGAAAATATATAAGATGTCAAAGGAAAGACTTTTGTTTAACGTTTACTGAAAGCCTGTACTTTGGTTCCTTCTCTGCATTATCCTGCAATTACCGAAATCTTCAGATTAGAGAGACTTTCAATTACAGCTTTTAATAAAGAAGAGTAGCCTTTTATGAGAAAACATACAGTATGCTGATTCTGTTTATTTAAATAATGACATCAACAAAAATATTTTAATTATAATTTTCATATATAAATATGTATTACTTTAGTAAATAAATTGGGTTATATGAGAATGGCAACTTGTACATAGCACTAGGGATTTTGCAACTTCTGACTGCTTATTTTATTTGATGCATTTTGCTATTGTTTTGATTAAAATATTAAATATTGGGTATCTCTCTATAGTGTTATTTTTAAATATTTGATGTTTAAATTTTATTGTTTCAAATAGTTCTGTAAGGTGCCCTGTATTAAGCTCTAGTATGTACCCTAAGAGATTCTGATATTACACTGCAAATGACATATGCAATCCTTTGAAGCAATATCATTACAAAATGTAAGTGTGCCGTTGGCTAAATTTGTAGTATAAGCAGTAAAAGTACTTTTATAAATCTTTAATTTACTAAGAAATATAATATCTAAAAGTATAAAGGGCTGAAATTGGGCACTAATGTCTGGTTGCCACACTTTTATATTCATACAAAAATCAGAAAGGAAGGCCTCAGGCTTCATGTGACCGGGAAGCAGATGAAACCAAGACCTCTACTTAAACTATAACCTCAATTAAATGGAGAAATAGATATTTTTCCTACACAAAGTATTATACTCAAAATATGTTTCCTCTAATGTTGTTGCTGTGACAACAAAAATATGATTGCTTTGAGACCATCATATTTTTTTTGTTTCTTTGTTTTTAAATCTTATCTTATAATATTGTACATAGATCTTTATATTCAATATAAGGCTACTTTGTTTAGTAATAGCACTGATAAATAATATGTAACAATCCATAATAACTATGAATTTGTCAAAAAATCACAGCAAAAAGGATATGTGGTTGGAGTTGTGAAGTTTGATATGCATTATTATTATTATTTTTATTATTATTATTATTATTGATTCTCTGCATAAGTCCAATGGAAACCCATGATTCCTTTTCCTTAAAAGCACAGAAACATTTGCTTCCTTATTCAGAGGAAGAAAGAGATCGAAAGAAGATCAAGAGCTGAATCATGGAAAAGAGTCAACTCACTGGCAAACTTTCAAAACGGATGGGGTTTTCTGTGAAGGAATATGCAAAGCTTCCTGAAGTTGCAGAACATAGTTTTTATTTCTTGCTGGGTTTTTTTTTGAGATTTTCACAATTTATTATTTTTATATTCAACTGTGTTATATCTAGAAGACATTAACTCTAGATCTAAGACAAAATTAATATAGAAAATAAAATGAGAGATAATGATTATTCTGACCAAAGATTAGCCAATTTAGAACTAAAGTGTTTATGTTGTTATACAAAGCAAACATTAGTGAAAAAACAACTTTTTGGAAGAGAAAGGACTTTGTATAGTTTGTCAATTCATCAAAACAAAAATAAAAATGATACCAAGTCATAAAACATCTCAGTAAAGTTGAACTTATTAAACAACTGTTGTTTTTAGAACCATTTTGAAGATCTCTGCCTGTCTTGCCTGTAGTCTGTCCATCTGTGCCTATATATCTTTTTCTTTGTAAAGGGGAGAGGGTACTCACATATGGAAATCCAAAATACAAACTGCAATATCATTTCAAGGGTGGCTCTGAAGGTACAGCAAAGTGAGTGATGGGGAGCTAGGGTGTGAAGATTTTCTTATCCAAGGCACTGCCAAGTCTTAGCTCTATCTGCATTCTGCAGGAGTTGTGGATGCCTTGCACTGCCTTTCCTGATTCTCTATGCGCAGCTATGTACTATGGGAAGAAGTAGAGGATGTCTATGATGTCAACAGCAAATGGAATCCTTGGTTTTGGGAGTTCAGTGTCCATCAGCAAAGAGACAGTGGGGTTGTGCCTGTAGTCATTCCCCTTAGAGAAGCAGCAGCTCTCACTCAGCTTTATAGTCACATCACTGGGGGTCAGGAAGAATGGGGCTGCTTTGTATTACAATAGTTTCTTTGGTAATCATGACTGCTGTCTCTGTCCAAACCCTTCTGAGAAAGGCAGGACTCTGGGTAGGTTGTGTCCAAGTCAGGAAGACTCATATTTTACATAGTCCAACGAACTAAACAGGTCCAGCAAGGTGCTTGTGTCCATACTGAAGGCTGTTTGTCAGTTACACTTTGTAAATTGACCAGGTTAGAGTCAATCATTATTATACAATGACTCTTACATTTATGCCACTGATATTGTTACCAACACTTGGCCATAATCTCTGAAGTCACAGAGTTGTTTTCCACCAGTCCTTTGGGTTCCCCAGGTAGGACCATAGATAAAAGGTCCCTCCATGTAAAGGAGCACCCAGGTGTTTATCAAGAAGGACCCATACCCGACCTTAGAACCACTAGATAGAAGATGGAAGCCCTGGTTTGCCTATTCACTATGAATATATTCTTGTCCCCAACTGCATTCATTAACTCCGTCCTTCCATCCTTCTAGCCTACCCTTGCTGCCTCAACCACAGTCTCTATGTACTTAAACCCATTATTGAAGGGAACCCATCCAACTCCATTCCTGAGAAGTTTCTCCATAAGCCAAGAGAACAATGAGCTCAGTGATCATCCAAATTGTTATATCTGATCTAAAATTTAAAAGACCTTGCTTCTAAATATGGCAAATACTTAGCAAAACTGACAAAGAATAAAATAGCAAAGATAAACATCATTACAAACATATGAAAAAGATAACAATACTGTTCTCAGAAAATATTATAAAATATTATCAATAACTAAGATAATCAAGATGAAGGAGAAAAATTTTTAGAAACTCATAAACCCCTAAGCTTAGTCAAAAAAGTTTGAATTCTCCATACTTATAACATGAAAAGTGAAGAATCTAACAATTGAGTAAAAGTGACAATAAAAACAATTTCTAAGGAAGAGGTATGTAAGAACAGATGGCTTTTCTGAGATTTCTGTTACAATTTAAATTATTAATATCCATTTCTCTCAAACCTGTAAGTAAATGTGGAAAATAAATGCAGTACACATTTCTTGCTTGATGTTACATAATTAGTAACAAATCATAATGTCAATCCAAAAACAGATTAAGTCAGTATCTGGATAAATATTAGTAGAAAAATAGTCATTATGACTTGAAGAACAAAAACACAACAAAATATGAATAAAGTAACCCAAATGTTATTAAAATAACACCCCATGAACAAACCAGTTTTTACCAGGTGGGGCAAGTAGTTCAACATAAGAAAACTAATCGAGTATATGACATTTAAACAAAAAATATGTTGGGAAGGATGGCTCAGTAGTAAGGCAGTATCTCCTAATTCTGAAAGACCATGTTCACTCCCAGGGATCCACATGGTGGAAAGAGAGAATCAAATTCTTCAAGCTATCATTTGACCTCCAAACATGTACTGTGACATGTGCACACATGCATGTACACTTCCTAGATGTTTCTTCAAAACAAATTGCCACTGGGCACATAAAAGACGCTCAACAATCCATTACCAGCGAGGTACAAATCAAAATGACCATGAACACATCTAGAAAAAAACATAATTTTGAAAATATTAAGAAAACAAGTATTGTTTGAGATATGGGACAACTGGGATGTTATACTTTAACTAAATGTAAAATATTGCATCTCCTGTGTAAAAGAGTTTATAGTTCCTTCAAATGTTAAACTTACAAATCATCTAAAATTTCATTATCATGGAAGTACATCAGATAATTGAAAATGGGCATGCAATCAGAGCTTTTACATAGACAAATGTAACCTAACTGTTCATCAACAGATACTAATGATACCTAAACAAATGTACTATATACATAAAATCAAATATTATCTGATCATAGGATATAATGAACTTTACCATAGTTCTGCAACATAAATAAACACTAAAGTATGGTAAGTGAAACAAGCCACCTGTAATAGGACAAATGTTGCATGGTGTCCTATTTTGAGATGCTGTGTAAGAAGATTGGGTATTTTAAGGTTATTGTTTCTGTGACAAAACATCATGATGAAAAGTAAGCAGAAAAGAGGTTATTTGGCTTATTCTTCAATGCTGAAGTCTGTCCTTGAAGGAAGTCAGGGCAGGAACTCAAGCAGGGCAGGACCCTGGATCAGGAGCTGATGTAGAGACATAGATGGGTACTGCTTACTGACTTGCCCTCTTCCTCAGTCTGCTTTCTTATAGATCCCTGGACCACCAGCCTAGGAAAGGAAATACCCATCCAATCACTAATTAAGAACATACCCTACAGGCTTGCCAATGGCCAGGTCTTGTAGAGACAAATTTCTTAATTTAGTTTCCCCTCTCTCGGGTGACTTTAACTCAATCAAGTTGACATAAAAGTACCCAGCACAGTAGGCAAATTTGTAAACACGACAATTTATAATGATTTAAGTAGAAGAGAAAAGGAAATTGCTGCCTGTTGAGTACAGAATTACTATCTGAGCTAGAAAAGTTTAGGAATAACTAGTGGCAACATTTTCACATAGTAAATGCATTTAGTACTGAAAAACTGTTAAAATGCAAAATTTTCATGTATATGTCTTATTTTACTACAATGAAAGTAAAATAATATGATCTCATAATAGAAAGAATGCTTTCACACATCAAAATTTATCTGCAGTACTTGGAACTGAACCATAGGGCTTATACATACTTTGTGAGTAGTATACCACATAGTTATAACAACAGTTCGTTAAATAATTCTTAATCTGTAGGGAAGAAATTACAGGCCTGGAAAACATGAGTTGCCAACAGTAATCTATTTTTTCTTCATGAATTTTTGAACTACTTGAATTTTACAAAGAAAATGAGTATATTTTAATTTAAATATAATTTTGTGTGTTATAATTCCCATGAACTATAATATGGATAATTTGTTATTCTCATGCCATGAAACTAATATAATTTGATTCAGTGGATTAAAAAAAGAAAAATTGGAAAGGAAGTAACAGTAAGGGAATTAGGGAAGGAATTGGATGGCAAGAAATGTGGAGAGTAGATTTCACCAAAATATATGTGACTATGAAATCCTCAGAATAAAAAAATACCTGCTTTGTAGCCTATGACATCACATGGAATAGCTGTACTCTTTATTCCCATCTATATAAGTGGATTTTTATTTAAGTTTTTCCTTTGCATTCCCAACAAAATTAAGTAAAACATTAAAACATTTCAACACTTAAATGCTGTGTATATTGCATTGTGTTTATGTCTAACACAATGAGTATTTCACAATAATGGCTTTTTATACTTTTTCTGTACTTTCCTGTATAAAATTTGTGGTATTTGCAGTATTAGGTATGCATTCATTCCTCTCACACTTACTAAACACTTCCAGATTTGAAAGTTTTGTTCTGGTAATTTGAGGAGAGTACTTCATTAAGAAGAAAGTAAGACAAGCATAAAACTAAAAAGGCTTACTGAACATCAATTGACTTTAACCTTTCTTCATTGTGACTATGATATTTATATTCTTTTTTATTAGATTTTAAAAAAAAATACCAATCCAAATTCACACTCCCTTCCCTCTTCCCACTCCCACCACACATCCTCTAACCATTTGGAGAGGAAGAAGTTAAACTTTAATTATTTGCAGATGATATGATAGTATACATAAATGACCCCAAAAACTCTACCAGAGAACTCCTACAGCTGATAAATACATTCAGTGATGTGACAGGATACAATATCAACTCAAAAAAAAAAATCAGTAGCCCTCCTATACACAAATGATAAAGAATCTGAGAGGGAAATTAGAGAAACATCACCCTTCACAATAGCCACAAATAACATAAAAGATCTTGGGGTAACACTAACTAAGGAAGTGAAAGATCTATTTGACAAGAACTTTAAGTCTTTGAAGAAAGAAATTGAAAAAGATACCAGAAAATGGAAAGATCTCCTATGCTCTTGGATAGGAAGGATCAACATAGTAAAAATAGCAATCCTATCAAAGCAATCTTTGGATTCAATGCATTCCCCATCAAAATCCCAGTAAATTCTTCACAGACCTTAAAAGACCTGTATTTATATTCTCAATTTGGATTTCTAGCAAAGTTTAAAGATCATAAAGTTAGTAGATAGTTCAATAAATTAATTATCTCATCAGAAAGTCAGTGGAAGATTTAGACAACACGACATCTCTACATTGTTGTGTAGAGTGACAAAAGAAGAATCCAAGGAGACACGTGTCTTTTACAACTTTGTTGAACATAAAGTATATTCTTTAAAAGATGGATTTTTCTCCCCTTTAGTAAGTCATCTTTTTTTTTTACTTTTTACACTGAAGAGACATAAAGAAATAATTTCTGAATAGTTTTCCATTAAAAAAAAACAACCTGTATTGTCAGTTAGTAACCAAAAATGAAAAGTAGCATTAATTCTGGTGGAGTAAAAAAGGAAACCAAATTTCTATATTTCCAATGTGTCCCCAAAATTGGATGCACTTTTATGTTCTATAACTCATGTTGTTGGTATTTCCAGGTAGCCCATTTAGAGGAGGCAATAGTAGATTTGACTTTATTGTGGAAACAGAGTATGATATGCTGCATTCTCTTTTGACCATTTGATACCTCTGCTATGTTAGGTACAAAAAAGCAGCCCTCAACAGAATCTGCGTAGATGCTAACACCATGTTCCTAGACTTTCTAGTCTAAAAAATACAAGTAAAAGAAAACTTCTTTTGTTTCTTATAAGCACTCTTAATATTGCGTAATTTCAATTAAAAAGGGACTAAGACCTGTAATTTTGTTTTTCCTTTTCAAGCGCAAGAAGCAAAGATTCTACAGGGCAAAGACTAGGTTATGTAGGAGCAGTGGCCTCTTAAAGGCTAAATCAGGATTCAGAACTCCAAAGATGAATGTAGGAATCATACTAATTTTCAGTCTTTGCTTATTTTTATTCTATTCCTGTGAACATGTTCCTCACAAAGCAAAATATATATATATATATATATATATATATATATATATATATATATATATATATATACAGCAATGCTAAATGAGGTAGGAATACCAGAAGGGAACTCTATGATTAGGTACTTTAAAAAAATAGAACTAAAATTTCATATACAGCTCTCTTCTGAGAATGGAATATATAACCAAAGGAACATTAATATTTTAATATTTTATATTCCTTGTCATTTCCAACAAAAGCCATATTTGTACCAAGTATTCTCTTTTTAATGGACAGATTAATTATTGGAGTCAGTTTTTACTTATTATGAGAAAAACTATATTTAATGATATAAAACACAGATTATTTAAAACATGTAACCTTAATTTAAATAATCCTAACTCATTTATTTAGGCCCTTTGTTCTATTACATGAAAGACCTGGGAACACAATGTTGACACACACCCTGACTTGACACTCACCCATAGTGGATCTAGGAGCTGATTTTGAAATGAAAAGCTGCTCGTGACAACTAAATGCCAATGATGCGGTTTTGAAAATATAAAACCATTATTATTTCATTCTTTCCACCTCTGTCTCCTCTACACTTTTCTATCTTCAGCTTCTTCAGGTCAAATTGCAATACAGTAGGCTTTGAAAAACAAATGCAACAACAAAAGCAAATCATGTAAACCAGCAGTGATTTATTTAATAAAGCAAAACTATCTGACTGTGTCACACTTATTGCAAGAATAAGTATTCAGACATAACTAGATTTGCTTAATTTGTGGGCACCTCTATCGATGTTATTTTGCGTAGTCCATTTTTGTTCAGGTGGACGCTATAAGCACTAACTAAAGCAAGCACTAAAGGAGAAAGGATTTTCAGTGTCAGTGGAGTTAAGACACGTCAGCAACTCATCCTTCTGTGAATAGTGTCTCACATGAAAGAAAGGATGGATTGAATTCATTTCTGAAACTAGACAAGATTTTCTATCTGACCTCATTATGTGTTTCTCTGGAGTGCAGGCCTGGGCGTCTGCCTGAAGGAAATGTGTTGTGGGGAAACCAAATATAAAACAGCTCAGGGCTGCCATAACTGACGTGTCTTAATAAGATGGGGCATTTATTGTTTGTTCCGTCCTCTCTTGACTCTAAGTCATTATAATGTTCTGGATCCCTTTGTGAAATCCAGCCCTTAAGTGAAGGCTGGTACTAATGAAAGGGTTTGTGCTGCATGTCTGCAAGCGAAGAGAGAGTGGCATTACAGTGTATCACCGATTGATATAGAGATTTTTATAGGAAGATTTTAAGAAATTCAACTGTTGAAAACATAAATAATTAAACATACAAGTTATCATGGTTGCAGGCAGATGCCTTGTCTGTAACATTGGTGATAGATTCAAGAATGTATCGCTTTAAAAGTATTTATAGCATTTTTCATTGTTCCTGATCATACTAGAAATTACTCTGAGGTTAGAACATGAAAAAATTTCTTCCTGACTTACCCTTTGCTAAATAGAAATTTCATTATGATTCCATATAATGCAGGCATCATGCCTTTCAGTTTCATACATATGATGTTTATATTTATATACTTGTATTGTTATACTAACAAATACAAAACATATTATTGTGTATAGGCAGAGAGCCATCACATTGCTTTTCAAAATACAATCAATGTATAGACACATTTAGATGAGAGAAATGTATGCTATCTTTGGGGTTCTATGAAAACTAAATTATTGTAATGCAAGTGAACAAATCACTGGCTGTAACAAGTTCACAAAGTTATATCCACAGATGCCTTTATAGAGAGATTTAAATTTAGATACAGTCAAGTTACAGTAACATGTATTATTTTAGTGAAATTAGTATCATTATTTATATTAAATAAACTGACATGTTTTTATATTTTAATAGCTAGTGCATCACATTTAATCTGTTTTCCTGTCATATAGCTCAAAGGACAGTAAATGTCAATAGAAGTTAGTTTAAAAAGCTAGCTTCGACAAATTTTATAGAGTTACTGTGTTCATTCTATCAATATTTTAAGTATGGGCTCTAAAGTTTTCTGATGCATAGTGAAATATTTCAATTTATCATTTTTGGAGAATTAGTATTTTTTAATTGGAAGGATGTGTGATCTCTAACAGTTTATTTTATGAAAGAAAACATTTTCTTCAAACAGGAAGCAGTTATCAATTGTGCCCTGTAGCTAAAGTATTTTGCCAGTGCCATCAGCTATGTTAAGATACCGTCCCTGCAATTAGGAGGCCATTCATCACACGTAGAACTCACTGCCTGAGATGGAAGAGATGAACAACAAATGAAACGTGTCTGCAACAGTTTCTCACCCATCCCCTTAGTATGCATCATTTCAATATTCTAAGACAGATAAAGGATACGGTTATTTCACAATGAAGAAATTTGATAATCGCCATCTGTAACAAGCAATGAAAGTTAACATTCAGAAGCCTTCACTAGATGTCTTCTTCATACAGTATCATACAATTAATTGTACATTGTTGGATTTCTATTTAAAATGTATAAACTCAGATCAGGCCAAGAATAATATTACAAACAAAATAAACCTAAGTGTGGTTCTAAAGCTGTGGTTCTCAACTTTACAATGTGTGACCCTTTAGTATAGCTCTTGAAGTTGTGGTGACCCTCAACCATAAAATTATTTTTAGTAATACTATGTAACTCTAATTTTATAACAGTTATAAATCATATTATAAATATTTGTGTCTTCCTATAGTCTGAGGCCATGCTTGGGAATGGGTCATTGGATCCCCCAAAAGGAGTTATGACCCATAGGTTGAGAAAGATATTGCTACAGTTAGGGTTTCTATTATTGTGAGGAGATACCATGACCACCACAGCAACTTTTATGAAGAAAAAACATTTCATTGAGTTGACTTCCATTTTTGGAAGCTTACTACATGCTATAACATGATGGCATGTAAGTAGAGTGGCCCAGACTGCATCTCTAACATGAAGAACTTAAAGGGCTGCCCAGAAAAATACAAATACAGTCTGGAGTTATGTTTAAAGAAATCTCTAAATTCTAACAGATTTTTAAAAAAATATTAGGGGTAAGAAAACTGATTAAATCAAGAGAAAATATGAAGTGAAGTCAGCTTTCTTTGAAATCACTATCACACAGCAAGCATGGTTCTGAAGAAGGCAGAACAGCGGTCTACAAGTAGAAGCCTGGGAATAGTATAAGCCAGACGATGAGTAGCCCTAGAGAAGTCACTGCCAATCAGAAAGAAAACATACAAATAGACAGATCCTAAGCACAATCAACTTTAACATGTAAGATTTATACAATATTTCACTTCACAAGAAGGAGCCACCTCTTAGAACAAAACAAGAAGAACTGCTAATTTTAGATAAGTATGTATTTTTAGAAATAAGTTCTGGGCCACAAAGAGATCACCACACTAACTGAAACATCTGGACAAGAAAACTTGACTCTTCATCAAGAGAGTTTCCTGGAAAGAAAGAACACACAAGACAGAAAGTACTTTTGGTTTTTATTCTAAAGCACAAAGTGATCGTGTCTTTTCCCCATTGGCTGAGGTCTAAACTCACAATCTTATTGAAAAGGCACATCTCAAAAGCAGTGGTGCACAGGAAGTGATGCACAGGTAGAGAAGGGAGAAGGAGGCATTTGTCTGTGTTCCTAGGGGAAAAGACGGTTTCTTGCCATCAACTGCCTGGAATATAGTTGGCAGGCTTTGTGTAAACAAACATTTTAAAGGGGGTATATGTGACTAAAACCTTTTCCAAAATGTCTTAATTTGTGGGGAGATAAAAATTATTCATTATCCTAAGCATAAATTGTATAGTATTAGATAGAACAGACACATATTTGATATTTCTTATAGTTTCAGTCTTTAATGGTATATGAATCACAAGTTATTTTTGAAAATAGATTCAGAATCAACAGATCTAAGGTGAAATGAAAGTGGGCATTGATATCCAGAGATGTCCTTTGAGGTAATGATGAGAATATTTGTTAGAGAACATACAAAAGTGAGGGGATCTAGTTAAAAGTGAGACAACTCTGTTTCAATTCACAGAAGAAATTTTGTAATTATAATACAACATTGCTACCAATATCAAAGTTCTTCAGAGGTACTGGGACTTGTTTCTGAAATCTGTGAAAGCTACAGTTATTGTGGGATATTTGTTCACTCTGCCTTCCAAAACTGCCAATAAACTGAATGAACCTTGATTCAGAAGACAGAATTCATGCTCACCTGACCAAAATAAATCATAGACGTTTTTGCCCAACTCAGATGGGGAAAGAGGGACACAGGGAAGATGAAGGAGGGCCTTAGGAGTTTTGTGGGCTTTTTTGGATCCTAAAAAACAAAAAGGAAGATCAGCTTGTCTTTATCCATCATTTCTTTGGATCTACCAGGTTCTTACCCTATTATCTGACTCCTGCGCTTTTATTAATAACAGAATAATTTAGATATTCAGTAGAATATCTAATAATCATTAGAATAATTTTGGTAATCATCGTAAACCTTTCAGCATCTTTGGATCGGACGCTTACTTATACCTCCAGAGTCATGAGCATACTACAACCCAACTGCCCAGGGTTATGCTTTTCTTGCTCCACTACATAAGCAGTCATTTGAGAAATGCATGTGGACAACTAGGGATGTTCTTATGATATTACACTTGAGCAGAACTCTGTAAAGGACAGTCTCAGGCACTAATAGGTTATCAATTACATCTTTGTAAAATTAGAAAAGGAGATGTTTTGGAATATACAAATTAATACTTTTCTGTTTCCTGAGTATACAAGCCCCCAGTTGCATTTTAAAAATGAGTTTCATGTTCTATGGTTCCTAGCCCTTGATGTGGGAGTGTCATATATCAATCTGTTGATTTCATTGGTTAAGCAATAAAGAAACTGCATGGTCCACATAGGTTAAAACATAGGTGGGTGGAGTAAACAGAACAGAATGCTGGGAGAAAGAAGCTGAGTCAAGGAGTCGCCATGATTCTCCCACTCCAGGCAGACGCAGGTTAAGATCATTCCTGGTAAGCCAGCTCATGGGCTACAGCAGATTATTAGAAATGGGCTAGTCCAGGTGTGAGAGCTAGCCTAGAAGAGGCTAGATAGAAATGGGCCAAGCAGTGTTTAAAAGAATACAGTTTCCATGTAATTATTTCGGGTAAAGCTAGCCGTGGGGGCAGCCGGGTGCTGGGGATGCAGCCCTGCCGCTCCTATTTCAACAAGCCCATAAGAGGTTAATGCCAAAGAACATGAGTTTCCAGCTACAGCATACGATCCTGCCTCAAACACAAACAAACAAAACAGATGTAGATGAACCTTGGGTTAATACCTTTTATATGTCCATATAATTATTTAAGAACTTTTGTCATTCATTTGATTTTCTACAGTCCTAAACTGAGATTTCTTTTTTTTTTTTTTATTTCTGGCAACCATGCAAGTTTACACTTCTGGTTGCTTCTTACTATTCTCCAGCTTAGCTTAGATGCTAGTGGCATGCTCATTGATTTCTTTCTAAGTAATTTTGGTCTTCCTCATTCTAATATATACTCAGAACTTCTAGCTACTCACTTACATAAGATTTGCTATTTTTAAGAGTTTTGTTTTGAAAGTAATTTGTAAAATTTATGTTTGTATTTAAAAATTCATTTTTCTATTTTGTGATTTTAGTTTTACCATTTTCTAACCTTATAATTTCAGGAAGGTCCTTTCTTAATTTTTGTTCGTTATAACTATAAAATTATTATAATTATAGTACTTTCTATGCTACATGGAGGTTGAGTGGATTGAGATAAATGAAGAATGCATAGAATTAGGCCTGCCACAATGAGGACTACTGAGAACTCAAGAACAATGGCAATGGGTTTTTATCCTACTGCATGTACTGGCTTTGGGGGAGCCTAGGCAGTTTGGATGCTCACCTTACTAGACCTGAATGGAGGTGGGTGGTCCTTGTACTTCCCACAGGTCAGGGAACCCTGATTGCTCTTCGAGCTGATGAGGGAGGGGGACTTGATCAGGAGAAGGGGAGGGAAATGGGAGGCAGTGGCGGGGAGGAGGCAGAAATCTTTAATAATTAATTAATTAAAAAAAAAAGAAAAAAATGCTTACAAGTGTTGTTATATACATCAGCCATTCTTTGGCAGAACATATGTAACACCATTTATGTCTGTACAGAGAGCACTTATCTACATCTGAATCTCAACACAATTTTTTGTTATTGCTTTTGTAATATTTTTAACTGAAAATAATTTTTCCATACCATTTATTCTGATTATAATACCTCATTCCCCAACTCATCCCACATCCTCCTGCCTTCCCACCCAAACAAATCCTTATCTTTTCTTTCTACCTGTCATTAGAAAACAAAGATCTACATAATAATAATAATAATAATAATAATAATAATAACATATCAATGATATTGACACTTGGAATGGATAAGACTTTATGGTAAGAGCTATTTTCCCTATTGACACAAGTAAATAGGTAAATAGGATCTTTCTGATATACACACTAATGCCAACAGCAGTCTCTACTTGCTACAGCAAAAAAAAAGAAAGAAAGAAAGAAAGAAAGAAAGAAAGAAAGAAAGAAAGAAAGAAAAAAGAAAAAAAACCTATTGTTTTCCAGGAGGGAAAACAATGTCCTTAATTGAAAGCCACATTTTTATTTTCTATCTGTTTGTGATAGCCTTGTAGGCTCACATATTTGAATGCTTGTGTCTTATTTGTAGAACTCTTTGAAAAGGATTAGTGGACTTACCTTTTTGGAGGAGGTGTGACACTGATGGTGGGAGGTTTCAAAAGCCCACCCCATTCCTAATCTTGTGCTCTCTACCACTTGCTTATGGATACTATGTGAACTCTCAACTACACTTCTAGTGTCATGTGGCTTCCTCCATGATGGTCATGGATTCGCCCCTGATACTGTAAACAAACACCCTATTAAATGCTTTCTTTTATTGGGCTTCTATAAGTTGTTTGGTTATGGCATCTGTTCAGAGCAATAGAAACATAACTAAATTGCTGATAAAATCTTTAATGACTGTATCCTTAGTTCAAAAAATTATGATTATTTCCCACCTTGTCAGTTTTACATATCACTTTAATGACTTTCCTAAGTAGCCATGAAGATAAGCACATAGTAACCTTGTCATTAATTTCTTGCATTCAAAGTGAATCTGGTAAGTCATGTTGAATATGCAATCCCAAAGTTACTACCATTTACCTTCTATATAATCTAAGTGGCATGCAGTCATCAGTGCTTTCTGGTTACAATCATATTGCTGACACTCACTCAATGACAGACACACACTGAATAAAATGAAGATCTATTCATCACAGTCTGTGTATTCTACCAGGTGATAGAATCAACAAAAGAATGGGTTAAAAATTTGGATCTATTTGAGGAACAATGATTCTATTAAGTCCATACAGAAGGATAAAAGGAAAGAAGACAAATGATAGATCATTTCTTACTCAGAAACCAAGCAAGAAAGCATTGAAGAGGACACTCTAGCTCCTTCTATGAAGAGCTTAGTTATGCAAATTCCAGGGTTCTAACCATAGGACACAGAAGCCTCAGGTGTGCGATCCACTGTGCACTTAGGAGTGGGAACTGAGAGGTCTGTTACTCAGTGTGTGTGTAGGAGAGCTTCACTTTTCTGAAGGCAGATTTAAGAGGAAAGCAAAGAATATTATCTAAAATCAAGACAGAAATCAAATGTTCTTGGTTTTACCAGAAAGGAAAAGAGAGTGCAATGAAACAAAGAGGTAGAATTGCAGTATGGTGTTAGATTTCTTTGATTCTCACATTTCATAAACTTTATTTTGGTTCACTTTAAAATTCGCTTATTTATTCTGTTTAGATTTTGTATAAACTCTGAATTTTAATCAAGTATATTCATATATTGTATAAAATTCACCACTTATAATTTATACTTAAGTTTTGGAATTGAAACAAACAAACACTCATGCTAACTTCATGAAATTCAAGCAAATCTGTAAATACATGTACATCTAAAGATATTTCAAAAGCTTTTGAAAGACATGTTTTCATATACTATGACAGCATTAAAATTCTTCACAAAAAACTTTGGAATTTTAGTCTAACGCTGTGAAAATTAGCTTAAAAATGCAAACTATGAGACCTGAGAGATGAGTTCAATGTAACAGTTTACACAATGCAGTTAAACTATTAGTGATTTAACATGAAACATATGTTTAAAATTAACAAAGTTCAAGAACAAAATAGCCCTGAATGTTAATAATGCACAAAACAACAAATAAAGGTAAGAGTTTCTTAGTATTTGAACTCCAAAATACTAGTGTTTGTCCTCTTTCATCAAATGCTCAATGCCCCAGATTTAGGAGTTGATACCTGCTAAATCTCTCTACAGGCAAAAGTGCAATTTCTCCTGAAAATATCTTCAGATGATTCTTTGAAAGCCACTTGTGTCTGTGTTGCAGTTGTTGTTTTGTTACTTTTGATCTTTATTCTTGAAATCAAGTCTAGGAGATTGTATGCTCAATTTCTGTGACTGCAGGGGGAGTTAAGGACAGAATGACAGAGTTGGTTTGAAGGATTCCTACCTCTGTATACTTCAGTCAAACCCTTGACTCTATTCTAACCTGAGGTCTTTATTTAGAGGTGCCATTATTAACCATCTTACTGTAGAGATAGGCACCTTTGCTCCTATTAGGACCCACTAGATTAAATTACTTTCATCAGAGTTCTCCCACGTCTTCAGTGGAGGCTAGATAGCGCTGAGTAGCAACACAACATTGGTAGGGAGTGAATGGTTATCAACAGGAAGTTTATGTTCTGTGTTAAGAATTAATTTAGCTGAACTGGTGCAGTGAAAGTGGTAAACACAATCCCCTCACTGTTGTTTGTCAGGGTGTGTTATATCACCCTGGATTGCTTTGTCAATAATCTGCCTGGCCTGCAAGCTAAAAATCTAAGATTTTGAGAATGACTGACAGGCTGGAGATAGCTGATAATTCTAAGGAATTGGAGGTGTTAAGTCTTTAAGGGCCATGTCTACAGTATAAATGCCAGGGTATCTCCACATCACTCTGTACTTACAAAGGCAACAGCATTGTTAATGGCAGGCTGTCTGTCCATCAACTCTGCTACCAGAGGATTTATCCCTCTTTCACTCCTTATCTTTCTTTGCTGTGTTTATTTTGAAACCAGCTGCAGAATAAATTGCCTCTTGTCTTCACCTCCTACACTGAGTACAATGATATGTTCTGTGAGCTTAAAATCAGGGTGTTTTTCAAGCACTTCTTTTTCAGAACATTTACTTCTAATTTTGTTTGTTTATGAATATGTATTGTTTTCTGTTCTGCTCTGGGGAATTTTTGCAAAACACTAAAAACAACTCATCTTAACTTGGTGAAAGCTCTGGGTCTAGCTGGAAGTGTTTGTGATACCGCATAGACAAGAAATAAGCAGTATTGGGAGGGTTATGTGCTTAAAGTATGATTAATTATACATGTTTTGTTTAAAACATATGTCTAAAATTAATATGCAGTCATGTAATTACAGAATAAATGTTCTTATTTAAAAATTGGAAATTTAGTCAAGTTTTACATTCCTGCCTTTTATGAACATCTGCTTTTTTTATGATCCACAAATTAGTCTGTTCATGACTGAACAGATTAAGATCAATATTTTCTTTGGGTTACTAACCCAGCTTCCAAATAAAGACATGGAGATTTATTATTAATTATGAATGCTCAACCTTGGCTTAGGCTGGTCCCACTAGCTCTTCTAACTTAACTTAGCCTATTTCTATACATCTATGTTTTGCCTTATGGCTTTTTATCTTTCTTTCATTCTGTGTGTCCTACTTCCTGTTTCCTCTACATCGGTCTGTTTGGTTGCTGGCATCTCCACTCATCTCCTTTATCCTTTTCTTTTTTTTTCTAAGTCTCAATCCTTCCTCCTACTTATTCTTCCTGTCCGAAGTCCTTCTTCACTATTAGCCATTTTCTTTTTATTAGACTTATCAGATGTGTTAGGCAATAGGGTAAAACAACAATGAAACTTTACATAATTAAACAAATGCAGCACATCTTACATAGTCAAACAAATGCAATATACCTTTGAATAATTAAACAAATGACACAACACAATATTAGAGCTTATGAAAATATTCAAGTTTTGCATTGACCCAAATTCTTATATCCTGATGGAAATGAAGTTTGGGATAACTATTTTGGAAAGTTTTCACTGAATTTACTAGCAAAGCTGACCTTAATTTCTGTTACGACAATGTATTTCCTGAAGATATACATGTATAGTTAATTAAAATAAAGATAATAAATACGTTGTTAAAATCCAAGATATGTTTGTCAATATTGATAGTCGAATGCATTAGCTCTACTTTTTATATTAAATGATCAGCACATGATTAAGTGTATGACTTGCATTATTCATCAAATGTAATCTAATGGTGAAAGTGAAATAAGTAAATTAAACATATGTATGTGACACATAACTATCTCTTATGTGATTTTGAAGCAATAGTGAACATATACATTTAAGTGTGTTTTATCTCCCAGTGGTTCATGCATTAGGTGCTTGATCCCCATTGGGGTGATGCTCAGAGGTGGCGGGATCTTAAGACTGGGGTATATTGGAAGGTCCTTGCCTCTTCAGAACATTTCTTTGGAAGAAATTGAGATAATACTTCTAGAATCCAGAGTTATCTCTCACAAGAATTGTTATAAAAAGAACAACTTGTTCACACTTCACACTTGTTCTGACATCCTGTCTCACAGGTGGTGGCTCCCTCTTACATATACATATGCTATCTTGATAATGCTATCTGCCAAAAGTGTCTTAGAGCTGAGAAATTTTGGAAACAAGGCCTTCAGCCTCCAGAAGGGTGTGTTAAAGAAAGTTTTCTTTCTATGGGACACAGACACAGGAACATCAATATACCAAACTTACCAGTACATATACGTGTTGTTGGCTGTTTTCACTCTTTTGGGCACCCTATATGTAGCTCCCAAATATACACAGAAACTTATTCTTTCATATGAACACCCAAGTTTAGCTTGATTTTTTTCTTTTTTAGCTAGCTTTCCTTAATGCTAATTACCCATCTATCTGTGACCTCTGGGCTGTAACCTTTCCTTACTTTTGTATATCTGCTTACTCTGTGGCTGGCTGTGTGACTGTACAGCTGGCCCCTAGTATCCTCCGGTCCTTGTTCTCTTGCTCCTCCCAGATTTCTCCACCCATACACTGTCTTTGCCTGCTGGACCTGCCTATGCTTTCTCTGCCTTTCTAGTGACCTTTCAGTTCTTTATTAGACCAATCAGGTGTTTTAGACAGGCAAAGTAGTACAGCTTCACAGAGTTAAACAAATGCAACATAATAGAATACAACACATCTTGCATCATTAAAATAGCAGAAACAAATGTAACACATCTTAAAATAATATTCCACAACCAATATATGTTGCTTTGAATAATTTCAAATAGAGTCATAAGTAACACTAGAGATGGCACTTGGGGTACAGTTTACCAGAGAGGAAAGTAGGACATTTTTCCCTCCTAAGTATAGTTGGCAGCTCCATGCAAGGTTTGCCTTGCCTTTTTCTTACATTGTTTGTATTTATTTGGATGGGAATGCAAGAAAACGTGTGTGGACATCAGAAGACGGTTTGTGTGGTCATATCTCTCCTACTTATTTGGAACCAGAAAGTTGAATTGATCTTGGAAGATCAAGCTAGGCAAAAACTGCTTTTACCCACTGGGTCACCTCACTG
Organism: Microtus pennsylvanicus; assembly: GCF_037038515.1. Taxonomy (NCBI): domain Eukaryota; kingdom Metazoa; phylum Chordata; class Mammalia; order Rodentia; family Cricetidae; genus Microtus; species Microtus pennsylvanicus. The sequence goes on from NC_134584.1 coordinate 69,175,500, forward strand.
ACCCAGTTGGATAGTTTTTAATAATGTGTAATTGCTAGATGTATTGCTATGGCTTACAATGTGATGTTTCCATATGTTGGGAAATATTATAAATATGATAATCATATTTACCATATTTTACAATAAACACTAGAAGTTATTTTTCTTTTGTAGCTATAACTTATTGCTTATGGTTAACCATCCTTACCTTATTCCATTCCCTACCTGCCTTCTCTATCTAACTACTTAATCAATATAATAAACAACTTTTATTTGTATTTTTCTACTTTTGTGATAACAGTTCATAAATGTTTAATAATAAAACATCATATAACAGTCTTAGAGTGTTTGTAACTCCAGACTAAATTAATATTACCACAAACATCTACATACTTTCTAGATAGTGTTACTTGATTCTTTAAAGGGAGAAAGAATTAAGAAGAAAGTAGGTATGATGGATTTAATGAGAAATATTTCCCATAGTTTTGGACATTTGAACAATTGGCCAATAGTCAACAGTGTTATTTGAGAAGGTTTATGTGGTGTGGCCTTGGTGGTAGAAACTTCTTTGGCATTAAATGCTTTTGTACTGAATAGTTTCATATCAACTTGATATAAGCTAAAGTCATTCTAAATGAAGGAACCTCAGTTAAGAAAATATTTCCATAAGATCAGGTTGCAGGCAAGCCTGTAAGGCATTTTCTTAAACAGTGATTGGTGTGGGGAGAGCCCAGTCCATTGTGGATGGGGCGATATTCCTGAACTAGAGGTCCTAGGTACTATAAGAAAAATAAGCTGAACAAGTTGTGAAGAGTAAACCAGTAAAGAGCTCTTCTCCATGGTCTTTGCTTTAGCTACAGCCTTAGGTTCTGCCATGTTTGGATTCCCATCCTGACTCCCATATAGAATATAATGTGGAACCCCTTGCTCCCAAATTTCTTTTTGATCATGGCATTTCATCACAGCAAACCCTAAATAAGACAGCTTCCTACCACTTCCACTTTAGTCTCTCTCCTACATTATTGGTTTTGAAGAACTAAACACTCAGTTTTCTATTCCTACCACTATGACTGCAACTTGCTGCGTATGCCTTGATGCCATGATTGACTCTTATCTTTACAGAACTATAACTCCAAATAAACGATTCCTTCCAAAAGTTATTTCTATTCATGGCATTTCATCACAGTAACAGAAAAGTAACCAGGATTTTTATATATTTATGGTGATGTGTAAAATGTGTCATGGCCCAAAGCAACTTAGGTAAGAAAATAATTTAGTTCAATTTACACATCCAGGGCATAACCCATCATTGAGGGAAACAAGAACAGAGTCCCAAGAACAAGGGAACAACTAAGAAATGCTGCTTATTGGCTTACACTGACTTATCCTCAACTGGATTTCTTACAAGATTCAGTCCCATTAGCCAAAATATACTGCTTTCCTGCAATAAGTTAGGTCTTTGTATATTAAATATCAACCCAGACAATCTCATACAGACTTTGCCACAGCTCAGCCTTATCTGGACAATTACTCAGTAAAAGTTTCCTCTTCCCAGATAACTTTAGCTTATGGAAAATTGACAATTAATTCTAACTCACACAATGGGAGAAATATTAGTGATCATATACTCACATTTTGTTGAGATTTTGTTACCTTATCAGCTTTAAGTTTCATGGTCATGAACCTTCATTCAAACTAACCGAAAAGCAGAGAGAGAATATCCAAATTAACAAAATCAGAAATGAAAAGGGAAACATAACAATGGACACTGAAGAAATAAAGAAAATCATTAGGCCAATCATTACTTCAAAAACTTATGCACCACGAAATCAAAGTATCTAAAAGAAACAGACAACTTTCATGATAGGTACCACATACCAAAATTAAATCAAAAACAGATAAACAATTTAAGTAGAGTTATAATCCCTAAGGAAATAGAAAGAGTAATTAAAAATCTCCTAACACAAAACGAATAAACAAAAAAGATCAAGGGCAAATAGTTTCAGTGCAGTATTCTATCATCATTTCAAAGAAGACATAATATCAATAATCCTCAAATTGTTCTGAATAATATACCAAAAAGAACATTGCCAAACTCTTTTTATGAGACCACAGTTACACTGAAACCCCAACCAATCAAAGATGCAAAAATGAAAGAGAAATGCAGACCAAGATCCCTCAAGAACATTGACCCCAAAATAATAAAATACTGGCAAACTAAATACAGGAACACATCAAAAGAATCATCCATCATGTTCGAGTAAGCTTCATCCCAGAGATGCAGGAATGGTCCAAAATATGAAAATCTATCAATGTAATGTACCACATAAACAAACTGAAAGAAAAAAAACCCACATAATCATCTTATTAGATGCTGTAGAATTCTTTGACAGAATCCAACATCTGTTCATATTAAAGGTTTTTGGAGAAAACAGAGATGAAAGAAACATACCTAAACATAATAAAAGTAGTATACACCAAGCTGACAGACAACATCAAGTTAAATGGAGAGATAAAGTGGATACAAATTCGAAAGGAAGAAATTAAACATTCACTATTTGCAGATGATAGGATAGTGTATATAAGTGACCCTCAAAATTCTATCAGGGAACTCTTACTAGTGATAAACACCTTCAGTGATGTGTCTAGATACAAGATTAAGTAATGAAAAAAATCAGTAGTCCTCCTATACACAAATAATAACTGGACAGATAAAGAGATCAGAGAAACAACATCCTTTATTTATAATAGTAACAAATAAAATAAAATATCTTGAGATAACTGTAACCAAACAAATGAAATACACCTCAAATATACAGAATATATGACAAGAATTTTGAGTCTTTGAAAAAAGAAATTGGGGAAGAGATCACAAAATAAAAAGATTTCCGATGGTCATGAATTGGGAGGATTAACATAGTAAAAATGGCCATTTTCACAAAAGCCATCTACATTTTCAGTGTAATCTCCATCAAAATATCAACCCTGTTCTTCACAGACCATGAAAAAGTTAATCGCACACACAGCTGTTTACAGAAGATTCTGCCCCACCTGGTTCCACAGCAGTTCAGTCCCAAAGAAATACACAGAGGCTTATATTAATTATAAACTGTTGGCCTATTGCTCAGGCTTATAACTTATTAGCTCTTAATGACTTAAATTTATCCATAATTCTCATCTATGTTTATCCAAGTGGCTTGGTCCCTTTTCTTAGTATGGCATTCTTATCTTCCTTCCTCTGCATCTCACTGGTAACTGCTTCGCTACCTTACATCTTTCCAGAATAGTCCTAATCTGGTTGCCCTGTTTATACTTATTACCTGGCTTGCTATTGGCCAATCAGCATTTTATTAAACAAATATGAGTGAACATCTTACAGTGTACAATAGTACTGTCTTACAGCAGTTTCCCCTATTTTTCTTTTCAAAATAAGCGCTCTAAATCTAATCTCCTTTGTTTAGCTTTTATCCTTACCACTATACATAACAACTTGTATTTAACACTCTAAACAAAGACAAACATCAATAATCCATTTTTGGGGGGAATGTGGGCATAGTATTTAGGCTACTTTCTGCTGGTAATCTCATGGAAACACAAAGAAAATGTAGGGTTGTGATCAAGTCCTGACTGGAGCATTCTGTGTGGATCTTCTCAGCCAGCAGCCTTGAAGTTGTTCTGGATATAGAACTAAGAGAAAACTGCAAAAGATGTCATCTAAAATGTTGGGTCATCTGAGCCATCTGCCCTTTTCAGAGATTTTTCAGGGTGTCTTCTTTTATCAAATCTTATTTTCTAACATAGCATGAATCTACAGTCTCTCACTTCCTGTAGAAACAAAAGCAAAATCTTTTCTCCAAAGTAACATTATTTTTGACTTAAATTTGGAAGTCAAGGCACTTTCAAAATATGCAGGTTGAACTAACCCAGCAGCATTTATAATCAAATGTCTTTTAGCAGCTGTTGCTCATTTCTCAGCAGTCAAACAATTCAAAGACAACACAATAATATACAGTATTCAGATTCCCTGTTTATTTTACATGTTTACTTTATGTGGCCTTTTATTTTAAACTCTATTGCTTTTATTTTTACTGTTTTGATTTTTTTTTGAGACAGTGTTTCTCTGTGTATCTTTTTCTGTCCTAGAACTCACTCTGTAGACTAGGTTGGCCATGAACTCACAGAGATCCACCTGTCTCTGCCTCCCAAGTGTTGTGATTAAAAGTGTGTGCTACTACACCTGGCCACTCTATTTCTTTTTCTAAGGACTTTTTCTTTTTTTCTTTTCTCTCCCAACTCTGTATATTTCTCAACACACTGTAACCCATTCCAAGGTTTGCTTTTCTTTTTCATCTGAATCTGTCTTTACTCTACATCTCTATCCTTTTCTGAGCACATGGGTCTTAAATTTGATAATTGATATGGCTAGGATAAAAGTTTTGATGATAGCACCCCATTCCTTGGTGTTTGTAGTGGCAGGTTTATTGCCACAACTCTATGGAGTTGCTGAATCCATGACATCACCAAGAAGCCTGATACTGGCTGCTCATAAGTACCCTTTAAGTGTTTGGTGGCAGACCCTCTTAAAAGGACTGTGAGATTATTGCCACTAATGCTGAGTCAGGAAGCCTCTCTTAAAGCACCCATGCCCATGTTCACTACAAGCAAATAGAGCCTACAAAAGAAAAAGTTACCAAGAATCTGCACTTGACTCTGTTAGTTACCAAGAAGCTGTACTTGATTCTGTTCTTGTCTGTCTAGAATCATTTTTGTTTGTTTGTTTGTTTTTTATTTTAAAAGTTTTCTCAAACCTTATGTGAAATTCTTGCCAAATGTTTGGGCACATTTTGTTTACAGAGGTTGTTGTCCCACCTGGTCTCATAACTGTTCAGTCTCAAAGAAACACACAGGTTTGTATTAATTCTAAACTGTTTGACCTATTTCTCAGGCTTATTATTAACTAGCTCTTATGACTTAAATTCACCCATGATTCTTGTCTGTTTATCCACATGACTTGGTACCACCATTTCTCAGTAAGGCATCATCATTTTTCTCCTCTGCATCTTACTGGTGAATGCATATCTTACTTTTCTCTTCCCATAATTCTCCAAGTCTGGTTGCCCCACACAATCTTACTGCCTGGTTACAGGAAAATCAGGGTTTTATTAACGCAATATAAGTGACAAATCTGTACAGTGTACACGAGCATTCTTCCACAGCCCAATATTCAACTTCTTATGAAAAAAATAACCTAGGAAAGCTAAAGCAATCATGTAATATAAAGGTACTTCTGAATGTATCGCTATCTTTGACTTTAAGCTGTATTATACTATATATACTATACTACTATAGAGCTATAGTAACAAAAATCAGTTTGTTATTAGCATAGAAACAGATACATGTATTAATGGAATCAAACCAATGATCCTGACATAAATCTACACACCTATGAATGCCAATTTTTTTACAAAGATGTCAAAAATATACAATGGAAAAAAGAAAGCATCTTCAACAAATGGTACTGACATAACTGTGGAAAGAATGCAAATAGATCCATATTTATTTCCCTGCACAAAAATCAAGTCCAAGTAGATCAAAGATCTCAACATAAGTCCAGTTATAGTGAACTAGATAGAAGAGAAAGTGGAAATTACCCTTGAATGCATTGGCACAGGAGATTACTTTCTGAATATAATACTAGTATCACAGACACTGAGATCCACAATTAATAAATGGGACCTCCTGAAACTTAGAAACCTCTACAAGGCAAAGAATACTGTCAATAAGACAAAACAGCAGCCTATGGGATGGTAAAAAAATTTCTCCACTAACGCCAGATCTGGCAGAGGGCTAATATCCAAGTTATATAAAGAACTTACAAAAGTAGGCATCAAAATACCTAATAATCCTATTAAAAATGGGGTGTAAATTTAATCAGGAAATTCTAAACAGAAGCATATTTACTGATTGAGATCCACTGAAAGAATTGTTCAACATCCTTAGCTATTAGGAAAATATAAATCAAAACAAATTTGAGATACCATCTTATACCTATCACTATGGCTAAAATCAAAATCACCAATGACAGGCTATAAAGGAGCGGAACTATAGGAATACTCCTCCACTGCTGGTGGGAGTGCAAACTTGTACATCCACTTTGGAAATACATATGTCAGTTTCTCTGAAAATTTAAAATCAATTTATTCCAAGACTCAGCTATAGCAATTTTAGGCATATACCCAAAGGATACTCAATCATACCATAAGGATAGTTGCCCAACTATGTTCATAGAAACATTATTCATAATAGATAGAACCTGTAAACAACCTAGATAACCTTCAATTGAAGAATGGATAAAGAAAATGTGGTACATCTACATAATGGCATAGTACTCAGTGGAGGAAAACAACAACATCATGAAATTTGCAGGGAAATGGAATTATATAAAAAAAAATCATCCTGAATGAGATATTCCAGACCCAGAAAAACAAATACAGTATGTACTCCTTGTAAGTGGATATTAGGTGTAAAGCAAAAGATAACCAGGCTTCAATCTTCAGCCCCAGAGAAGCTAGGTAACAAGGAAGATTGTAAGAGGGGTACATGGATCTCCCCAGGAAGAGGATATATATGATACATATAAGAGATATCCTGGAAAAACAGGGGCCAGTAGGATAGTCAGTAGGGCATAGGAACATGCGGGATCAGGATGGTTGAGTGAGAGGTAGGTAGGGGGTCGAAAAATGAAAGATATGTCTTAATTGAGTGGCCCGTTATAGGATTAGGGAGAAACGTGGTGCCAGGGAACCTTCCAGAAACCGACAAGGATGGCCCCAGATAAGACTCCTAGCAATAGTGCAGAGAGTTCTGAGCTGGCCTTTCACTGTAATCAGATTGGTGACTACCCTAATTGTCATCATAGAACCTTCTTCCAGTATCTAATGGAAGCCAATTCAGAGATCCATAGCCAAGCACTGAGCTGAGCTCCAGAATCCAGTTCAAGAGATGGAGGAGGGATTATATGAGTAAGGAAGTCAAGAGCATGATTGAAGAGAGAAGCTTAAAAGAAATCCTACACTAGCACAGAAATGAATATAATAAAGGGTTATTTATTCACAGGTAGGCTCACAGATCACAGTCCTCTGCTTGAATGGGGAATTTAGCAGCTGGAAAAGAGGGAGTGTGCATGCTTTAAAATTATATACAATAAGAACAAATATCAACTATAAAAATAAGAATTACAGCCAGCATAAACATGGTTAAGTCATGAAAGAAAAGTAACTATGACTATCTAGTCCTCAACCCCATCAAAGACCTAAGAAGGGAAATATTATGACTTGAGAAAGGAAGAAGTGTAATAAAGGAACTTTCAAAATGTGCAAATAACATAGAATACTACAGGAAAATTCATTGTTCATTGTAGAAAACTTAAACATTATTTATACAGACATATATTCAATGAAAGATACAACAGTGATAAAAATAGGTATGAAGAAAGTAATTTTTTCTAAATTCTTTCTTATTTCAATCCCATACCATGGCTCCTGACATGAGACAGAAACTCTAATTTTTTTTATTTCAACATCATGCTTGGATTTAGACAAGGACAGAGCCATTGTCCAACTCCAAAGTGAGCTTTGATTTTTAAGTAAATCATGACTATTATTCTAGCTTATGTTCAGAGATCCTTACCTTCAGACGTCCCATACTCATAAGCCATAATTCTTTTTGCTTTGTGATTTTATCTGGATAGTTATCTTGTCCTCTCTAGGTATCCAGATGTCCAGGGTCTTTTGGTTTTTAGAAGATGAATATTTTCCTGCAAAGACAAGAACAGAAACCTGCCCCAACCCTTATGAGGTTCCTGACCACCTGTATAGTTGTCACCTCTGTGGATGAGCCATCATTTCTCTTTCTCAAGAGATTTCTCTTTCTCAAACCAAATCTTTATTAATTTTGATGGTATCTATAACTTTTTTTTTCCTGTGGAAACAATAACAAAACCCATTCCCCAACATACCACATTTCCTGGTTTCCATTTTGAGGTCAACACATCTTTGAAATACACCAGCTCATTTAATTTAGAAGACTTTTCTTTTATCCAATGTCTGTCTCTTTCTGATGTTCCTTTCTTATTATCATTAAGAAAATTCAAGATTAGTAAAGCATTATGTAATCTATTCAGGGGGTATTGTTCATCCATTTCTGTTTGTTTAATATATCTTTTATACTTCGATTTGATCTTTCTCTAACTGCTTGACCTATAGGATTGTTAGTATACCTGTAATATGCTTTATATTATAATAAGCAAAAACTGTTTCACTTTCTTTCAAACATATGTTGGACCATTATCTGTCTTTATTCATGCAGGTGTACCCATGATGGCCATTATTTCTAATAAATATATGATTACTGAATCAGCCTTTTCTGAGCTCAAAGCAGTTGCCCATTGAAAACCTTAACAAATGTCAATGGTGTGGTGAAGATATTTTAATTTTCCAAAATCTGCAAAATGAAACATATCCATCTGCCAGATTTCATTTCTTTAAGTACCCCTTGAATTACTTACTCCCTGCAGGTAGCAATGTTTAGTTATAGAAAGACCAAGTAGAGCATCTCGTTATAATCTCCTTAGCTTGTTGCCATGTAATAAAGACTCTTTCATTAAACCATTGCTATTGATATGATATTGATTCCAATCTATCAATTTTTGCATTACTTTGTGCTAGAGGACCTGGCAGAACCACATGGGATCGGATGTGTGTTATGAATATGAACAAAACCTATTCTTGATTATATCTTAAACCTGTATGAATAAATGAAGTAAATTCTGTATCATCTAGTATAAATTTAGCTGTTTCAATACGCAAGACAACTCTTTCTGCATTTGTGAATCAGCAAATATATTAAGAGTTTCTTTAAAATCCACTAGTACCATGAGAATAGCATATAATCTGCCTTTTGAACAGAATTTAAGGGATTTGTTCCACCTTACTTAAATCTTCTGATTTGTAACCTGCCTTTCCTGATTTATTTGCATCAGTATAGAATGGGATGAAGCCGGACTTTCTGAACATGGTGGACAATGAAGGCTGATGAGAAGCCAAGGATAATGGCACTAGGTTTCGATCCTAATACATGAACTGGCTTTGTGGGAGCCTAGACTGTTTAGATTCTCACCTTCCTAAACTTAGATAGAAGTGGGAGGACCTTGGACTTCCCGCAGGGCAGGGAATATGGACTGCTCTTCATTCTCAAGAGGGAGGGGGATATAGTGGGGGGAGAGGGAGAGGGGAGTGAGAGGAGGGGGCGATGTGTGGGAGGAGGGGGAGGGAAATGGGAAACTGGGAGGAGGCAGAAATTTTTTTCAACAACTAAAAAAAAATAAAAATAAAAGATTTGGATTCACCCTATGCACATTTGCCTTCTGCAATTTTTCTTCAACAACAATCAATCCCTTTTCCACTTTAGCTGTTAATTTCCTGGTAGTATTTAAGTCTTTGTCACCATATAAAGTTTTGTTTTAATGAATTATCAGATCAGGTGTTTTCCCAACAGCTAGTCATAGACTGAAAATGTCTACTAACAATCTTTGAAGTCATTAAGATTTGGCAATCAGTCTCTTCTAATTTGTGCCTTTTCTATTCTAATTTTATGTAAACCTATTTTGTAACCTAGGTAATTGACAGAATTTCCTCTCTGTAGTTTTTCAGGAGAAATTTGTGATCCCTATTTTGGCAAAACTTTCTTTACTTTTTTAAACATTCTAAAGTATATACTTTTGAATCAGAGCAAAATGTCATACATGTAATGATAAATTATAGATTAGGGAATTTTTTAATATATTGTTTCCAATGTCTGACTTACAAAGTATTGGCATAGGGTAGGGCTATTGAGCATTTCCTGGTATCTCCTAGTAGGCTGAAAATTATTGTAAGTATGCACTATGAAGTCAAATTTTTCTCTGTTCTTTTCTTGTAAAGCATAATGAAGAAATAATCTTTTAAATCAATAACTATAAGAGGCCACCCCTTTGGTAACATAGAATGCAATTGAATTGTAGATTGTAGAGGGAACATAGGATGGATTATGTTGTTAACATCTCTTAGATCTCTCACCATTCTCTATTTATAAGAATTCTTTTTAACAACAAATACAGGAGAATTCCAAGGGTTGGTTGATTCTTCAATATGGTGAGCACCTAGTTGCTCCTGTACCACCTGTTCTAAACCCTGCAGTTTGTCTTCTGTTAAACCCATATTGGTTTCTCAGTTTACCATTTTAAAAGTAGGGCTATTGATCCATCGAAAGATATGATAGTTACTTTGTGTTCTTGTACAGCTTGAATGGCTGGTGATCTTTGTGTTTAGTACCTATTAATATAATTGCCAAAAATATAAGGTTCTGGGATTTTAGGACTGTTGATCTGAGTATTCCATTGCTCTAGCAGGTCAAGACATCATAAATTCACTGTAATATTAGCCACATCATGCCTCAGTCTTCCTCTCTGTCCTTCTAGCACTACACATTCAGCACATCTTGTGCTTTGATTCACTTGAGATAGGGTTTCAGTTGAACATCTTCCCTTGAAGAGGCCAATTTGGATGCCAAGTTTCTGGAGTAATGATACTCACATCCATACCCATGTCTATCAAACCCACAATTACAATGCCATTTATATGTAGTTTTGTTTTTTGATCATTTCATAGAAGTCTTCCAGAATATTTGTTTCCTATTTCCTACTGGAATTTTTAAATCACTCTCTGTGTTTATTCCATCCCCAAGAACAGTATGTATGTATGTTTTCTTTCTTTCTTTTTTTTTTTTTACAGAAGGCTCATTGTTTTACTTTCTTTTTTCTTTTTCTTTTTTTTTTTTTTAAATTTTCCTGGTGAGACATGTCCTCCACAGTGACTGGTAATGACTGGACCACTTTTGACTTGGGGGCCTGAGAGAGGCCCCCAAGGAGTTTCCTAATGGTATCAGGTTGCTTTGTATGTCTTTTTGTTGATCTACATTCATTGGTTCTATGTCAGCCTTTGCCACACCTTCTACATAACCCAGAAGATTATTCTTTTATTTTTGCCATTCCCAAAGGAGACATTATTTCTAGGAATTTCTTGTCTATAATCCTTTCTCAGGTGATTTATTGTTCCACAATATAAACATTTGGCATTTTGATGTCTCCTCATACCTTTGGAAATTGTTTTTCCTACCCAAGATTCAGTATTATAATCAAATGTCTCAATATTCATTGTGTGCAGGATCCATTCATCTATTGGTGCTGATCTAAGCTTTAAAGGCCAAAGTACCTTTTTGCATCCTAAGTTGGCATTTTCAAAAGCCAGAGATTGAATAAATACTCATCTAGCATTTGGGTCTGTTACTCATATTTGTACAGCCTTAGTTAATCATTGTAAAAAGTCATTAAAGGGTTCTCTTTGGCCCTCTTTAATATATGATTCAATTTATTATTTTCATGATTCTTTATTCCTGTCCCAATCATTTAAGGCTGCTTTGTGGCATGGGGACAAGATTTGTTAATTGTAAAGACTTTCCTTTAAAGATAACACCTTGTCCTTGGACATTATTTGGATAGCATGCAGTTTGCATTCCTGGAGAGATACTCTATCTGCTAACCTACCATAACATTTTAACAGATTTTGATTGTCAAATTCACAAGTATGAATTCTTTCAGATAATTTCTCCGTATCTTTTGAGATGGATTGAATTTTTTGTGTCAAATTAATGTTATCCTTTTCAGTTGTATTAGTTTTCAGTTAACTTTTGATTTTCAATTGTATTAATTCTGTCACCTAGCTGTTCATTGTTAGTCTGTAAAGACTGTATCACTTCTAAATGTGCCTCATTCTTGGTACTGATATCAAACCATTTTCTTAAGGATACAATATGAAGAAAAAAAAACTGAGTCCCAATATTCAATACATGGATGTATCACAATAACTATGTAAGCCTTGCAGTATAGAATCCTTTGTTATGAGATCCAGTAATTATTTTAGGCATAATAATTTTTATTTTCCAGTAGGTGTCACAGTTGCAGAGTTGCTACCAATGGTGCAAACTTTAACAGCACGAATAGTCCTTAGCAGCTTTGGACTTCTGCCTCGGTGTTGATCAAATCAACTCTGTACATGGAGCAAGAAGCCCTGAACTCCCAATCAGGGAGCAAAATCTGGAAGCTTCTCAAATTGCCATAGTAGGGAATGTGGCAGTGAGAGGGGGAAGTGTGCAGGATCTTAGAAAATTTCCAAGTCACCACATGCCTAATTCCACTGTGGCAATTAAAAAAAAACACTTTGTAGGTGAAAGAAAACTAGGTGGGAAGGGGTGGGAGACCTGGGCTATGGACTCTTTGGGCCTTTGGAACTGATCCACCCAGTAGGTGTGGAGTTGGGCAACAGATGAAGAGGGACACTTAAAAGAAATCCCATACTAACTCAGAATTGAATATAATAAAGGGTTATTTATTTAGAGGTAGGCTCACAGATAACAGTCCTCTGCTCAAATGGGAAATCCATAATCCAGAAGAAAAAGGGAGTGAGTACTTTACAAGGGCATTCACAGCACGAGAGGCCACGCCCAACTGGGTGGGTAACTTAAAGGCTACTAGCTGAAGGATTTTCCTACAGCACATGATGGGACAAACCTCAGAGGCAGCTGACCTGAGCTTATGGGAGCTCACAGACTCCGGATTGACAGCTGAGGAGCTGGCATGAGATCTATCTAAGCCTTATGCATCTGAGTAACAGTTATGTAGCATGGTCTTTTGTGGGACTCCTAACTGTCCCACAAAAGACTCCTAACTGTCCCACAAAAGACCCTGTACAGGACCTGTCCCTGATAGATGAGCTGGCTCTTTCGAACCTATTTCCTATGATGGGATGCCTTGACCCACCTTGATGCAACTTGGTCCTGCTTCAATTTTATATGTCATGCTTCATTGACTCCCATGGGAGGCCTTAACTTTTCTGGGTAGAGACAGAGGAGGAGTGGATGGGAGGTATAAAAGAGGTGGAGGGAGGAAATGAGAGGTTTGAGAGAAAACTGGTCAACATGTAAATTTAATTATTAATTTAAAAATGATTCATAAAACATAAGCATTTATAATAAATAAGCATTTCAAAATAGCAGCATGAAGTTATACCTACTTTGATATTTATGGAATCTATAATTTGGAGATGTGCAAACAAATATAGCCAAATTAAGTGTAATAGAAATAACATTACAACATTTTGGTAATTTTTTATTTGTTTGTTTGTCAAGACAAGATTTCTCTGTAACTTTGGAGTCTGTCCTAGAACTAGCTCTTATAGACCAGGCTGTCCTTGAACTCACAGAGATCTGCCTGCCTCTGCCTCCCACGTTTTGGGATTAAAGGCATGTGCCACCATTGCCCGACCTCATTTTGGTGACTTCAAGAAAGTTTTCCTCATTTTGCTCATTTTCCTCCTCCATACTTGCCTGAGTGGCAAGTCAATGACTCACTGCTTAACAGCACAGGCTACTCTTTCACAGGATCAAAGTTGGATTCCAAGCATCCATATGATGCTTCCCAACTACCTGTAGCTTGTTTTAGAAGATCTGAGGCCCCATTCTTGAGGATATGCAACACTGTGTGCACATTTTACATATTTATACATTTAAGTAAACAGTCACAGAAATAAAAGTAATAAATATATCTTTAAAAATAGAATTTATTTATAGCATTGTATCATCTAATTGCTGTTATATAGCTATCAAAACTATTTTCCTTTTGGAGACATGATCTCAGATGATCACTGAACACTCTGCAAATCCAAAGCTGGCTGTGAACTTTCAATCCTTGTGTTTCAGCCACCCAGATGCTGAGGTTACATATATGTGTGTTTATACCTGGCCCTTTGGATATTTGACAAGGTGTTTGTGATTTGACTGTTTACTGAAATGTAACTATCTTCCAGTTGCCAGCTGCTATTTTTTTGCCTGTCTGACTAAAAGAAAGTATTGTCTATCTTCTTTCAGTCCTCAGAATCTGGTTAATCACTGTCATTTCTACCTCATGAAGAGTAATCATTTCCAAGACTTTACTGTTGCCCCTTTCCAAATCCAATATTGCAATATTTATGCTTTGGAGAAAGTGAATCCCAGAGTGCATATGTTTCTATATCAGTTGTTTATTGCTGAGTATCTGAACTCCTCAAACCTTTATGAATCAAAGCAACAGGAGCTCAGTTTTCTTCCATTTATGGAGTTTGACTTCTATGGGGTGATCTCACAGATGCTTCCAAGTGGTTGATCCAATGAGACCTGGACTCAGACAATGATTGTACCCCATTGTCTCAGAGCCTTTTTCTTCTTATGGAATGAAGACTTTTCCACTTCTTATAGTAAAAACATTTTAATAAGAAAACCACCAATTTTAGGATTCCTTTATGCCTTTTTCTTCCTACATGTTGTAGATGTTCATATCATGCAGGCAAACAAAAGTAATTGTGATGAAGAAAAAAAATGAAGGTGATGTGATTCACAGAGGATTATTATAATTAAATAACACATAAAACTACTGTGTGGATTAAATGAAAGTATGCATAGAAAGTCTATCATGTGGGGAAGCCTTACCCTTTCTTAGAAGTAGATGAGGGATGAGGTGAGGCAAGAAGAGAGGAGAGAATGGGAATGGAGATAGCCATGTAAACCGAGAAAAGAACGTATTAAAAAAACTTAGTAAAAAAAATAGATAAAAAAGAAATCCTATCATGTGACAGATTTAAATAGATATTCACCAAATATTAGCTTCTTTTAAATTAATAGTGGCAATTCATAATTATATATTTCACTCTTAATTGTTCTTCAGAAATATTTTTATTTATAAGGTTCTTATTAAGCTTCCACTTTGACTATACTTTTGGTACTGAGATGTAGAACAGAAAACAACTACACTTTCACCACAATTACTGATATAAAGACAAACATTTACTCAAAAATTTTCTAGACAAAAGAGTTTATTATACATACAATATTACAGAAACTTAAATTTCCGATTATAATTTTCTGTTCTGTTTTTATATTTCTTTCTATCTTGTCATCCTATTCATTTTCCAGGAAGCCTTTCACCTTCTTTCAGACAATTTAGCTCTCATCCTACCAATACCATTCAGGGAAGCAAAAGTTTGATGAGAACCTTGATGGATGAAATTGCCTTCATTTTGAAGATACACCTGTCCTATTCCTCCAACCTACCATGGGAATTTAGGTGAAAATCCTGTTTTAACTCAAAGTTTGAAAAACACATTCAAGCAATTAAATATTAAGAATTCAACTGATTAATATTATTCTGTCAGTGTAAAATACAGATACCATGATAATATCATCAAGTTATTTGTCTGTGTCTTACCCTTCTATTAACTGAGTAATAAGATCATCAAGAACCCATCTTTAAACACAATGTACGAAGAACCTATGCATGCCAGCAACAGGAGTCACTGCTCCCAGCAGCATGAGTCTATTGGATAATCCAGTACCTTCCTGAAACCTTCTACTTAACTGAAGGTTTTCCTTTATGATGCTTTCTCCCACTCTGTAGAACAAGAACTGATTACCTCTCTTGTCTACTAACTGTGGGCCTTCAGTTGCCATAGAATCTGGCTCATAATTTCCACTCTCACATCTGCTATACCTGACAAAATCAAACATACCATTTATCTTGACACACAGTAAGCATACCTGGGGAAGCACTCCTTGTGGAACTGCAATTTGTCTTTTGGATTATCTACAAGATCAATTTTTAAATCATCCTTTGATACTGAACATGGGTCTTCTCTAAGCAAGATTTAGAGTATACTTTTTCATTTAAGGTGAAGAAAACATCACTGCAATGTTAGTAAGAATGATTGAAGATTATATGTGAGTATTTTAAAATTTTATTTTTTATCAGGTGGATATAAAGGACAATATTATTCAAGGAATTCCACAAAAATAATTGCTCTATATTCTGAATGAGAAAGACAAATAGATCATTGAACCAAATACTCTGTCATTCAGTTACCTCCATTTTTATAAGAATAAAATGGGTTGTATGATGTCACTGTTCAAGCCCTAGTAACTATGCTGTCAAAAATGATTTTCAAAAAATTTTTAAAGCAATGTTTTTAGTTTTCATGAGAATTAATTGATACATTCTGGATAAAGTAGTAACTATAAGTTTAAGTAAATCAAGTTTTGTAATAAAAAGACACACACACAAATATAATTCTATTTTATATATTATACTATTATATAAACTATAGAGGCAAGGACTTTGAAGTTTAAATAGTACCACGGATTACAGGAATTTTCAAAGTTAGATGAAGTTTATCTTTTTTTGTGATATAGTTATGAGTCTGTGGGTACCAGAGAGTAGAACATAATGTTTTAAGTGTGATGTCCTCCATAGTCTCTACTATTTCAACACTTGTTTCTCCAGTTGATGATACTCTGTGAAGTATAAAAGGTATGGCTTTGTTGACGGAAGTGTGTCCCGTAAGAGTGAGCATTGAGAGTTTAAGAGCTTGTGAATGAAAATGAGGACATAACCACTCCAGGGTATGGTTCAGAAGGGATTTATTGTAGGTATGAGGAAAAGAACATCTGAAAGAATGCAAACCTCACTAGTTTATGAAAGGAAGGGCGGGGGTAAGAAAGAGAGATGGGAAATGAAAGAGGGGAGAGAAGTCAAATAGTACAAGAGAGGAGCTGCACACTAAGAGAACAAGAGTGAACCAAGAGTATAAGCAGAGGCTGCTCATTGATTTCCTGGTAGCCCAGACCTGAATACTCACACAGATATTATATGAATGATATCACTGCTCAGACTCTTAGCTCAGGATTTTTATTGGCTAACTTTTACATCTGAAATTAATACAGTTCTATTAATTTACATATAGCCACAGGGCTGTGGCATACTAGAAAGGGGTTGTGGGAGGTCCTCCTACTCCTCCAGCCAATAGCCGGTGAGATACCAGCCCATTGGGGCGTGGTCTCTCTCCCTTTAAAAAAACAGCCACTTCCCTCTCCTCTCTCTCTTCACTTCCTGCTCCACCGGTGACTAGACTCCCTTCCTGGTTGCGCAGAGGGCTGACGGTGATCTGTAAGTTTTTTCCCCTTTAAATAAATACCACCCTATTAATCATACTTCCAAACTGGTGTGGCATTGTTTGTGACTTACGCCTTCAGTTGGCACCCAATGTTTGGTGTTAGGACCTCTCCTTCCCCCGCTTGGCTGCTGGCCACGAGTTTGGCTTGGCGCAAGCCTCCCTTCCTCAGCCGCGGCCTGTTGGCAGCAGCCTTGTGGCCTGTGTCTTGTGTGTGGAGCTAGCAGCTTAATATAAATCATCACGCACTGGCTTTTATTGCTGCGGTTCTTTATATTTTCTCTTTAGACACCTCAGATTGACTTCCAGTCCCCACGCAACCTATCGTCTGCCCCCCCATATAGATTTAAACTCCACAGGCCTGCATAGTCTCCACCCGCGTGGTTTGCTCTTTTCTGAGTCATTTTTTTTATTGAGAAAAAAAAATTTCTGCCTCCTCCCAGCCTCCCACTCCTCCCCCCATCCTTTCCCCATCCGCCCACTCCTCTCCCTCTCCCCCCACTCCTCTCCCCCTCCCTCTCAAATCTGAAGAGCAGTCAGGGTTCCCTGCCCTGTGGAAAGTCCAAAGTCCTCCCCCCTCCATCCTGGTCTAGGAGGGTGAACATCCAAACTGGCTAGGCTCCCACGAAGCCAGAACATGAAGTAGGATCAAAACCCAGTGCCATTGTCCTTGGCTTCTCAGCAGCCATCATTGTCCGCCATATTCAGAGACTCCGGTTTTATACCCTGCTTTTTCAGACACAGTCCAGCTGGCCTTGGTGAGCTCCCAATAGATCCGCCCCACTGTCTCCGTGGGTGGGTGCACCCCTCTTGGTCCTGACTTCCTTGCTCATCTTCTCCCTCCTTCTGTTCCTCATTGGGACTTTGGGAGCTCAGTCCAGTACTCCAGTGTGGGTCTCTGTCTCTATATCCATCCATCACAAGATGAAGGTTCCTTGGTGATATGCAATATATTCATCAGTATGGCTATAGGATAGGATCATTTCAGGTTTCCTATCTTGCGCTGCCCCAGGAACTAACTGGGGACCTCGCTTTCTGAGTCATTTCCAAATCTCCCTTGCAAGCACAGCTCTTAAGTGGCGCGAACCAGAGCACGCGGTTGCTGAAAGCTGCAACCCCTCAGGGTGACTCTGTCACATGGAGGCATAAGCGGCTTCCAGGTTGCTCTTCTCTACCCCTGGATTTTGGGTTTCCAGCTCCGTCTCTGGAATTGATTTAATTACATTTACTTTGTTGAGCAACTTACATTATCCAGTTTTTAACAAATACTAGGCAGACTCTGAAACAGGACCCTGTTTTCATTGCAACTTGGCAACAGCGCCACCTGCTGGATAATAAGTAATATTGCATTTTTCGTTTCCAACGCGAATTTTACTGTTCTGGTTACCAATACAATGGGTTATATCATGCAAGGTTTATATGACTATGGGGATAACTTAATTTACTGGTTACTAGGTTTCAGTATTCTTTTGCATAGTCTATCATTTAGGAAGAACATGGCACTCCTAAGAACTATACAATCTTTACTAGAAACTCATGCAGGTCAGGAGATTTAGGATTCAAAAGAGACAATAATAAAGACAATAATAAAAAAGACTTGAAATGATTGAAGAAATGATTGGAGCTGGTGAACAAAGTAATAAGGCACAAGGACAGGATACAATGCCAACACCAGCTATTAGACTGGCTTACCCAAGGTTTTAGCGGCATACGCTATATTTAATTCTGACAAAGTGTCAACTTCTAAAGGCTCAAAGGCAGTCAGAGAAGCTACATGGATGCCAATAGCAATGAATGATCTAAAAGAAATTAAGCAAGCTATTGTTAATTTTGGCTTGCACTCTGCATATGTAAAGAAAATTATAAGGACTTGGGCTTCTAATGCTAGAGCTACCCCCCATGATTTCCATCAGTTAGTGTCTGCAGTTTTAGATAATGGACCTTCCTTGATGTTTGGAATTTATTTCAGAGAAGAATCCAAACATATGGAACAGCAAGGAAGAGCAAAAGGTGTCGAGGTTTCCCAAGATCAAATTCTTGGTGCAGGAGAATATGCTGATCCACAGGTCCAAGCTCTTTATGATGATGAAGTACTATGTCTATGTCACCAAGCAGCTTTAAATGCTTGGAATAGGATACAAGATTCAGGAAAAAGAGTTGAATCATATATCAGAATTAGGCAGGGACAGAGAGAACCCTTTATTGACCTTTTGCAAAGATAAATTAAGGCTCTGGACATAGGGGTAACAGACCCAGAAGCTAGACGAATACTTCTTGAATCTCTAGCTTTTGAGAATGCAAACATAGAATGCAAAAAGATAATTGGGCCTTTAAAGTCTAGATAAGCACATATGGATGAATGGATTCAGCATAAGATGAATGTTGACGTTTAGCTATAACAATGAATCTTGGGTAGGAGAAGCGATTTCCACAGCAATGAGGAGACATCAAACTGCCAGGTGTTTTAATTGTGATAAATTAGGACATCTGAAAAGGGATTTCAGGAACAGAATTTCTAGGAATAATATCTCCTCTGGGAATGAGAAAAATAGGAGACCTAGGCCTTCAGGTATATGTAGGAGATACGGTAAAGGCCGACATTGGTCCAACGAATGCAGGTCAACAACAGACAGACAAGGCAACCGGATACCATCAGGAAACTCCCTGAGGGGCCTCTCGCAGGCCCCCAAGCCAACAGTGGACCAGTCATTCCCAGTCACAGTGGAGAACGTGCATCAACAAGAAAATTAAAAGCTCCAATTTGTGCTGAAAAAAGTAATACTGGTCTAAATGATGAATTACGTGTGGAGGAGGAGTCAAAAACCCAGTAGGACAGAGTAAACGTATATTTTGGCAGACTTCTATTAATGATCAAAGACCAAAGCTAAGAGTCTGTATAAATGGCACTTTGATTGAAGGCTTATTAGACACAGGTGCGGATGTAAGTATCATTACCCCAGAATCTTGGCATCCAAATTGGCCTCTTCAAGACGTAGATGTTTAGTTCCTGGGAATTGGAACCCTATCTCGAGTAAAAAAAAGCAAAAGATGGGTTGAATGCATAGGGCCCGAAGGACAAATAGGAAGACTAAGGCCACATATAGCCAATATTGCCATAAATTTATGGGGCCGTGACCTGCTACAGCAATGGAATACCCAGAATAACATTCCTGTAGTTCCAGGAACTCATAATTCTGGGAAGGATATGATGAGGTATTATGGAAAAAAGGTCACCAGCCATTCAGGCTGTACAAGAACATACAGCAAATACCAAACCTTTAGAGGTACCAACAGCACTGCCTTTAAAATGGCTAACTGAGAAGCCAATATGGATCAAACAGTGGCCTCTAGCTGAAGATAAACTACAGGCATTGGAACAGCTGGTGCAAGAGCAACTAGATGCTCACCATATTGAAGAATCAACCAGCCCTTGGAATTCTCCTGTGTTTGTTGTAAAAAAGAAATCTGGTAAATGGAGAATGGTGACAGATCTAAGAGCTGTCCACAAAGTAATTCAACCTATGGGCCCACTACAATCTGGAATTCCTTTGCCTTCTCTGTTACCAAAAGGATGGCCTCTTATAGTTATTGATTTGAAAGATTGTTTTTTCACTATACCGTTACAAGAAAAGGATACAGAAAAATTTGCCTTCACAGTGCCTACTTATAATAATTCTCAGCCTAATAGGAGATATCAATGGACTATCCTCCCACAGGGTATGCTCAATAGTCTTACACTGTGCCAATATTTTGTAAGTAAGCCATTGGAAATAATTCGTAAACAATTCCCCAAATCCATAATTTATCATTACATGAATGACATCTTGTTATCTGATTCAAATAAAGATGCTTTAGAAAGGATGTTTGAAGAAGTAAAGAAAGTCTTGCCTAGGTGGGGATTACAAATTGCCCCTGAAAAGATTCAAAAAGAAATTCTATTAATTACCTAGATTGCAGAATAGGGTTAGAGAAAATTAAAATGCAAAAGGCACAAATTAGGAGAGACCCGTTAAAGACTCTTAATGACTTCCAAAGATTGTTAGGAGACATTTCCAGTCTACGACCAGATGTTGGGATATCACCTGATCTAATAGTTCATTTAAACAAAACCTTAGATGGTGATAAAGATTTGAATAGTCCAAGAAAACTGACAGCTGAAGCAGAAAAGAAACTGACAATGATTGAGGAAAAATTACAGGAGGCACATGTGGATAGGGTGAACCCAAATCTTAGCTGCATCCTAGTCATATTGCCTTCCAGAATTTCTCCTACAGGGATTCTAATGTAGAGGGAAGATATTATTTTAGAGTGGATATTTATACTTAATAAACCAAGTAAAAAATTAAAAACTTATGTGGAAAAAGTCTCTGAATTAATTATAAAAGGTAAGCTGAGACTTCGTCAACTAGCAGGTATAGACCCAGCAGAAATTATAGTGCCTTTTACTACTGAAGAAATAAAAAGTTACGGGAAGACAATGAACCGTGGCAAAGAGCTTGTGCTAATTTTTAGGAGAAATTAATAGCAACTACCCAAAAGTGGTATACTTAACCTTATGAAAAGAACTTCTTGAATTCTTCCTAGAATTGTATGTGATGCTCCAATAACTGGAGGCCATGTGTTATATACTGATACAAATAAATCAGGGAAAGCAGGTTACAAGTCAAATGAATTGAGTAAGGTGGAACAAAGCCCTTATAATTCTGTCCAGAAAGCAGAAATATATGCCATTCTTACGGTGCTAAGGGATTTTAAAGAGCCTCTTAATATAGTTACAGATTCACAATATGCAGAAAGAGTTATCTTGCATATTGAAACTGCTGAATTTATACCAGAAGACACAGAGTTGACTTCATTGTTTATCCAGGTACAAGACATAATCAGGAACAGGCTTTGTCCGATGTACATAACATACATCCAGTCCCATACAGGTCTGCCTGGTCCTCTAGCCCAAGGCAACACTGAGATTGATCAATTATTAATTGGAAGTGTGTTGCAGGCCTCCGAATTTCATAAGAAGCATCATGTCAAAAGTAAAGTCCTAAAGAAAGAATTTTCCATTACTTGGCAACAAGCTAAGGGCATTATAAGAGATGTCCTACTTGTTCTTTCTATAATCAAACACCGTTGCCTGCAGGGAGTAACCCAAAGGGCACTAAGAGAAATGAAATCTGGCAGATGGATGTGTTCCACTTTATGGAATTTGGTAAATTAAAATATGTACACCACACCATAGACACCTATTCAGGTTTTCAATGGGCTACTGCCCTGAGCTCAGAAAAGGCTGATTCAGTAATCAAACATTTATTGGAAGTTATGGCCATCATGGGTATACCTGCACAAATAAAGACAGATAATGGTCCAGCATATGTATCTAAGAAAATGAAACGCTTTTTTGATTATTATAATATAAAACACATTACAGGTATACCAAATAATCCTACAGGTCAGACAGTTATAGAAAGATCAAATCGTACTATAAAGGATATGCTGAACAAACAGAAAGGGACCGAAAATACCCCCAGAAATAGATTACATAATGCTTTATTAACCTTGAATTTTCTTAACGCTAATGAGAAAGGAACGACAGCAGCAGAAAGACATTGGATAATGGAAAAGTCTGCCGAACTAAATCAACCGATTTATTTCAAAGATGTGTTGACCTCTCAGTGGAAGCCAGGAGATGTGCTACGTTGGGGAAGGGGTTTTGCTCTTGTTTCCACAGGAGAAGAAAAATTGTGGATACCATCAAAATTAATAAAATTTCGATTTGAAGAGGAGAAACCTCTTGGAAAGGAGAAATGACAACTCATCCACAATGATGATATTCATACAAGTGGTAAGAAAAACATATAGAATGGGGGCAGGGTTCTGTTCTTATCTCCACAGGAAAACATTCATCTTTGAAAAATTCAAGGGACCCTGGATGTTTGGATACTGACAGATGGAAAAATACCTGCCCAATAGGAAATATCAAGAAAACTGAATGAGTTGTGTAAGTAAAATATATTAAACCATATTTCTAAATTTATAAAGCTGGTTTTGAAGTTGGACTCTGGCTCAGTCCCTCTCCAATTCCAAGCCTGTTAATAAGAGAAAAACCCAGAGTTTCTGGAGTTTCTGTCTCATATCAAGAGCCATGATATGGGACAGAAAGAAATATGAGTTTAGAAAACATCTTTGCTTTTCTTCATATCTATCATAATTTTCATTGAATATATCTATCTTGTCTTTCAGTGAATATATATATATATATATATATATATATTTATATATATATATATATATATATATAATGTCGATATGATTAATGTTTAAGTTTTTCACAATGAACAATGAGTTTTTCCTGAAGTGACATTTGAAGTTTCCAGGAAGCAGATGGGGCCCCATAACAACAACTCCCCCTGGTTGATATGACGTCATGATACTGATAGAGCTACTACAAGACCTGCTTTGGGTACCAGCTGCACAAGACAGTTCCAACTTGGTTAGCTGAAATGGTGCACATCTTATACAACATTTTGGCCAGACCTGCACAAAATATTCAGAGACTATTGGCAATTTTAAAAGACATTGATCTTGAAATTTAACCATCATTTTACTTTCACAGGATCCCCCAGAAAGAACGTTGCCCCCATCACAGCTGGAAGTAATTCTAGGGGACGACATCCCCTCTCCCAGTAAAGTTTGACTTTAGGTTTAGCGACATCATTTAGGGGTTGATTATAATTAGTATACGATTGAGGGTTGGGGGAGGAATTTTATAAGCTCAGGGATCATTTTGAAAAAAAAAGAGGGATGATGGGATAATAGATTTATAATTGTGAGTTACTGTTTTTAGACAAATATATTGGTATAGATTCTTGTATATTGATACAAAGTTAAATTATATTGACTATTGTATGCATGCATGTTTCTACCTCTGTTTAAAACATTTTTATGTATTGACATATATTGTATTGATATATATATACACACATATATATATATATAGTATATATTTACCATATTGCAGTGTACATTTCTACCTCTGATTAAGATACTTATATAATGTTTGTGTATTGATATATATTTACATACTGCAATGTATATTTGTACATTGTTTATATTTGGAGGTCATTGTCCTCATTTGTTTCACAGTCGTTTATTGTCTTAGTCTTTAAGTTAGATAGATATTGAGAATCATATAGATTGATAGTCTTCTAAGTTTGTCATTTATAATTAAACTAATCTGGTTCTTTAAATATATAGAGATTATACTCAGTATAAATAGATAATCTTCAACTTCTTCAAAGAGCTGTAGAAAATGGCCTTTAATCTAACTCAGAGTTTTGTGGTAGTGAGACACAATTGCTCCTGGCAACACCACTCTATTCCTGAGAGAATGTTGAGCACCAAAGACACTCCACCTGGAGCCTTTCTTTTTGGCAGAACTGGCCTTTGGGCAAATAAATGCCCATAGCTCAACCACTGACAGAGATACAGAGCATGCATCAATGGATAAAACAGGACTGTCATATCCTGCCAAGACAGGGTAAGATAGTTTTGAAAAAGTTGCTTGCCTTTGAAAATGGTATGTCAGTTATGTTAGGCCTTAGCCAAAGTTGGTTGCTTCAACGCTGCTAATGTGTTTTTGGGTGATTGCCCAGGTAGCTAGTTGTCTCTGTGATTTGTTGCATGTTTTGGAAGTTGTTTTACTGAACTTCCTAATTACCCAGGTAACATTATTTCCCTTCTCAGATCTTCGACGGGGTTGAAGACTATATAGATGTAGTTACTTTTCTCTCATGACTTGGCCAAGCATTTATTATACAAGAACTAAGCTAGTTAGAATAGGATATTTGTACTTATTGTATATAATTTCATAGTAGGTTTAAAACTCTCTTATTTAAACAAAAGGGGGAGGTGTTGCGGGAGGTCCTCCCACTCTTCCAGCCAATAGCCACTGAGATACCAGCCCATTGGGGCATGGTCTCTTTCCCTTTAAAAAAGCAGCCACTTCCCTCTCCTCTCTCTCTTCACTTCCTCCTCTGCCGACGACTAAACTCCCTTCCTGGTTGCGCAGAGGGCTGATGGTGATCTGTAAGTTATTTCCCCTTTAAATAAATACCACCATATTAATCATAATTCCAAACTGGTGTGGCATTGTTTCTAACTTATGCCTTCAGAAAGGTTCCAGGGAATTTTTCTCTTTCAACAGCTACATGGTGCCTCCTTGACTCTGCATACTCTCTTGCTATTTCTCTTCCATCCTGGCTATATTCTGCCTTCCCATAAGCCAAAGCAGCTTTATTCATTAACCAATAAAAGCAACATATATATAGAAAGACATACCACATCACAATAGGCTAAAGAAATGCATGGCCCAAATGGTTGGTTTATATAGGAAAGAATATCTGGGGGAAATGAAGCTCATCCCCCAAGCTAGAGAGGTTCAGGGTGGGAGGTGGTAAGAAATGTGGAGAAGAGACACAGGTGCTTATTGAGACTAGTCCCAGGTCTCTTTGGAACCTGACATTCAAACCTTTTGTTGATGATAACAGATTGCATATTCATTTCTGTACTTATTCCTTAGCTGAATAAAAGTACGTTGCCTAGGCTCAGGAAAGCTGGAATGATGATCAAATGCTGGGAAGAGAGAAAGGAGGTTATAAGAACATTTAATTCACTCATTGCCAAGAGCTGTAGTCTACCTGGGCCTAGTAGAGTAGAGGACAATTGGAGAAGTCTAGGATGTAGGCTTGGCAGAAATCTCATCAGAAGCACCTAGGGCTAGCAAATTTGGAGCAGTTTTCAGTCTTCAGTGGATTGGAAATCTGCTGGGACAGAAGGTAAAATTAATGAATTTAGGGGAACACTTTTATTCTGGGTGTACATCTGAAATTTCTAGGCCCATAGTTCCTGATTGTTGCAAGGAGTGGTGGAGTCTTAAGACCAAGGAAGATTAAGCCCACCCTCAGGTGTAGACAGTAGGGGGAAAACTTAGAATGTTTATGATGGGAATTCTTATTTGTAGTCCATTTGACCTGAGAGAGAAGGATCCAAGTCTTAAGATGCTCTGAAATTTATATAAAAATTTTACACTCATTAAATTACATAAACTTTAGACATATTATTATTACTACAGTTTTTAATCTTTACTGAAATACACACTGTAAAAAAGGATATAGACTCACGCTATTGAGCAATAGCAAAATCTTGGGGACCCAAAAATGATTCCGGGTTAAAAAGCAGCCAAAATATCCAAAGGGTTGTATGTATAGATTGGACAGAGATGTTTTTAGTTCAATGAGAACTTAAGTCCATACTTAGAAGACAACCAAAGGAAATTTCAAATTTGAGCTTGTGATGGTGATAAAAGTATCAGTGCATAACCAAGGCTTGATAAATAGTTTATCAGAACTCCACTGATTAATGTTAAAATTCTGAACTTTTGAAGTCTTATTTTAGCAATAACAAAGAGAGGGGAAAAAGTTTGAAATATTTTTTCATATACCCTAAAGCACTTCCTTAGTTCTGTACAACTTGAATTTACATACCTTAAAACACTTTACCTTAAATTACCTTCTTAGACCCTCATAACTTACATAAACTTTAAACCTTTTCTTGCATCCAGTCATTTGCCACAAGACACAGATGGTTGATTACCGAGAGAAGTTATTGCAAAGCAAGATCTTTTAAATAAAGAAATAGTGAAAAGTTACATTGAAACCTGTTATCTCTTTCAGGTGAAGTCTGCCAGCAAGTTAAATTGTGTCTATGTCTATTTTTTTCCAGGAGTAGACACAGTAGCTCTAGAAAGGTGAGAACTGAATTTTACAGATGAAATGATCTGACCAGGCAGCTCTAGCCTTGGAGCAGGAGCTGGTTTGTTTGTTGCTGTTAACATACGGCTACAAATAGCCATCAACACCATCAGAGATCTGAAGATTACTTATAGCAGGAAGTATAATCAAAATGTAACATGAACCAATTAAAGTGACAGAAATTAAAAGCTACCTGGGTGATTAATCTAGGCTCCTACTATCTCGATGACTTTATTGTGGAAGAGAGGATATAAGTATTCAGCTGCCACACAGGACAGCATTGCATTTTCTTTTCTATTTTTTATCATTATTATTATTATTTTATTAATGTAAAAAATATAAAACCCAAATTCCCACTCTTTCCTCTCCTCCCACACTCTCCACACACCCTCTCACCCTTTCCCCCTCCAATCCTAAGAGACGACAAGGCACCCTGCCCTGTGGCAAGTCCAAGGCCCTCCCTATACTATATCTAGGTTGAGCACAGTGTACACCCAAAGATAATAGGATACCATAAAGCCAGTATATGCAGTAGAGACAAATCCCAGTGCCACTGTCAGTGGCCCCTCAGTCTGCCCCAACTGTCAACCACATTCATAGGGACTTTGTTGATCCCATGCTCATTCACTCCCAGTCCAGTTGGTGTTGGTGATCTCCCATTAATTCAGGCAAACTGTCTCAGTGGGTGAACCCCTCATGGTCTTGACCTCCTTGCTCATATTCTCAATTCTTCCACTCTTCAACTGGACCTTGGGAGCTCAGTCCAGTACTCCGATGTGAATCTCTGTCTCTATCTCCGTCTGTTGCCAGACAAAGGTTCTATGGTGACATTTAAGATAATCATCAGTCTGACTACAGGGCAAGGCCAGTTCAGGCACCCTCTCCTCTAATGTTTAGGGTTTAGTTGGGGTCATCCTTGTGATTCCTGGAAATTTTTCTTGCTAACCCCATAATGGTTTCCACAATCAAAATATCTCTTTCCTTGCTCTCATATCTGTCCTTCCTCCATCTCGACTATTCCATTCCCTCAAGTTCTCATCAATCCTCTCTTTCTCCCCTCCCCTTCCCCTTCTCCTCTTCTTTCTACCCCTTGCCCCCATGCTTCAAATTTTTACAGTCAATCTTGTCTGTTTCTGATTCCCAGGTAGGTCATACTTATTTTTCCTTTGGGTTCAACTTACTACTTAGATTCTCTAGGATCATGACCTATAGGTTCAATGACCTTTTTAATGGCTAGTATTTACTTAGAGTTATTACATAACTTATTCACTTTTTGGGTCTAGGTTACCTCACTCAGGATAATGTTTTCTAATTCCATTCATTTGCATGAAAAATTCAAGATGTCATTGTTTTTTACCCCTGAGTACTCTAATATGTAAATGTGCCACACTTTCTTTATCCATTCTTCAGTTGAGGGGCATCTAGGTTGTTTCCAAGTTCTGACTATTACAAATAATACTTCTATGAACATAGTTGAACAAATGCTTTTGTAGTATGATTGAGCATCTTTTGGGTTTATTCCCAAGAGTGGTTTTGCTGGATCCTGAGGTAAGTTGATTCCCAATTTTCTGAGAAGCTGCCATACTGATTTCCAAAGTGGTTGCACAAGTTTGCATTCCAACCAACAATGGATGAGTGTTCATTTACTCCACATCCTCTCCAGCATAAGCTATTATTGGTATTTTTGATCTTAGTCATTCTGACAGATGTAAGATGGTATCTCAGAGTTGTTTTGATTTTCATTTCCCTGATAGTTAAGAAAGTTGAACATGTCCTTAAGTACCTTTTGGCCAATTGAAATTCTTCTTTTGTGAATTTTCTGTTTAGTTCAGTACACCATTTTTTAATTGGATTATTTAGTATTTCGATGTAAAATTTCTTGAATTCTTTATATATTTTGGAGATCAATTCTCTGCCTGATGTGGAGTTGATGGAGATCTTTTCCCTATTAGTAGGTTGCCTTATTGTCTCATTGAGAGTATCCTTTGCTTTACAGATGCTTTTCAGTTTCAGGAGGTCCCATTTATTTATTGTTGCTCTTATTGTCTATGCTACTGGAGTTATATTTAGGAATTGGTCTCCTGTACCCAAGCATTGAAGGTTACCTCCCACTTTCTCCTCTATCAGGTTTAGTGTGGTCAGATTTATATTGAGGTCCTTAATCCATTTGGACTTGAGTTTTGTGCATGGTGATGAATATCAGTCTATTTTCATTCTTCTACATGTTGACATCCAGTTATGCTAACACCATTTATTGATGATGATTTCTTTTTTCCATTGTATAATTTTAGCTTCTTTATCAAAAATCAGGCATTCGTAGGTGTGTGGATTAAAATCCAGGTCTTTAATTCTATTCTATTGGTCAACATCTCGGTTTTTATTTCAATACCAAGCTGTTTTGATTGCTGTAGCTCTGAACAGAGCTTAATTTCAGAGATGGTAATGCCTCTGGAAGTTCCTTCATTTTTTAGAATTGTTTTGGTTATCCTGTTTTTTGCTTTACCATATGAAGTTGAATATTATTCTTTCAAGATCTGTGAAGAATTGTATTCAGATTTTCATGGGAATTGCATTGAGTCTATAGATTACTTCTGGTGGGATTGCTATTTTTACTATGTTGATTCTTCCCATCCAAGGGCATGGGAGACCTTTCCATTTTCTAACATCTTCTTCAATTTCTTTTTTCAAAGACTTAAAGATTTTGTCAAATAGGTCTTTCATTTCCTTAGTGTTACCCCAATATATTTTAAGTTATTTGTGGCTATTGTTTCTCTGATTTTCCTCTCAGCTTCTTTATCTTTTATATATAAGAGGGATACTGAATTTTTTGTGTTGATCTTTTATCCTGCCCCATCACTGAAAATATTTATCAACTGTAGGAGTTCTCCAGTAGAGTTTTGGGGGTCAGTTACATAGACCATTATATCATCTGCAAATAAGGAGAGTTTGACTTCTTCCTTTCCAATTTGAATCCCCTTGATCTCCTTATGTTGTTTTATTGCTATTGCTAGAACATCAAGAACTATGTTGAAGAGATATGGAGAGAGTGGACAGCCTTGTCTTGTTCCTGATTTTAGAGGAATCACTTTGAGATTCTCTCCATTTACTTTGATGTTAGCTGTCAGCTTGGTGTATATTGTTTTTATTATGTTTAGATATGAACCTTGTATCCCTAATGTCTCCACGACCTTTATAATGAAGGGCTGCTGTATTTTGTCAAATGCTTTTTCAGCATCTAAAGAAGTGATTATGGTTTTTTTCTTTCAGTTTGTTTATATGATGGGTTACATTGATAGATTTTTGTATGTTGAACCTGCCCTGCATCTCTGGGATGAAGCCTACTTGATCATGATGGATGATTTTTTTTTATGTGCTCTTGGATTTGGTTTGCCAGGATTTTATTGAGAATTTTTGCATCTATGTTCATGAGTGAGATTGGTCTGTAATTCTCATTCTTGGTTGAATCTTTCTGTGATTTTTGTATCAAAGTAACTGTAGCCTCATTAAAAGAGTTTGGCAATGTCACTGCTGTTTCTATATGTGGAGCACTTTGAGAAGTATAGGTATTAGCTCTTTTTGGAAGTTCTGGTAGAATTCTGCACTAAAACACATCCATCCCTAGACATTTGTTGTTGGGAGTTTTTTGATGACAGATTATTTCCTTGTGACTTATAGGTCTACTTAAATTGTTCACCTGGTCTTGATTTAATTTTGGTATATGGTATCTATCTAAAAAAAATTGTCCATTTCTTTTACATTTTCTAGTTTTGTGGAGACCTAATGATTCTCTGAATTTCCTCAGTGTCTGTTGTTATACCCCTCTTTTCATTTCTGATTTTGTTAATTTGGATGTTCTCCGCCTAATATCTCCCTTGAATTCAGTGAAAATGAAGGCACAACATATCCAAATTATTCAGACACTATGAAAGAGAAAGTTCATAGCATTAAGTGCCCACATAAAGAAAACGGAGAAAGCTCACATTAACAACTTAACAGCACACCTGAAAGCTCTAGAGAAAAAAAGAAGAAGCAGACTCACCCAGGAGGAGTAGAAGACAGGAAATAATCAAATTCTGGTCTGAAGTCAACAAAATAGAAACACAAAACAGTACAAAGAATCAATGAAACAAAGAGCTGGTTCTTTGAGAAAATCAACAAAATTGACACTATTGCATTTTCAGCCACTGCACAGAATAGCATAGCCCATTGACTATCAGATCCAAAAGGTCTGAGATATTTTCCTATGGAGGAGGAACTTGGGAAAACTCACTGACCTTGACAAGGCAGAATAAAGCTGTTAACACAAGAATATCCACAGTTTGTTCACTGAAGGCAAGTGAAGCATGGGGCAATTTTCCCCAGTGGTTAGTGTTACCAAAACCCAGGTGGACTTGCCTGTTTCCTATTGTCTTCTTTAGAGTCTTTAGGGCCACCACTAGGATCTGGAATTTCTGTTTATCATGGCGAACTTTTTTCTTTAAACCGTTGAAATGCCATATTCACCAGATCTTTAAAGACTTTGAAAAGTATTATGTATTAAGTATACCTTACTTTAAACACACTACTTGTTTTAGTTACTTGCTTTAGGGTTAACCTTGAAAACATATAAAGGAGGCTTAATAAACCTCATTGTAAATTAATTACAATTGTATTTAGCATGACCATGAGCATTGTTCTGGGGATATTAACTGATCTAATGGGAGCTTACCAAGGCCAGCTGGGGTGGGACTGAAAGAGCATGTGATCAAACCGGACTCTCTGAATGTGGCTGACAATGAGGGCTGACTGAGAAGCCAATGATAATGGCACTGGGTTTTGATTCTAATGCATGTACTGGCTATTTGGGAGCCTACTCTTTTTGTATGCACACCTTCCTAGACCTGGATAGAGGGGGGAGGGCCTTGGACTTCCCACAGTGCAGAGCACCCTGACTTCTCTTAGGACTGGAGAGGGAGGGGAATGAGGAGGAGTGGGAGGGAAATGGGAGAAGGGGAGGAGGTGGAAATTTTTAATAAATAAATAAATTTAAAAAAAGAATTTGATCATTTATGAAGTGACTGACCTTCAACTTTCATTTTGTTATCATCTTTAACAAGAGGTTACGACAATTTGATAACTTACATAAGTTTAGGATCTTACAACTTCATTTCTGTTACAGTTGAACTGTAAAATTTGAGTTGAAGATGTACTTCAAGATCCTTTAGCATTAAAATAAAACTTTAAACCATAAATGCAGTCTATAGAGAGACCAGAAATTTTATTTTCCTGATCCTTCCACAGTGAACCATTTTAGACTATCACAGTTTCTTGTATGACTCAGTATAGTCAAAACTTAACAGAGTTAGCAAAGACAAAGAGGTTAAATATTTATCTTCAAGTCAATTACTGTTAAACTTGGTAAAACTTAGGAATTTGTAAGCCTCAATTGAACACTGGAAACTTTCAGAAATCCTCCTACGTAGCCTCTTAATTCCTTCAATTAGAGTTAAAATAGTAAATTTATCTGTTAATATTCAGAAGTGTAGTGTATACAATGTACTAAACTGCTTGGAGAAATATACTAAGTGAATTTGAACATTTTTAGTGAATGGGTGGTGAAAAGGATTCAGTGGATGAAGCTCTCACCATAGAAAAAAGAAGAACTGGTATTTGATTATCCAGAATCCACCTAAGTATTAGAAAGTAAAGAACGCAAATGTAGGGACCCTTGGATAAGGTGGCTAGCTATAATAGCTCTTATTGAAAAATTCTGACATGAACTGAGAGATAAATATGAAACAAAATTATAGAGGAAGACTCTAACAGACATCACACACATTCACATTTTCCCATGCACCTACTATGTTGGTACATATACAAATGAGTATTCACACAAACACATACCACACACATATACATATGCTAAAATAATTAAATTATATATATATATAATTACTATATTACTTTAATCAATATATATATACACACATAAACATATGTTTTTAGAATTTTTTGTGCATAATATACAAATTTCAAAAGTGTAATAGAGTCAAATAATTTGAATAGAGTCAAAATAATTAAATAGTATCTGGAGATGTATACTAAGGTCATAAAGCAATTCCTCTGAAACTTTCTCAAAGAAGAGTAATATTATAGTGCTTATTCTGAAATTATAATCCATAAATCGTATAGTTTATTCATATCATAATGCCCTGGCTTTTACTTAGCATGCTATTAAAAAAATGTATGTTTGGTTTTTCTTTCTGGATGTCTGCATGTACCTAACATGTGTACCTAGTTCTCACAGACGTCAGAAGAGGACAATGGAATCCCTGAAGCTACAGTTTATGAATGGTTATGAGCCAGGATGTGGATTCTTGAATTGAAACCAGGTCCTTTGTAAGAGCATCCAAAGAATTTAACTGCTGAACCATCTCTCCAGATCCCCAACTAACATTCATGGTTAGTCTTCTCAGTTACCTCTCAAGTAGAATGTCTATCTGTGTGCAGCTATGCTTCCTGCAATGATGATAATCAGCTAAACCCTGAACTGTAATCCAGGCCTAATTAAATGTTTTTCATTCTAAGAATTGCCATGGTCAGTATGTTTCTTCTAAGCAATAAAACCCTGATATTTATTTACATTAATTTTTATGTCAGCATGCTGGTGTATCTTAATGTGTTCAATGCCCGTACTATAAAAAGGCAGACTTGTTCTCTGCACATTTTAATTGTATTTCACCTACAAAGAAATTTTTTGTTTTATCATCATTTATGGTAATTTCTCCCCCTTTTTTGAGAATTATCATGGTTTTTTTATTAGTTAGTGTTTACATTGTTTCCTAAATGACTTGTTAGAGACCCTTACATAGCATTGTTTTAATATTTTTGGCAGTTTTATACAAATTTACTTCCTCTCTTTTATTTTTGTTACACTTTGTTATTATTAATTTATTCTTTCTGCCTGTGTGTGTGTGTGTTTGCATGTGTGTGTGTGTGACTTTTTACTACACCCTGCACTATTAGGAGTCAGTTTTGTCCTACCATTGTGTGGCCTGGAGATAAAACTCGAGTGTCAACTTTGACAGCCACAGTACTTATTCAGAAAGTCATCTTGCTGGCTTGGCTCATTTAAAACTTTTAATGTGACATAGTTGTCATGGTTAATGCTATATCAACGAGAAATGTTTTCTAAAATTTCCTGTCTCATGGTTCTAGATTTATGCTCATTGTAAAAAGAATTAGCATAAATTAGACAAGAAACAACCACATTTTTATGAGCAAATGCACCGTGTAGAAAACCAGTCATTGTTTTATCTCTCATTTGTTATGGATCTCCAACTTTACCAACATAAGATGCAGCTTCCAAATATCCTAGGCCAAGAGATGTGAATAGTTTTAATAAAGGACTACTAATCCTCTTGTTAGAACAGTTTGTGAAAGAGATAAAAGGGTAGGGTTGCAGTTGGTTGTAGTTGGCCACAATTGGTCCCTTACCTAAAGTATTGACTGCTTAGGTGTCCTAGCTAATAGTTCAATGACTCCATTATGCACATTGGTTGTAGAGATAGCAGCAATGCAGAGGTGACATCTTCACATTTGTTTCTGTGAGCTGGAACCACTTTGTAGATCATTATGGCCAAACCACTCTTGACTTTCCACCTGATTTCCGGTTAAAAAGGAAGCCTTAATAAGCAAACACTATACTATTGTGTTCCCAATAGGGGTACTGATTGCCACCATGTCACTCTTTGGTGTTATCTTCTTTCTCTTTGAGATAAACTCTTTGAAACTAAAGAATCGGGTGAAGGCCAAGTGTGCTTCCATAGTAGCCGATCAAGAGATATGAAGTGAGAACTACATTTGCAACATCTGTCAGAAGGTTCGTAGAAGAAAGTTCCTATTCATATAAAAACTCTTGTAGTTCTCAACTCGTTCTAAATAAAGCATCAACTTTAAAAAAAAACCCTCTAACTGTAGGATTCCTAGCTATTGTATAAAATCCATTGTTCTATACTTCTTAAATTGTTCTTCTTCTCTAAGGGAACCCTGACTGAAGTTGATAAAAATCAGTGATTCCAGAGTAATCATTAGTCATTGTGGGGTTTGAGTACTTAGAATGTGATTAGTCAGCATTGAGATTTACCATTATCTGTCAAGTAATTTTATATTATTACATGTCTGAATTATATTTTTGTAGATTGAATTAAATAATTAAATATTAATTGACTACCTAGAATTACACCTTTTAAAATTTTAAATTCTCTATAAAATATATAAGTAAAATGTAGTGCTTCAAAGTTTACACTTCTGGAAATAAGACTGATAATATGACTATGTTATTCCTAAAATTGTCTCCAAGAGGTGGAATAGATCTCTTATCAAAGATATCTAAAATATATAAGTAATATGTAATGCTTCAAATTTTACACTTCTGGCAATAAGACTGATAATATGACTATGTTATTCCTAAAATTGTCTCCAAGAGGTGGAATAGATCTCTTATCAAAGATATCAATGGCCCTGTTTTCACTGAAAAAAAAAAAACACTATTCATAGCCTATAGATGCACTGGTAAGTAATTGTCACATATAGATGCCTGTTATACTCTACAACATAAGCTAAACTTTGAGTGACCTGATGAATAAAGAATATGAACGCAAAAGAAAGACATGTGCTGAGAAAGATAAGGCAAGTTGACTACAGGTGCAGATAGAAGATAAGGTGTGAATTCTTAGTCTCAGTCCCTTACATCTTCTTGTTATTGGGACTTTTGCCTTTATTTTTCAGCAGTCCTTCTCTTAAATTTGTTCAAAATTCCTTTGTAGGTGGGAATAACTAATTTTAAGGCATTGTATTGTTTTTTTTATTTTAAATAATGCAACTTTTTAAAAATATTTTATTTTTTGAGACGGAAATGTATATTTCCATTCAAGAATTCACACTTCCTTCTCTCCTCCCACACCCACTCCTCTCTCTCCCTCTCTGCTTGAGAGAGGGCAGGGAATCCTGCCCTGTGAGAAGTTCAAGCCCCCCCCCCCCCACATCCAGGCCTAGGGAGCTGTGCATCCATATAGACTAGGGTCCTAACAAGCCAGAACATGCCGTAAAAACAAGTCCTGGTGACTTTATCAATGGCTTCTCAGTCAGCCCCCATTGTCAGCCACAATCAGAGTGTCCGGTTTGATCACACGCTCATTCAGACCCGGTCCAGCTGGATTTGGTGAACTCCCATTAGAACAGGCACACTGTCTCAGTTGGTGGACCAACCCTTCGCGGTCCTGACTTCCTTGCTCATCTACTCCCTTCATCTGCCTTTTGGACTCTAGCCATAAACCAAGGACATTTGGCCTATAGTTCACAAGCCCTGAGAAGCCAAATAACAAAGTGAACCCAAAGAAAAACATATATAGATCCTCCTGGAAATTTGGAGCAAACTAGATTGCTAGGCAAAAGTTGTGAACATAGGGGTGGGGGCAGGGGTAGGGGGGAGGTTGGAGGAAGGAAAGAGTGGGAGAGGGAAGGGAGAAGGAGAGGACTGGTAAGAGCTTGGGCGAGTGGGAGTGTGGAGATGGAGGAAGGGTGGATATAGGAGCAGGGAAGAAGATACCTACAATAAGGGAGCCATTTTAGGGTTGGCAAGAGACTTGGTTCTAGAGGGGATCCCAGGTGTCCACGGGGATGTCCCCAGCTAGGTCCTTGGACAGCAGAAGAGAGGGCACCTGAACTTTCCTTGCTCCACTATCACGCTGCTGATTTTCTAGAATATCACCATAGAATCTTCTTCGGCAATGGATGGAGATAGAGACAGAGACCCTCGTCAGAGCAACGGTCTGAGCTCCCATAGTATTGTATTATTAAATGAGCATTAATACTCAAATCACAATAATCTTAATCAGTTATTATTTCCATATATATATATATGTGTGTGTGTGTGTGTGTGTGTGTGTGTGTTTCATCCTGTATTTACAACTGATAAAATTCATTCTTACCTGAAAGACAGATGGAATAAATCTGTGCCTATAAAAGTTTAACTTGTCTGAGAAGTAAGGGCAACTTAATCTTTTTTAGTAATATGCACATGAATTTTCTTTAGATACTAAGACTAAGCTTCCTGAAACAACTTTTTCTTTTCTTATTTTCTTTCTTAGAACTACATAGATGGATTCTCATTGCAAATTACATTTACAATGCATAAGATAAATAGATATTGTGATGAAATATTAGGGTGAATTTTATTCTTATTTTCAAATAAAATTGGTTTTTATTGTTTTAGCTGAACTCAAACTAATTTGTGTTTGTTATAAATATTTTAAATAATATTTTGAAATCAAAGAAATTTCAGCAATTTTACCACATAGAACTGATGACTACAATTCTTATCACTCAATTTTATTCTATCTTGTTTTATTATTTTATAAAAAAATAATTCAAATATAATGGTTATTGATTTGATACATAATAATAGAAAATTCTCTATATTAAAAATATAAAACTACACTATTATGGTGCCTGAAAATTCTGAACGTATTAAAAAAATCCTATGTCATTGCACATCTAGAATTAGGACAAAGCCATCAGTTCCCAGATTAAATATTTATAACCAACTTGTTGCACATATGCAGACAATATAATCTTGTCCTTCATTTTTAAACACGTTATATCTCAGCTCTTTGATTACTGCTCCATCCCAACTCTAGGCATGGTCGAGAATGACTTCAGAGAGGAAGCATGTACAAGCGAGTGACCTCATTGTTTCTTTGAATGACCTTATTCTCATTCTCATTGACAGTCTTAAGATAAAATTTTTTCACCCAGTTAAATGAGTCATCTTCCAATACCTCCCTTCTGCTTAAAACAGTTACCATGCATTTTTTTTTCCTAACAGTTGTTCTTCTGAGCTCCTCAGAAGTTTGAGTGGAATTCTTTCTGAATATTCTTCTAATTTACACATCCCAAGCTTTTATTTTAAAAACTGGCTCTAAATTTTAATATACTCTTATCAATATCTTTAAGTTCCTTGCTTATATATTTGTATCATATCTGCTTTGGAAAATCCCTCTCAAATATAACCTAAATTTTCACCTATACTTCAGCTTTGAAGAAAGTGCCCTTACCTAAAATACTACAGTAGCCATCATAAATCCAATCTCGTTTTATAGGCCTTGTGTTTTCTACTTGGTTACCTATAATACTAGTACTCTGGTTACCTGGCACAGCATATTTGATGGCAAATTTATATCTGATGGGAATGACAAAAGTCATAAATCTAGCACAGCTGCTTGAAAAAGATCCAGAAAAGCTGAGCTGCATGATGAGCAAAGTAAGGAGTAGAAAGATGATACAAGAATAAGATGTCAGGACCTCCCTTTATTAGGAAAGTTAGCACATGAAGTGTTACAGTGGTGTCACATATAACCAAGAAATAACAGAATGCCAGGATTAAACCTATAGACAAATTCTATAAAGATATAAAATACAAACATTGTATTATACTAGAATTTGAATCATAACTGTAGCATCTGTGGCCTGAGGATTTTTCTTGGGCACTCTGGTGAGTTAGAGTTAATAATACATTGCATGGGATATGGCAATCTACCCATGCTGGTTTGAAGAATTATTTTGGTCTAATGTTCTTGTAGCCACAAAAGCCACTAGCCTGAGAACAGGCTGTCACATGTCTCTTGATTCATAAAAATTAGATTTTGGGGTTAATGAATAATAGTTATTATAAAAGATAACTTTGTTTGTTAATGACGTCAAAACCTGAGGGAAAATGATTGGAAATGTTAACTTTTCTGTCATTGTTTATTAATGGTAATTAAAATATGAGATAGAGTAAGTGAAACACATGTCCAAAAGCAAGATGATATGATCTATGTTTTGGGATAAATCAAATGTATCCCTACTTAATAAATTTTATATAAATAATGAAGCACTCTAACTGCTAGTCAGTTAGACTACTCTGTAAGGCTGTAGGATTCTCTCAACCATGACCTGGATCACTTCCTTCCTTCATCAAACTCCTTATATAGTCTGCTGGAACCTGTCCACTGCAGGGGATAGCTCCTGGCAGTAACCCTTCTTTACTTTGTACAATGTACTTGGGTCCAGAAAGGACTGGACAATAAGGCAATGAGTAACTTAAGAAAGGAGAGACACCACGTCACATGCACAGAAAAGCCTGGACCGGGGGGAAGTACATATTGTGATAGAGTGCCATCAACTACTATAACAACTTTTGTTTTGCATTACACAAGTCTAGACTAAACTACATAGTCTTAGAAGGACGGCACTGGGCAAAAGAGGTGCAGTTGATAGTTTTTTCAGATACTGGCCAGTCATTCCTAAACAGTCATAACTGGATCAAAAGGCTTTAACAATTCCAAGCTGGATTTGTATGGTACAGCATTGGATCCTTGACACAGCAGTGTCTATGCCAAAAATCAACATTAATCAGGACACCATTGCATTTTACACAATCACCCTTGCTTTCTTGTCTTCCCACACTTCTTTCTTTTTATTAAAATGTGTTTTCAGCATAGAAAGGCAAGCTACTAGGTCAATAGATTGTTTCTTCCATCCCTATATGATGTAAAAGTCTCTTCTGTGTGCTGTGATTACCATTAATGAATAAAGAAACTGCTTTGAACCTATAGCAAGGCAGAACTTAGGTAGGCAGTGAAAGCTGGACTGAATGCTGGGAGAAGGAAGGGCAGAGTCAGGGAACACCATGGGTTTGCCTATGGAGGTAGACATATTCAAACTTTGCTGGTAGGCCACAACTTCATGGTGATGTACAGATTAATAGAAATGGGTTAAATTAATATGTGTTAGCCAATAAGAAGACAGAGCTAATGGGCCAAGCAGTGATTTAATTAATACTGTTTCTGTGTGATTATTTTGGGGCTAAGTGGCCAGGAATAACACGTGGCTCTTTCTTCCTACACCTATATGCTCAGCTTTCAGAGGTAGAATGCCAAATGTACAAAGGTTTTTATTGTGTCTCATATGCCTAGCTGAGCCAAGGCTCAAGGCTGTAAATCATAAAATAAATCATCAGAAATCTAATATCTCCTAACTCTTCCCAAAGAATTTGACTTCATTTGCCAAAAGGCATAGATAATATTAATTGAAATATACATTGCATATATAATTTAAAAAATCATTACTGAAACTAAATTAATGGGGGGAAAGGTAATATACACATGCATGGAATTTAAGGAACCCCAAGTACTAAACTCATAAACAGAAAAACAGGCAAATACATCACATCAAAAATTAATGAAAGTCAATGGTAACAGCAAGAAAATATATATTATGTCTCTGGGGATGTCTTTCTCCTTTGTTTAGCATTCATTAGTTGCCTATAGTTTTTTATGCAAGGTTGAGCTTCCTTGACTTTTCCCCATCAATTATATTTTTTTCTTTTTTTTACTTAAAATTTTCCACCTCCTCCCCTCCTCCCATTCCCCCCCTTCCCCCTCTCCCCCTTCCCCTTCCCTCTCCAGCCCAAGACAAGGCTACTCTCTCCATACCTCTTCAATATAGTGCTTGAAGTTTCTCCATCTATTGTAGCATGTCTGTTATTATTGCCCTTGCCCTCACCTTTGTTCATGTCAGGCAGTGAAGTTGGTGAAAATTTATTTAGGAATGTACATGCATATACGTAATGCATATATATATATATATATATATATATATATATATATATATATGTAACAACAATTAAAATAAAAAGAGTTCATGAATTTGAAAGGGTAAGGAAGAGTACATTTGGAGAGAAGAAAGGAAAGAGTGAAATGATGTGATTGAATTATAATCTCAAAAAAAATAAATTTTTAACAAAATGTTCCTTCTTGTCTTTTGTTTTTTACCATTTCATTTTACTTTATTAAAAAACTATTTTTTTCATTTTAAGTACTAATCTCAGTTCCCACCACCTCCCTTCCTCCTGTTCCCTCTGCCTTCCCCTCAACACAACCCACATCCAATCCTCAGAGAGTACCCTCTTTGAGGCACATTGCTTTGAAGAACTAGAGCCTTCCCTACTATACCTATGCTAAGCAAGATATCCTTCTAAAGAGAATCGGTTCCAAAAATCCAGTACAAACAATAGGGATAAACCCTGTTCCCACTGCCAATGACCCCACAGTCTGCTTCAGCCATACAACTGTCATCCACATTCAGAGGGACTAGTATGGTCTTATGCTGTTTCTGTCCCTGTTTGGATAGAGTTGATGAGCTCCCATTAGCTCAGATAAGCTGTTTCAGTAAGTGTCCCCATCATGGTGTTGATCTCTTTGTTCATATGCTCACTCCTCCCACTCTTCAACTTGACTTTGGGAGCTCAGCCCAATGCTCCACTGTGCATCTCTGCCTTTGTTTTCCATCAGATAGTCATTAATTTGTAGATGATATGATATTATACATAAGTGAAACTCTAAAAGAGGACTCCTACAGGTGATGAATACCTTCAGTAATGTGGCAGGATACAAGATCCACTCAAAAAAAAAAAAAAAAAAAAAAAAAAAAAAAAAAACAATAGCCCTCTTATACACAGATGATAAAAAAAGCTGAAAAAGAAATCAGAGAAACATCACCCTTCACTATATTTTGTGTATCTTGGGGAAACACTAAGCAAAGAAGTGAAAGATCTTTAAGACTTTAAAGAAATAGATTGAAGAAGATACCAGATGATGGAAAGATAAGTAAGATCAACATAATAAAAATGGCAATCCTACCAAAAGTAATCTATAAATTCAATGCAATCCCCATGAAAATCCCAACACAATTCTTCACAGACTTTGAAAGAACAATATTCAACTTCATATGGAAAAA
Organism: Microtus pennsylvanicus; assembly: GCF_037038515.1. Classification (NCBI taxonomy): domain Eukaryota; kingdom Metazoa; phylum Chordata; class Mammalia; order Rodentia; family Cricetidae; genus Microtus; species Microtus pennsylvanicus. Next base: position 69,217,231 of record NC_134584.1, read on the forward strand.
CAAATTACCCAGGATAGCCAAAACAATCCTGTACAATAAAGAAACTTCCAGAGGCATAACCATTCCTGACACCAAGCTCTATTATAGAGTTACAGTAATGAAAACAGGTTGGTATTAGCATAAAAACAGACAGGTTGACCAATGTAATCAAATTAACGACCCAGATATTAATCTGCACACTTATGAATGCCTGATTTTCTGAGAAAGAATTTAAAATTATACAGTGGAAAAAAGAAAGCATCTTCAACAAATGGTGCTGGCATAACTGGATGCCATCATGCAGAAGAATGCAAATAGATCCATATCTATCCCCATGCACAAAACTCAAGTCCAAATGGACTAAAGACCTCAATATAAATCAAACCACACTGAACCCAATAAAAGAGTTATTGGAAAATATTTTTCAATGCATGGGCACAGGAGACCACTTCATAAATATAGCACCAGACAATGAGAGCAACAGTAAATAAAGGGGATGTCCTGAAACTGAGAAGCTTCTGTAAAGCAAAGGACACAGTCAATAAGAGAAAAGGGTAACCTACTGAATGGGAGAAGATCTCACAAACCCCACATCAGACAAAGGACTTATCTCCAAAATATATAAAGAACTCAAGAAATTAGACATTAAAATTCTAAATAACCAAATTTAAAAATGCGGTACTGAACTAAACAGAATTCTCAATAGAAGAATCTCAAATGGCCAAAAGACACTTTTGAAATGTTCAACATCCTTAGCCATCAGGGAAATACAAATCAAACAACTCTGAGATACCATCTTAAACCTAGCAGAATGGCTAAGATCAAAATCATCAATGATAGCTTATGCTTGAAAGGATGCAGAGTAAGGGGAACACTCCTCCAATGCTGATGGTAATGCAAAGTAGTACATGTGCTTTGGAAATCAGTATGGCAGCTTCTCAGAAAATTGGCAATCAACCTACCTCTAGACCCAACAATACTACTCTTGGGCATATACCCACAGTATTTTCAATCATACTGCAAGGATATTGGTTCAACAATGTACATAGCAGCATTATTTGTAATATCCTTGATGTCCCTCAACTAAAGAATGGATAAAGAAAATGTTGTACATTTACATAATGGTGCACTACTCATCAGAAAAAAAAACAACCAAACAAATAAATAAAACAATGACATCTTGAAATTTGCATGCAAATAGGTAGAGCTAGAAAAAAAAATCCTGAGTGAGGTAATCCAGACCCAAAAAGATGAACTTGTTATGTACTCACTCAGTGGATACTACCGGTAAAACAAAGGATAATGAGCCTATAGTTTGTGACCCCAGAAAAGTTAACTAACAAACAGACATGTAGATTCTTTGAAATAAGGCTATTATTCAAATCTATTTATCTAGACATTGAAGAAAAGAGTGGATGGACAGATACCTAGAAGACTTGAGAAGCAAAAGTACTTGAAGCCAGAAGTGTTAGTCTTTTTGGGAGATGGCAGTGGGGGCGGGAGTGAGTCTCCATGCTCAGCCTGAACTGGCCTAGAACTCACAGAGATCTGCCTGCCTCTAACTCTGCCTCCAGAGTGCTGGGATTATAGGCATTTGCCATCATACACAGCCACATATACAGTCTTAATGATATTGGCATCTTTCTGAATAGAATCCTAAACATAGAATTTTTTCTGTGTTTATTTCTTTAAACAGGTCCAATAAACCTGAAAATCTGTTGTAATTACAAATTACAATTTAAAACAGATACAAAATGGAATTGTTAAATGGAGACATACCTAGGCAGCAGGCAGCCCTGCTGGCAGCTTCCACTATTGTGTTTTTCTTTCATGATTCCATAATTTAATCACATATTTAAGAAACTTTAACATTTCCAACACTGAAGAACTCAAGAGAGAAATGTCTTTTTTTCTTTTATGGGGTACTGGTATCTCCAAAAGAAACAAAACTTTCCTGCCAAAAGAAACTGCTTTCGTCATGATTTTCCTGCTACAAATGGGAAAAAGCATGGAAGAAGCCCAGCATGTTTCTTGTCGTTATATTTCTTTCCTTCATTCTTTTTTTTTCTTTTGCACCTTTGTTTTAAATGTTGTTATTGAGTTCATGGGCCAGGAGAGGGAGACGTTAATATGAAGATCATAACATGGATGGCTTTTGTTCTTGGCAAAGCATGTATTAGGCTAAGCTGGGAGTATGGCTGAGGATGCCACACGAAAAGTCAAGAATCTTTGTTTTCAGTGATAATCTTCTAACAAATGGGAGCCAGGTGTGTAATATTTGAGTTGGCTCCCTTTCAGGGCTTATATTTATTTTTCTTTAGGTATGCAACAGCAAGAAAACTAAAATGAAAACACAGTCTGTATGACCTGTTTGAGGTCATTTTTGAAATTGTTCAGTAATTACAACAAATTATAAGAATATATGAGTAAAAACACAAGTACTTGGAATAACACGTGAGTTTTGGAATTCCCCCACATGCAACAAACCTTTCTTCCTCAACTATTTAAATGATAAAATTTCAGCCTTTAGTAAAAGACCACCCATTTAGTTTCAACTTCTCTAAGTATGGATTTTAATAAGTCATTGATAATAGACTTCAATTACACAGCCTAAAAAGTAGAGAGACACAGAATTATAGATTCCAATATATAATAATATGTTAGGTCTTTAAATTTTTTTTTTGTTTCTTAAATATTATAGTGGTATGCTTACCCTATATTTGTTTCTTATTTATTATGGCTTATTTTATATTTCTGTGATTATAATTACACCACTTCCCCTTACCCTTGCTACCCTCCAAACCCATACGTAGTCTTTTCCTTGATGCAAAGTCATGGCCTCTTTTTTCATTAATTGTTTTAACATGCATACATGTATTTGTGTGTGTGTATATATATATATATATATATATATATATATATATATATATATATGTTTTAATATATTGCTAAATATAGGATTGTAACCTACTCATTGTGTTACTTGTACATATGTTTTCAGGGCTGACCTTTTGATATTCAGTAATCAATTGGCGTGCTCTTCCCTCGGCACTTGTTACTGTTATATTGTTGTGATATAACACCATTACCAAGACAACATCTAAAAGAAAGTGTTTAATTCAGGAGAGGGGAGCTTGCATACAGATTTAGAGGGTATTCTATGACTATTACAGGGGAATTGGCCACCAACAGGCAGGCACGACACTGGAACAATAGGTAAGAGCATATATGCTAACCCACTGGCAACAGACAGAGAAAGATAAAATTATTGGGCTTAGCTTAGCCTTTTGAACTTCGAAGGCCACACACATTGACATACCAACTGCAAGACCAGGCTTGTTAATCCTTCCTAAGCATTCAACCATGTGGAAAACAAACATTAAAATATATGAATCTATGGGAGTCATTATCAGTCAAACCATCATGGCTGAGAAAGCTATTTCCCAGATTTCAGAATTTCTTGGTTGCACATAGTTCTTTTTGTAGGATTGAGGCCTCAGCTCTCTAAGGTGACTTAAAGCTCACTCCATAAGAGGGATATCATGCCTAGTACTGAAAGCCTAGCCAATTATTTAAGACCAGTGAGGTTATGGAACTTGAAGGAGAACCAGAAGCTACCACTTTACTAAAGCAGCACAATCTCTAACTACATTGTAAACATTTTCTCTATATTTAAAGGTAAGAGAAGTCCTTATCCCTCATCCAGGAAACTGCTCTTAGCAACAGGCAGGGAGCATTACAGGAAATTACAATATATAGAGATGCAGACCTGTGGATCCCAATCCCAATGGATACACCTACAAAACCACTCTCTCTTCTGAAGTTAGGGAACATTGCAGGGGGGGGAGATTGTAAGAGCCAGAAGAATCAGGGATATAGCCATAAAATTATGTCTTCTACAATATCAGAAGCTCCACTACTAAATATCACCAACATAACTGTCTCAACATCAGCTTAACAAAGAAAACAGGCATGCCAGTGCGAACTTGGGAATGTCCAGGAGGTTTCAACCCTACACAAAACTATATTTTTTAAAAGAGTTATTTAATAGAGATAACTTTGTTTTGGATTGACTTGGTACGTATTTTTCATATATTCCCAAAAAGAGTATTAATTTTTTATATGTTCAGGTGCTAGTGTAAGGTATCAGAGAATGAGGTGTTTAGGAACTAGAATAAATATGTAGGAAATGATAAAAAAGTTATGTCTGCATATTTATATACTCCCACTTGAGGTTGTGATTAAAGATAGTGATGATTAATAGTGATTGAATCTGTAGTTGATCCTGTTTGATTAAAAATATCAGAAATAAAATAATTTGTATATTTTTGAGGAAAAATAGTTTGAGCTGTGTTTAGAAGTAGTTTAAAAGCCACCCAGGTATGATTCTTCCTTTTCAGATTATATTCATTCTTTTTTTGCTTCCTTTTTGTTTTCCTGTTATTGACACAGTATGGACTAGGAGAACAAAAGAGATAATTTAAGGGTAGCTTCATACCTGAAAAGTTGAAATCATTGGTTTCTCCTTAAAGTAGACACCCTGGGAAGCATAATACAAGGAATCAAGAGCAATTCACTACTAGTTATGATATGTATCTGTCTGATGTAAAAATAAGAAAAAAACAAAATTCATCTTTTTTTCTTTTTTTTTTCTCCTCAGGGAACAGGCAATAGAAGGTCAGAATACCTTCCTCTCTGCATGCCCCGATTCTAACTATCCAGTAGCAAGGAGTTCTTCAATTAAAGGCACAGTGGTTTCAATCCTATATACTACTGTGCTGTGAGGTTTTACCAAGGATCTTATTTAGAAGATAAATGAAGGGTTTCGAAGACAAAATTGTAGCCCATTCACCCATCACTCAAATTCTGTGCTTGGTGACCCTACAAACCAACACCACAATCTTACTTTAGAAAGAGAAAAACTTTGTTACGTTGCTATGTAACACTTAGAATTCCAAATTGTCTTCTTCCTATACTATTTCTGTCTATAAAAAATTTAGGAAACTTAGCAATATGGCAACACTTAAGTATTCCATGTAACACACTGAGACGGTCATTTTTATAAGTAGCATAATTTAATTTAGGGTATCAGAAATTAATTTGTGATACAAAAACTGACACATACTCACCCACACACATACACACAGAGACAGAGGAGGGAATGAGCATATGAGTATAGCTCTGTGTGTACATTTATAGAGAGGAATAATGTAAACATCCATCTCAACACAAATCAGAGCAGCAAGAGTCCAATACCCATTTGATGATGGACACAGAAGAGCTAATGATTAATAGAGATCTGACAGCATTTCTGATAGGATTGCTTTTATGGAGGTGGGTCTTGTATCTATCTGTTGCTTTCATTGGTTAATTAATAAAGAAACTACCTTGGCCCTTTAATAGGACTGAAAATTAGGTAGGTGGAATAAACAGAACATGATGCTGCGAGAAAGAAGCTGAGTCAGGCAGTGGCCATAGCTCTCCTCTCCCAGATGGATGCAGTTTAATAATATTCCCGGTAAGATACCATCTAGTGGTGCTACACAGATTATTAGATATGGGTTAATCAAGATGTGAGAGTTAGCCAGTAAGAAGTGATAGAGGAATGTCATTGGTTAAGTAATAAAGAAACTGCTTGGCCTGATAGGTTAGAACATAGGTGGGTGGAGTAAACAGAATAGAATGCTGGGAAGAAAAAGGGAAGTGAGCTTAGATGCGAGGCCGCTGCTCTCCAGGGCAGACGCGATGAAGCTCTGACCCAGGATGGATGTAGGCTAGAATCTTCCTGGTAAGTGCACCTTGGGGTGCTACACACATTAATAGAAATGGGCCAGGCAGTGTTTAAATGAATACACTTTGTGTGTTGTTATTTCAGGGCATAAGCTAGCCAGGCGACCAGGAGCTTGGGTGGCAGGAACACAGCCCGCAGCTCCTACAACATTCCTCCATCAACACAGCCCACAGCTCCTACTACAAAATGGCGCCCAAATGTGTGGACAACTGAATCCACTGAAAGCCTGAGAAAGCTTGGGAAAGAGTAAAGCATGTTTGCTTGGTAGCAGCAATTTCTCAGGTCTGCTCTGCTTGCTAGAGGCAAGCAAGCACTGTTGTGCTTTCCTGTCACTTTAAGGGACAAGTAACACCCACTCCCATTACCTCTGACCTGCCCGCCGCCATCTTGGGCCCTTCCTTTTCTACTTCCTTGACGTGCGTGCTTTTTATTATAAGGAAGACCTGGGAATGTTATGGTTTTGGTCCCTTTAAGAGACAAGCCACACCCATTCCCCTCCCCATCCGCTGAGGCAGGCTGATCTTCAGCTTCTGGCCTGAGCTCATTCTCTTTTCCATCTTCCTCTCAGAGAGGCAGCTTCGCTTATGCCTATCTCCCCACTTCTCTGCTTCCCCTTCTCTGTCTCTTTCTCCTCTTCTCTCTCTCTCTCTCTCTCTCTCTCTCTCTCTCCCTCTCTCTCTGTCCTCCCTTCACCCTTCCTTCTCCATAACCCCCTGAACATTCAACCTCACCCTGCATGTCTTGTCTATACATGTTTCTGTCTTTTGCCTGCCCGCCATGTGTCTCCCTGCCTGGAACCAGCCATTGCTTGGGGACCAGCAGCCATCTCTGGCTGGGGCCCACTGCCTGCTGCCACATGGCCCGCCACTACTGCTTTGGGACCAGCAGCCATCTCTGCCTGGGACTGGCTGCTCCCAGGGCCTACTGTCTGCCGCCACATGGCCCGCCACCACCACTCGGGCCACCACTCTGCGACTGGCAGCCATTTCTGCCTGGAACTGGCTGCTCCCAGATCCCGCTGCCTGCCACCACATGGCCCGCTACCACCATTTGGGACCTACAGCATTTCTGCTGCCTACTGCCGTGGGAATCTTGCAGCATTTTTTAAAAATAAAATAACAAACGCTCTCATCTAAGAGAGGCTTCCTGACTCAGCTTTAGCTGCAAAACCCTGCAGCTCTTAAGAAGTCCTGCCATGAAACATTTAAATGGTGTTGATAAAAGCTGACTGAATGCTTGTTTGTTTTCAGCCATAGCAGGGAAATAGTTGTGCTGTTTTAAGATGCTGGTTTTCTGGACTGTCCTGCCAGGGCAAACTCTGACTAAGACTCAAGCAGGTAGTCTGACTGAATGTGGTCTGTGAGCAGAATGCTGCAGTTTGCTTGCTGGCAGGGACCTTAAAATGCCATAGAGTTGTGGCGGTAAACATGGCTACAACCGGTACCTCCGCCATGAGACTGGAAAGCTAAGGAATGGGCTGGATGTAACTGGCAAAGCCACAGCTTTAATCCTACTCATATTGCTCAGTAATTTAAAGGTCCATGTGGTCAGAAAAAGAGAGATATACAGTAAAGAGAGATTCAAAGACAATTTCTAAATGGTTTACAGTATGTTAAAATATATGTAGGCTAAAAGTTAAAGTTCTTAAAGTAAAAAAAAAATAAGAAAGAAAGGGAGTAGTTGGGTATGGTAGTACACACCTTTAATCCCAACACTTGGGAGGCAGAGGTATATTGACCTCTGTGACTTCAAGGTGGGGCAGTACACACCTTTAATCCCAATGCCTGGGAGGCAGAGACAGTAGGATTTCTGAGAGGTCAAGGACAGCCTGGTCTACAGAGTTATTGCAGGTCAAAGATACAGAGAACCTGTCTCAAAAAGCAAAAAAAAAGTAAAAATAAACAAAATAGAGTTAAAATAAAGCCGTACAAAAATGTAAAATAAACAGAGAATTTTGATACTGTATGCTATTATGCTCTCTTTGAATTGTTTGAATGCTGAGGAAGGAGCAACAGCTGCTAAAAGATATTTGTTTACAAATGCTGCTGAACTAATCCAAGATAGATATTTTAAAAATACCTTGACTTTAAAATTTGGATCTAAGGACATGATGCTTTGGAAAGGAGTTTCTTCTTTTTTTCACCAAGGATGAGACTCTATGGATTGCTTCTATCCCAATATGGTATGAGAGACCACGCCCTCCTTAAAGGTTGCTGTGAACATCTTCAAAAAATTACTTCACTCAACTGCTGACTGAGATGAATCTAGCACACAGGTTATACCATAAAAGACCTGATTAACAGCACCCCCACACAGCAGGAAACAGTTTGGAGAGAAATAACTGCACCCATATTACCAAATATTGTTTATAAATGTTCTTTTACATTTAAAGGGGGGAATATGATATAGATATGAATAATTTGCATTAGTATAGACTTTGCTTTAGTGATAGAGATTTAAGTTAAATTTTGTTATATGTATATGTGTTTCTGATCTTGATTAAGGTATTGTGATTGTGTAGTTCATTTAAAAATGTAATGTATATAGGTTGTTAATGGATAATCATTAATAATAGTCAAGTTTGTAGTCATGTTAGTTAGATTTTCTAGATATATAGAGATATATTTCAGTTAGATAGACATTCTTCATATCTTTCAAAGACTACAGAATATGCTATTTAATGTTTTAATAACTTAGGGTTTTTCATGAAAATGAGACACGTCTGCTCCTGGCAGCACCAATCTACTTCAAGAATAAGATGGGCATCGAAGAGGATCCTTATGGAGTTTGATAGCCATTTGGGCAAGAAACTGCTCTGTCTGGACTATTGCATAAACTGGACACAGAGAACCCACAGAGAGAGGACTGCTGAACTTCCCTAAAAAGTGAGATGATCTTTTGGGGTTCCTGATTCATGAAAGAGTCTGCGAGACATTCTGCAGGACACAGCAGATAGTGACTGAACTGTGTTTAAAATTTCCTGCTTTATGGAAATATCTGCTGGAAACTATGGGCCTGAAGGCCAAAGATGGATGCTCCAATGGTACAAAAGAACTTTGGGTGACTCTCCAGGCAGCGAGATGTCTCTGTCATTTCTAGAGTTTGGAAGTTGCTTATTTTTTGTTTGCTTAGGTAATACTGTACTCTTCTGGAGTCTTTGATGGAGTTAAAGAATAGATAGATAGATAGTTATAGTTATAGTTTTCCTTTCTTATGGTAAAAGATAAAATAGATGTAAATATTGTAATTGTAATTCTTGCTTTATAACTGTTTTGTTATGTGTAATTTTGCTATGTTAAAGTTAAAGCCTTTCCTTTTTGTTTAAACAGAAAAAGGGGAAATGATGAAGGAATGTCATTGGTTATGTAATAAAGAAAGTCCTTGGCCTGATAGGTTAGAACATAGGTGGGTGGAGTAAACAGAACACAATGCTGGGAAGAAGGGAAGTGAGCTCAGATGTGAGGCCGCTGCTCTCCAGGGCAGACGCGATGAAGCTCTGACCCAGGATGGATGTAGGCTAGAATCTTCCTGGTAAGTGCACCTTGGGGTGCTACACACATTAATAGAAATGGGCCAGGCAGTGTTTAAATGATTACAGTTTGTGTGTTGTTATTTCGGGACATAAGCTAGCCAGGCGACCAGGAGCTTGGGTGGCAGGAACACAGCCCGCAGCTCCTACAACATTCCTCCATCAAAGAGGCTAGAGCTAATGGGCCAAGCAGTTTTTAAAAGAATACAGTTTCCATGTAATTATTTCAGGACATAAGCTAGCCAGGCAGCTGGGAGCCGGGGCGGCAAGAACGCAGCCCACAGCTCACTTCTACATTGTTTAGTGAGGTTAACTGACTCTATTCCTTGGAAAATGATTATACAATCTGAGTGTACAGTGTCTTCAGTGCCAGAATTAAGGAAAAGTTCAAACCATCAAGAGCACCCAAAATGAAAAAGAAGAGGTTATGGCAAATCTAACAAGAAAATCAATTCAAACAGCTTTTCTTCTTATTTTATTAATTAAATTAACTTAAATTTGTTTAACTTTTTCCAGGTTTTTCAATAATCCAATTGAACATTGGCATTAATATAATTTTCAACAAATTGGACAGTTTGCAGGAAACATAATGATGTGTTTGCTTGATTAATAAATTAGGGCTAGAGATATGGATCAGTAATTAAGGTATATATTGCCTTTATTCAGTTCCCAGCACCCATGCTGGGTAGCTCCACAACCACCTATAACTCTAGTTCTAAATTGATCTGATTCCCTTGGCCCCCCTGGGACTCTAGTCAAATGCACAGACCCACCACACAAACAAAATTAAAAACAATAAAAAATTAAAAACTATTATATTATGCTAAAAATTTATGGAAATAGCAGTCGTTTAACTAGGAATGCTGTCTTAGTTGCCATTAACCTGGAAACATGAAAACAATGTGTATGAAAATTTAGCTAGAATATAGTTTACAAAATAGAAAAGGGGTTTAACAATTTAGATGTTTTAAAAGGTTAATTATTAAACTAAGTCATTTTAACACAATTCAAAAATATAAATCAATATCTAGTAATACAACTATAACTAAATAATTTTTTTAATTTTAATTTTGAGACAGTGTCTATTTAGGTGTTCCAGATATCTCGAAACGCAATAAGTAGCTTATTTCACCTCATAACCATTTCCCTTGTAGTTCCTTACTGCTGGGGTTTCAGGCATGTAATTTCAGGCAAATGTACTCAAATCATTAATATATATTTTGCAAGTATATGAGTGGATCATATTTTTAGGGTGTCTCTCTGCTTGATCAAATATGTAGCACTGTCTCTATCAAATTAAGTGTTTGACAACAAACATGAAATAGATTTATTGTATTTAACACATATAAGTGAGAGAAAGAAAGTATATTGTTCCTAATATAAATGAGTTTTTAAAAGTTACCAAAGTGTCTAGTTTAAAGAAGTTAGCAAAACTATCTTAGTCAAGTACTTGGTAAATAAAAAGGTGTGCTCAGGCTAAATATGGATCTATCTCTTCATATTCCATGGCTCAGATCTTATGAGTGAACAATAATTATACTCAAAGTTTTGTTATTGTTTGAACTTGTGTTTACAGCTGAAGAAGAAACCGGATGTAAGAAGCAAAAAAGAAGGACAAAGCTAACATTTCTATTCAGTGGCTAAATCATGTTTATTTGAGGAGACAGGATGTTTTCTTGTTATTTCATGTTAATTGGGTAAAGTATTCTCTAACATGTGGAAATAATGCCTTTTATTCAGCTGCTCAATTGACTTCAACCCAAGTAGTCCCATTTTTAGTAACATATTAAATTCTTTCTTTTTATCTAAAGATCCTATGTGACTCTCAAGAAAAATTGTAAATCAGATTATGAATGTCTGTGTATATTTGGTGAGGAAAATGATTGTGAAACCATAATTTTATTAAATGATTGTTATTTTGTGAGAATGTTGATGTAAGTATTTGAGTAAATTTAATAAAATATTTTTTATAAATACCAAGAACTTCAATTATTAGGAATTAATTCATGTAGCACAAATAATAAAAACCCAGAGACAGGTATTAGGGTTCAACCTGAAGCCCAGAAAAGCAAAGCAGTCAAGCCACTAGAGAGCTCTTACCTCTATGAAATCTTCAGATAGAAAGAAAGTGAGTTACTGTGTCATCCTGTTTTATATTCCTCTTCTCTCTAGTGCTGGGATTAAAGGCATGCATTACCCCTGCCTGGTCTCTTTAGCTAATTAGGGGTGTGCCACCATTGCCTGGCCTGTATGACTGACTAATGTGGCTGTCATGCATTCTGACCTTCAGGTAAGTTTTATTTACTAAAATAAAAATGAAATACCACTACAATTCCCTTTTTTGTTAAAAATAGAAAAGAAAGATTTAACTAATATAAGAAAAATTATATAAAATGGGTACAAATATATATATATATATATATACATATACAGTATATACAGGCAATAAATACACCAACAATGTCTAGTTCATCTATATTTTAGCCACCAACAAAGGCCTGAGCTGCATGTGCCTCTGAACGATTTGGGGATATTCCTGTTGTAGCCTCTAAAACAGTCTTCAGCCAGCTGCCACACAAATTCCAGAAGCACATGGGTTTCAAATGCCAAAGGGCTCACCACTCCTAGACTGGCTGGTTCTGCCTTCAGAAAACCCACTACCCCCATCCCCTACCATAAGTGCTTTTTCTGAACAATCCCCTTTGTGTTTTCAGACAGCTGACCTTCTCTCCATCTCCTACCTCCCTCCACCATATGTAGCGGCATGAATAAATGCAGGCAGATATTAAAGAATATATACAACTTTAATGATTAAATAAACTTACAGAACCGAGGTTCCTGCATAGCACAGGAGGCAGGAAAAAGGGCCGAGCCACCTCCCGCGCGCCCGATTTATCAGTATGCATTCGCCCGAGGAAAACCCGCCCCCTAAAGGGGCTGGCTTAACCCTACAACCATAGGCTGTTGGGAATCCCTGAACCCCCTTCTTAGACTGCTTCCAAACTAGGTAGCTGCCTTGAAATCCAGTCAGGCTTTTACTGTGCTACACAACGGCAATAAGCCTCACATCTTCATCAATATTTTCAGTAGATTGAACAAGACAATTGGGAATTCTTAAAGGAAGGAATTAGTTAAAAGAGAGAGATTTTTCCAGTTTAAAAATGAGAAAAAACATTACAAAGAAGAGACTTGTGTCTTTGTATAATAACATACTAGACAAATTTGAAAATGGAATGATTAAATGAGAAGATATATAATTTAGATGGGATTTATGTAATGACAATTATAAACATCAACTATATCATATTTGTCTTATCACTAAAAATATTGGTTAATCTGAGTGCTAAGATACAGGTCTTAGAAAACTTAATAAAGCAGATCACAGGCATATTCAAATCCAGACAGAGGAATTTAATAGAATTTCTGGGTCGCATTATACAAATAGAAAGAAACAGCCTAAAGTTTTCAAATATCCAACCTTAATATATTACAGTAGTCTTATAAGAATTGCCAAATGGGAGAAGGGTCTGTCATAGCTAACTGAACTACTATGCCAATGTTAGATTTAATGAGATTCAAGGAAGCAATAGTCTCATATGGCATGCATTAGCCATTTGTGAAGCAAATGTTAAACTTGTGGTCAGTTTGTAATAGAATTATCCCTGAAGACTGGATAGAATTAGATAAAGGTTTTTTAGGTCCTGGTCCAGAATTACAATAGAGTACCTGATTCAGAAAGAGGCTAAGATTTTTTAACAATGAAGTAAAACTAGAGGTAGGGAAAACTCTCAAGATCAGTTTGTTGGTGGGGGAGATTATGCTACCATAGAAAGTCAATCTGAATACGATGACCATACCCTGAATTTATGTCATGAAGCAGCTTTGAATACTTGGGATAGAATTGGAGAAAGATGAAAGAAAGTTCAGTCATGTACTAAAGTTATGCAGGGCCCAAAGGAAGCCTTTAGGAATTTCTTACAAAGATTGACTTCAGCAGTAAATAGAATGATACCAAATTCAGAAGATAGACAAATAATAATTAAATCTCTGGCTCTTAAAAATGCCAATTCTCTATGCAAAAAGATAGTTAGGCCATTAAAGGAAAGATCGGCACCTTTGGAGGAATGGATTTGAGGTACAAATAATATTGAATTTCATGACCATAATGATACATGGATAGAGGAGGTGATTTCCATAGGTTTGAGAAAAAATCAAAATGTCAAATGTTATAATTGTGGCAATCAAGGTCACCTTAAAGGGGATCGTAGAAATGGTGTTCCTAGAAACAATGCTATTTCTAAGAATAATCAACTCAGAATACCCCTGATTTCTGGATTATGCAGAAGGTGTAGCAAAAATGGGCATTGGGCTAATGAATGTAAGTCAATGAGAAATATTCAAGGTATTCTTTGCTGTCAGTGAATTCCTTGAGGGGCCTCTTGTGGGCCCCTATGCCAAATCCTGTTCAGTCATTTCTTGCCATGCAGAGTAAACTCCTTCCCAGAGCAATTAAACAACCCACTGTATGCTATAAGAAACCATACTGCTTTGGATAATAAGAGAAGAGAGAAAAATTCAGGAGAAACCAAAAACAAATACTTTGGCAAATTTCTACAAATGAACAAAAATCAAAATTGAAAATATGAATAAATTATGTTGTCACTGAAGATCTGCCTGACACAATTATGTACCGATAACTTCATCAGAATCTTAGCATTTAATTTGGCTTCCTTAAGATATACATGTCCAGTTTGTAGGCATTAGAATTTTATTTGAGGTAAAGCAGAGTGTGAGATGGGTCAAATATATAGGGTCAGACAGACAGAAAGGAATATTGAAACACTATGTGTCTAACACAATAATGAATTTGTGGAAATGTGATTTACTACAGCAATAGAATATGCAGATTAATTTTCTCCCAAACTTAAAAACAAATAATAAATTAACATATGTCACTGATCATACAGATTGTACAAGAACAGGGTACAAAAGCTACTAATATTTCAAAGGCACCAACACTCCTACCTTTAAAATAGTTTACAGACAAACTTGTATGGGTAAAGAATGGCCTTAACAATAGAGAAAATGAGCTGGGTGGTGGTGGTGCATGCCTTTAATCCCAGCACTCGGGAGGCAGAGGCAGGCAGATCTCTGTGATTTCGAGGCCAGCCTAGTTTACAAGAGCTAGTTGCAGGAAAGGAAGTAAAAGCTATGGAGAAACCCTGTCTCGAAAATACAAAATAAAAAGAAAATAAGAGAAAATGCAGGCTTTAGAATGCTGGTACAGGAGTACCTAGATACTCAGTATATTGAAGAACCAACCAACCCTTGGAATTCTCCTGCATTTGTTGTAAGAAAGAAATTTGGAAAATGGAAAATGGTAACAAGCTCTAAAAGTGATAATAAGGTGAGTCAGCCAATGGACTCTCTACAGTCTCAAATTCCTCTGCCTTTTTTTTTTTTGCCTAAAGGATGGCCTCTTGTATTTATTGACTAAAAGATTGGCTCCTCAATATACCTTTACAGAAAATAGAAGAGAAAAAATTTCCTTCACAGTTCCTAGTTATAATAGTTTTCTGCCTGCCAAAGGATGTCAATGAGAGATTCTCCTACAGGTAATGTTAAATAGCCCCACCCTGTGTCAATATTTTTAAATTCAGCCACTGGAAATCAAACACAAGCAATTTCCTGAATCTATAGCTTACCATTACATGGATGATATTTTACTATGTGATTTAAATGTAAATATTTAATAAAGAATATTTGAAGAATTAAAAAATATGCCTTGTTGGGAGTAAAAATTGCTCCTGAAAAATACAAAGAGGAAATTCTCTTATTTAGTTTATAAAATAGGTTTACAAAATATTAGACCCTAAAAGGTGCAAACTTGGAAAGATCAATTACAGACCCTTAATGGCTACCAAAGATTTTTAGGAGACATTTCCCATCTAAGTACACTTTTGTGATATGTTCTAAAGACCTGGTTAATTAAATAAAACCTTAGATGGTAAGAATGAATTAAATAGTACCAGGGAATTATCAGTTGAAACTGAGAGTGTATTGGCTTTAATTAAAGAGAAATTACAGAAGGGACATATGGACCATGTGGATCCAAATCTTAACTGAATTCTGGTCATATTACCTTCCAAATATTTCCATAGAGGAATTTTAAAGGAGAGGGAAAATATTATCTTAGAGTGGATCTTTTTACCACATAAATACAGTAAAAAAATTTTAAAAATTAATGCGGAAAATTTCTCTGAGTTAATTCTAAAAGGAAAATTGAGACTTTATCAGTTAGCAAGAGTAGCCCCATATACTATGAGATCACTTGGTTCCCAGCCACTAAGAGCAGAAATAACCTCACAGATACTGTATTAATTAAATTACTGCTTAGCCCATTAGCTCTAGATTCTTATTGGCTAACTCTTACATATTAATTTAATCCATTTCTATTAATTTGTATATCACCACGTGGTCATGGCTTGCTGGCAGTGTTTCGGCATGTCTGACTCTGGTGGCAGATCCATGGGTTCTCCTTCCATGCTATAGGCCAAGCCAGTTCTTTATTCCTTATCTATAAAGGCAACACATAGACAGAAGGACCTCACACACCATTTTTCCTTTTCTGTTTAAACAAAATGGAAGGCTTTAACTTTAACATAGTAAAATTACATATAATAAAACATGTATCAAATAAAAATAACAGTTACAATATTTATATATTCTTTATCTTTTCTCATAACTAAGGAAAACTGTAACTAGAACAATATATTCTTCAATTCAATCAAAGACTCCGGAAGGATATGATATTACCTAAGTAAACAGGAGGTGTATTATCAGGTATTTCCAAAATACCAAAAATGACAGAGACATTTCACTGCCTGCAGAATCATCTAAAATGGATTTTATGATTGGGACATCCATATTCAGGCTACAGGATCATAGTATCCAGCAGACTTTTTCATGAAGCAGGAAATTTCAAAACAGTTCCACCTATATTAGTAGTTTGTCAGCCACTTTCTTTTATGTCCTGCAGACTTTCTGGTAGACTCTTTCATGTAGCAGGATCCCTGAAAGACCATATCACCATTAGGCAAGTTCAGCAGTCATTTCTCTATGCGTCCTGAATGTCCAGTTAAGCAGTCCAGGCAAGAGCAGTTTCTTGCAGAAATGGCTATCAAACTCCATAAGGAGCCTCTTCAATGCCCATCTACCTCTCAAAGAAATTGGTGCTACCAGGAGTAGACATGTCTCTTTGTCATGATAAGTCCTTACTTATTAAAACCTTTTAAAATACCATATTCTGTAGTATTTGAAAGGTCTGAAGAATACCTATCCATTTGAAATACATGTTTGTACATCTAGAAAATCTAACATGACTACAGTCTTGACTATTATAGATGACTCTCCATTAAGCTATATTTCTTAATTATACATTCCATACTTAAATAAGAAATACAAACATAATATCTTAATGAAGGACACAATTATACATATAACAAAATTGACCTTAAATTTGCATCAACAAACCAAGATCCATACCAATACAAATAACTATAGCATATCCTCCTATAAATATAAAGAAATATTTAAAAACAATATTTGGGAATTTGGGCATAGTTTCTTCAAGCTTCTTTCTGCTGTTTGTTGGGTATAGTAATTTTTAGGGGTTCACAGAGACCTTTGGGGGGTTTTGCTCCATCAAACTACACAAGTCTGGAACAATCCATAGGTTCTCATCCACTGGGGAAACAAGAAAAGAACCTCTTTTCCAAAGCAACATATCATTAGACCCAATTTTGAAAGTCATGGTAACTTTATAACATGCTGGTTTATCTTGTCAGCCCATACAATGAAATGTCTCTCTGTACTTAGCTCATTCACAATCAAAAAATTCAAAGATAACACAGCAATATACATAATCCAGACACTCTGTGAATTTTTCATTTTTGCATAGCTTATTTTTCTTTACCTTTTATAATATATTACTATCTGTACTCTGTCTCTTCAAAGACTTTACCCTTTTTATTAAATCATTAACTTTATTTCATGAAACTCTATATTCTTTTTCTTCTCTCTTCCAAGCCTATGTACATTTATCCAATATGACTCATCCAGATTTGTCTTTATTGCATATCTGTAATTAATTCTTTATTGTCCAGGAGTGCTTTACAAAATGCTAAGCACATCTTAAAACTTATGTTGCACCATTACTAGAGTAATTATATGGTATTTATTGCTAACCCCACCCAGTCCAGCATGGAGGAGTGCTTGCACCTCTGAGCCAAGCACACCACTCCATTTTCAGGCACAGAGCCAGTCCACATTGCCACCAAACAAGCTATAGCATCTGCTAACAAACTTCTGTAGCCGGACCTCCTGCCTGAAAGAGTCAGAGTTTGTGGTGGTTGTGCAGCCCAGAAAGTTGGCAATTTAAAATGGCATGACTTTTTTTTTTACTACAGCTGAGTTAGGAAAACCTCTCTTAAAGGATCTGTGGCATGTCACCAGCAAATAGCAAGAAGCTGTATTAAAGTCTATATTTTTGTGTCTAGAATTAAGCTCTCTCAGGTTTTTAAGTGGATTTTAGTTTTCCACATTGGCGTCAATTTGTAGTGTGAGGCTGCTTGTTGGTTCCCAGCCACTTATCCCAAAAATAATCACACAGATACTGTATTAATTAAATCTCCACTTGGCACACTAGTTCTAGGTTCTTATTGGCTAACTCTTACATATTAATAACTAATTTCTATTAATCTATATATCACTACATGGTTATGGCTTTTCAGCAAAGTTTATTCTGGTCATGAATCCATGGACTCTTTTTAACACCACCTTCCTCCTCCCATGTTATAGGCCAAGCCAGTTCTTTATTCATTAACCAATAAAAGCAACACACAAATAGAAGGACCTCCCACACCATACCCAGAATAAATTATAGTATACTTTAATAATGATGAAATTGATGAATTAAGAGAAGAAAGTGAACACTGTCAAAGAGCTTGTAGAAATTTTGGGGGGGAAATTAATAACAACTCTCACAATTCAGAAAAACACCAATAATTCAAGCCCCTAATTTCTATAATGATGTAAATAAATTAGAAAAGGCTGGTTACAAATAAGAAAATTTAAGTAAGGTGGATAAAATTCCTCATGATTCTTCCAAAAATCAGAATTATATGCTGTTCTCATGGTACTAAGGGACTTTCAAGAAATTCTCAACATAGCTACTGATTCAAAATATACAAAAGGAGATGTTTTGAATTTTGAAACCAGTGTATTTATAAAGGAAAATATAGAATTGATTTTATTAATTATTCAGTTACAAGATGCAATCATGAATAGGAATTATCCTACATAAATAACACACATCCGATTCCATATGTGTCTGCTATGTCCTCTAGTACAAGGTAATGAAGAAATCAATCAATTATTGATAGGAAACGTGCTGAAGTGATCAGAATTTTATAAAAAAATCACCATGATAAAAGTTTTGAAAAAAAGATTTTTCCATCACATGGCAATAAAACAAGGAAATATCCTACTTATACAACCAAGCATCATTCCCTGTAGGAAATAACCCAACAGGTACTCAAAGGAATGACATTTGGCACATGAATGTGTTCCATTTTGTAGAATTTGAAAAATAGATTATGTACACCACACCATTGACACATGTTCAGGTCTTCAATGGGTAACTGCTATAATGCTGAATTGATAATCACATGTTTGTTAGAAGTTATGACCATCATGGGTATACCTGTACAAATAAATACAGACAATGTTCCAGATTATGTGTCTAAAAAATGAAAAGGGTTTTCTTTTGCTTATTATAATATAAAGCACATTACAGGTATACCATATAATTCTATAAGACAGGCAGTTATAGAATAATCAAATCAAACTTTAAAGGAAATGTTAAATAACCAGAAAGGCATGATAAATATCCATGAGAAATAGATTGTATAATACTTTTTTTAAGTTTGAGTATTCTTAATGCTAATGAGAAAAGAATAAAAGCTATGGAGGGACATTGGACAGTAGAAAAAACTACAGATAAAAATCAGTATAGTTTAAATATGTCCTGATCTCATAATTGAAGGCAGGGCCTGTGTTATGTTGCAGAAGTGGTTTTGCTATTGTTTCAGTAGAAGAAGAGCTATGGATGCCATCAAAATTGATAAAGATTTGATTTGAACAGGAGACACTTCTAATTAGAGGAAATGATAGGTCATTAAGCAGTATGGCCATTTAATCTAAACTAACCTATAAAACTAATAAATGCTTTTTATTTGATCCAATAAATCTTGCCAAAAGAGACTCTCCCCAAAATTAGGGTCAGGGAAGGGTTTTGTTTCTGTCTTTTTAGGAGACTAAAGGTATTCAGCTGAGTAATCTTAAAACCACTGGGCAAATGAAACATCTGAGGGAAAAGGACATATCATCCAGTAGAAAAATATGTCTCAAGAAAAATAGAAAGTTTGCCTACTGGTATAAAACATTTCCAACGGGGTCAAATTTCATAAATCTTCCCAAATGTTTGGTTTCGGCTGTTCCCTAGAGACATATAATGCAAATGGTCTTTCTGTAGTCCCAGTCCAATTAAAGATTAAAGCTAGCTTTGAAGTTGGAGTACTGCTCTCTCCTTCTCTACAGTGAAACAAGCTTATTAAAGTAAAATCTAAGATATCTGTCTCATGTCATAAGGACCACCTGATAGAAGACAGAAGAAAAACAAAAATTTAAAAACTATTTTATTGCCACTAATCTTATAATCCCTTGGGTTTTTTGTTTTTTTTTAATTTTTTTTCATTGAAAAAAAAATTCCGCCTCCTCCCCGCCTCCCATTTCCCTCCCCATCCTCCCACTCCTCTCCTCCTCCCCCCCACTCCTCTTCCCCTCCCTCTCCAGTCTGAAGAGCAGTCAGGGTTCCCTGCCCTGCAGAAAGTCCAAGGTCCTCCCCCCTCCATCCTGGTCTAGGAAGGTGAACATCCAAACTGGCTAGGCTCCCACAAAGCCAGAACATGAAGTAGGATCAAAACCCAGTGCCATTGTCCTAGGCCTCTCAGCAGCCCTCATTGTCCGCCATATTCAGAGAGTCCGGTTTTATCCCATGCTTTTTCAGACACAGTCCAGCTGGCCTTGGTGAGCTCCCAATAGATCAGCCCCACTGTCTCCGTGGGTGGGTGCACCCCTTGTGGTCCTGACTTCTTTGCTCATGTTCTCCCTCTTTCTGCTCCTCATTGGGACATTGGGAGCTCAGTCCAGTGCTCCAGTGTGGGTCTCTGTCTCTATCTCCATCCATCACCAAATGAAGGAGATGCCCGATCATATGACAAGGGCATTCGCTCAACTATGTTCATAGCAGCATTATTTGTAATAGCCAGAACCTGGAAACAACCTAGATGTGCATTGGTATGGATCTTGATTTATTGATACAAATTTAAGGTCAATTTTGTTATACTGTATATATGTATATTTCTGCTCTTGATTAAGGAATTGTGTTTGAGTACCTCATTTAAAAATGTAATGTATAATTAAGAAATATAGGTTAATAGATAATCATCTATAATAGTCAAACTTGTAATCATGTTAGTTAGATTTTCTAGATGTACAGAGATATATTTCAGATGGATAGGATTCTTCAAATCTTTCAAAGACTGCACAATATGGCATTAAACTGTTATAAGAACTTAGGACTTTTCATGACATGAGACACATCTGCTCCTGTCATCATCAATTACTTTAAGAGGAAAATGGGCAACAAAGAGGCTCTTTATGGAGTTGGTTAGCCATTTGGGCAAGAAACTGCTCCTGCCTGCACTGCTTGATGAACTGGAAGAGCAATACCCACAGAGAAATGACGACTGCTGAATTTGCCTAAAGATGAGACCGTCCTTTGGGGTTCCTCTTCATAAAAGAATCTGCAGACATTATGCAGGACACAGAAAAAAAGTTACTGACAAACTGCCAATACAGGCAGAACTGTCTTTAAGATTTCCTGCTTCATGGAAAAGTCTGTAGGCTACTATGGGCCTGTAGGCTGAAAACGGATGCCCCAACAGTACAGAACTTTGAATCACCATCCAGGCAACAAGCTGTCAATTCTAGAGTTTTGGAAGTTTCTTACAATGTACTTCCTGTTTACTTAGGTAATATTATATCCTTCTGGAATTATTGACGTAGTTGAAGTATTTATAATTATAGTTATAGTTTTTCTTAGTTATCACGAAAGATAAAGTAGATTTAAATATTTTAACTGTAATTTTTTGCTTGATACCTGTTTTGCTATATGTAACTTTACTATGTTAAAGTAAAAAACTTCCTTTTTATTTAAACAGGAAAGGGGAAGTGATGTGGGATTCCCCTCTGTATGCTGTGAATACCATTAATAAATAAAGAAACTGCCTTGGTCTATTGATAGGGCGGAACTTAGGTAGGTGGGGAAAACTAAACTGAATGCTGGGAGACAGAAGGAAGAGTTAGAGATAAGCAATGTAGCCCCGCTGGACACAGACGCTGGAACTTTTTCTGGTAGGCCATTGCCATGTGGTGATACACAGATTAAAGGAGATGGGTTAAATTTACGTGTAAGAGTTAGGCATTAAGAATCTGGAGGTAATGGGCCAAGCAGTGAGTTAAGTAATATGGTTTCTGTGTAATTATTTCAGTTCTGGACAGCCAGGATGAACAAGCAGGCTCCTTACAACAGTAGAGGGACTAAATATCCTGCTCTACAGATGCTTTCTTGGCCATATCCATTGCTTCTCTATTTGTAGTAGCTAGGAAATGAAAACAACCTACATGTCCTTCAACCAACAAATGGATATTCAAAGCATGTACATATACAATAAAAAATACTATTTGGCTGTAAAGTAAAACAAAGTCATGAACTTTGTAGGTAAACAAATGGAACTGGAAAAGGTCATGTTGAGTGAGATTACCCAAATACACACTGACAATTGTCATATTTCTTTTCTCATCAGAGGCTCTTAGCCATGTTTCTTGATGCAATTATAGTAATAACCTCCATAAAGGAAATTAATTTTGCAAGAGAAAGAGATTATTGCAGAAAAATACAACAAATAAAAATGCAGAGTTTTGGAGTCCAGTCACGATGGATACATCTACAGTACAACTCCTGCACCTAAGTCTAAGGAAGCATTACAGAAAATGTGCAGAAAGATTGCAAAAGGCAAAGGCTTGTGGAATTGACTGTGAAACTGTGTCTGCTAGTGATGTTAGAAACTCACTCCATAAATTGTTGCAAACATGATTTTCTAAACATGATCGAAACAAGGACAACAACAAAGGTGGTAAAAGAGATGATGGAAAGCCCATGATGTCTCAGCCCTACATGAAGAACTACAGGGAACTAAGAAATGCTGAGAGTGGGAGAAATAGTCTTCCCCCCAAAAGAGCATACCAATTGGTTATCTGACAGCAAATGGTCAATTCTAAAAATGCACATGTAAACAATTTTATGCAGACTAAGCAGGTTATATTTAGGAATATATGTTATATTTACCCATATATACATTTACCAGCGATTAATTAAAAAGGAGCCATGGTATGGCGAGAGAACAAGGAAGTATATATGGGACAGTTTAAGGGGTGGAAAGTGAAGGGAGGAAATGGAAAACGCTTACTGAAACAAATTTAAGGGAGCATAGGGAGATCATTTAACAGACAAGTACATATGTGTGACCATTTTAGAATGAACTTGAATACTATGTTCATTTTCTGATAAAAACATGGTGGTCAAATCCAGTAATTAGTCATAACATATACATGCGTGTGCGTGCACACATACACACACACACACATGCACACACACATGCATGCACATCCACACATGCACACACATACATAGAGCAATATATACACACAGAGACAGAGAAACACACTATCACATACATTATCTCGAAGACACAGAGAAACACTACTCAGAAAAATGGAAGCTCATCTATAGTAACACAGAGACGCATATGTACAGACTCACACACATAACAGTACACAATATTGAAAAGTAAAATACTATTTATACTAGGAATGATTTGGAAATAGATATTCTGAAACTAAAGAGGTATAAAATGGTATGCAACAATCCATCCAAGTTTTAAAGAAAAAGCCTATGCAATTTCAGCATTCATTTAGCAGAAGTCAAAGGGTTGTTTATCTAAGACCCTGCTTATAATTATGTCTCAAAAAAGAAAGAAAAGTTAAGAAATCACAATCATTGAATAATATAAATGTTGTCAAACTGTAAAAAGGAATAATTTTCTAGTTAATTCCTGAAGACACCACTTGTCTGCCATGAAATAAAAACATTACTAAAATTAATATAGACATTAATTCACCTGTGATTATGATATAACAAGACAGGAAAAATGATAACACATCTGAAACAATACCATATAAAGAGAAACAAACATGAAAATTCTCAATTTAAATCCTAACAATTTAAATCTCAAAATATCTTACAGTACAATGCACATAAGTAAAATTTAATTTATGAAATAAAATCTATGAAAAACCAACAAGCGAAACAATTAAGAACCATGCAAGGATCCTCTACTTTTAACAGTGTTAAAGTGACTGAAACTAAACTCGCCCTGGTGTGGTGGGCAACCATAAAACTGGGTGGAAATGCTTTCAGACAGAATTTGAAAGGAGAATCCGATCAGCTGAGCTTGACAAAAGTATGAGTGTTGCTAGATTAATGCTAATTTAGAAATCTGTTCAAGACATCATGTAGAAGAGCATGCAACAGACAGCAAAGTAATACTTTTCAGGAGAGTCAGTCAGTGCAGTATTCAACATGTTCAATATATAATAAAATTTATTATACATCTAAATAAAAATATACATCTGGCCAATGATAAAATAGAAACAAATTCTATGGTTTAAATTCTGAATTTCATGGATAATTTGAAATCAAAATGGATAATATGTAGTACTATATTACAGAAGAATATTTTTTTTAAAAAATACAGCTAAAAAAAATATTAATGAGTGAGCAGCCAGGGGACCTCGGGTGAGAAACGAAAAACTATAAAGTCAAGTAGGATTAGAAATTTAACCAGATGATGGTGGTACAACTCTTTAATCCCAGCACGTGGGAGGCAGAAGCAAGCAGATTTCTAAATTCAAAGCCTGGTCTGCAAAGTGAGTTCCAGGACAGCCAGGAATACATAAAGAAATCCTGTCTTGAATAACAAACAAACAAAAATCTGTAGTTAGAAATTTCATTGCTTGGTACCAGGAAACTGGCTCAGTGTAAGAATCCTCTCTGGGAAGCCTAACGATCCAGCATCCACTAAAAGCCTAATCTCGTGAGGAAGTGTATATGTGATGCTGCTGCATGGTGGGAGAGGAGGTAGGAGAGTTGCTGGGTCCTGGTGTGCACCAACCTAATAACAGGTTCAGGGAGAGATCCTGCCACAGGGAAATAAGGTGACACTGGCAGAACAGGACAACTGATGTCCACCTATATTTCCATGAGTAAAAGAACAGGAGTGCGTTCAGACACATTGGTTCCTGCAAGATCATAGATATAAAAAGTGGAACAATTGAAAGAAAAGTACTGGCTTGGCTCTCTTCCCTTTCTTTACTACCTTTTATTTGGGTCTGATTTTCTTTTTCTTAATACATTTGCATTATGGTCTCCCTTCTGTTTCCTCTCTCCATTAACTCCCAAGGCACCCCATCTCCTTCATGTTCTCTCTCTCTCTCTCTCTCTCTCTCTCTCTCTCTCTCTCTCTCTCTCTCTCTCTCTCTCTCTCTCTCTCGTTACTGGTATGTATATAATTTCAGGACTGACCATTTAGGATTGGACTCTCAGTTAAGGCACTCATCTTTAGGGAAGACTTATTCTCCAGCTCTCCACATTTCTTAGTCCCCTGTAATTCTGGGTCTAGGGGTGGGGACCTACACAATTGCCTCTCTTGGGTATGTACAAAACTCAAACGAGGTTCTCAGAATCATGCAGCTTTTATTCTGGAGGCTTTTGATTAGAGACAGTAAGACTATACACATATATTTAGAATGACTCCATTTTACAGCTTTTATCCTTTAGTGCTTCTTACATATTTGTACACATTTAGTTTTTTGTTTAGGATTTTCATAGTATTTTTGTATTGAATATTTGAAGTCCTGAATACTTTCTATTACAATAGGCAAAGTTTGGCTTCCTGGGTTATGGAATTTAGTTAATGACTAGATAGTATCCGAGGAAAGTTTTCAGAACCACTGCAATAGGTACCTTGATTACCCCAACAACCTCAGGCCCTAGACACAAAATTAACAGTGCCTTCATCACAAAAAATTTCTACACCATGAGAATGAAAGCATGCTTGAAGCATTCTTTAGGAGAAATGAAAACCCACTGAGGCCTCTGTGTGCCTAATGTTTATGCTAATATAGGCCCATCCATGTTTGCTATGAACCAAAGTGTGACCTTAGAAACTCTGTCTTTGAGCACCATACCCAGAGCAACTATATTTGTATATAGGACTTGAGGTAGGGATAATGCAGTTTCATTTATATAGTAACGGTGGAATTCCAAATTTAACAGGATTCTAAGAAAGTGCAAGGTCTGGAAATCAAAGAGAGCCATGGCACAGAATCTTTAATCTCTCTCTCTCCATATACAAAACTAGCAAAACCTATAAATGTGTTTGTATGAACCCTATCTCCAGTGACTAAGATGGCTGGCACTTTAGCCATGGGCTTCAGAGCAGGAAGAAGTGTGACTAATGAATCTATTGTTTAAGCCACTCAAGTGTGGTTTTGTGATATCAGCCCTTGCCGACTTTTCTATGACATTGTTGGATCAAATTAATAATTATTCTGAGATAGGTATGTTCTGCACATCCCGATTACAGACGTTTACTTCCTCTCTCTCTGCCCTCACCAGATTATGAACTTTGATTTATTAGCACATTCACAAAATGTGCCTTTTATTAATTATTAAAATATATATTCACGGCAATAAAACCATGCAATTCCGAGAAGAACTAATAAACAGTTGCAGTTCCCACTTCACTATTTCCACTCTTGTGAGAGTGAAATGGGTTGATAAGTCTCACTGAAATTTAGTATATATGAAACTATTTCTTCAAACGCCCTTTAATTATCTTAATTGTTTGAAATATTGTCTCCTTACTAAAAATGTTCTCACATTAGAAGACATTAGCCTGGTTTTCAGTCACAAACATTATACAAAGCACACCCGTCTCTACTCTATACTCCCTCACAAAGATGAATTTTCTTATGCTACCTAAAACATCTTAAATCACATTAAAATACTTTAGTGGTAGATTGCTTTATGCTGAGGAATATTGACTTTTTCTAGCCTTCTGTTAGCCTTCTTTCTGTACTGTAGCACAGTCACACAGTCTTCAACTTTGTAATCTTCCTCTTGATGTTTTTCTCAAAGGCATTTGTATATGCTTGTGCAAATTGTCTCTTTGAGAATGCGTTACTTTTACTTTAAAAGAAAATTGGCAAAAACTAAAATATTTTGAATTTAAGATGCATTTAAGCACATACTTTAGGGAAAGTGGTTGGAATTCTATTATAATTTTATTCACGACGGGACACAGAAAATGTGGTTTTGGTAAAGTCTACATTGATGCATATGCATTTTACAATTTAAAATTCTAAATGTCATATGAATGTGGTTTTGGGTCATAAATGAAATATGCTTTTAGAAGTCCTTCTATCTGGATCTCTGCCCTAAACTAAGAATCTCTTACCACAACCTCAAGTCATCAATTGATTTGCTCCATCTAGCAGTTATTAAAAAGCAAGTGGTCTTGTTTCTTATACTGTATGTTTAAACCATGCCTAATAATTGTACTCTTTGTGACTGTCAACAAATTCTATTCATGTTCTCTTTAAAATCTACTGTTTCTATGACTCACTCCTCATAAATATCACATTATATTTCCAACTATATATAACATAACAAATCTGTTATTGAAATAAAAGTTCTAAATAATAAATAGTAAGTTTATTCTCTTTCCAAGCATTTTTATTTTAATTTTTTTTAAAAAATAAGAAATTATGCATATGAATCAGTACATATTCTTGTGTATTCGCACAAACAATGCCAAGTCTCATGCCTATAATGAGCTTTAATGGATTGGGAAATCAATATAATCCATTGATTGTATTGATTTAAAGAGATAAATCTATTACTTTACTTAATTGTCTCTTGTTCTATAGATAACTTAGATTGGCCCTATTTATGCTTAGTAAACTTGGTTTGTAAAGACTACAATTAGTGATTGGAAGAATTGTATATATCGGTGATTAGCTCAAATTCAGTCCAGGGTGTCTCTGCTTGGGCAGTTACTGAT
Organism: Microtus pennsylvanicus; assembly: GCF_037038515.1. Classification (NCBI taxonomy): domain Eukaryota; kingdom Metazoa; phylum Chordata; class Mammalia; order Rodentia; family Cricetidae; genus Microtus; species Microtus pennsylvanicus. Next base: position 69,244,898 of record NC_134584.1, read on the forward strand.
TTTGAAAATCATTAAAACTCTATTTTAAGCAAGAAATGATGTTTTGATTCCAATTTATCCTCTATTTTTGCAATGGCCCTGCATGTTTTCCTTCATCATCATCTGGCCCTCTATTCCTACCCACATTCAATAATGTGCTTATTCTGTAGTAATAAGCATTTGAATTTTCTTCCTTTACAAAATTGACAGGAGACCACAGAGTGTTTTTTTTCCTGCCCATGTTAGAAACAGGGATGCGAGTGTAGAGAAGACCTGGCTATTATTTCTTTCAAACCAGAAGCTACTATGTACGTGAGAGGTTTTTTATTTGTTTGGTTTTTGTTTTCAAGCTAGAATGATATGTAAAGAGTTTTGGGTAACTGGGGCAAAATGAAACAGAAGTGGGGAAAGAACAATTTTGCTGTATCTCAAATAGGTTGTAGTTTTTGTGTCCTTGAGAAAATCAGTTGTTATAAATGCTATTTTTTTTCCTTTTGCATGAAGGAAATGGCTTTAATAGAAAGAAGCACAGCACTTTATGTACAGAGTCACTAGTACTGACACACCCTGAGTAAAGTGGAAAATGCCAAGGAGAATAGTAAGAAAAATTGTACCAGGGCAGAGCTAACATATGCATTGAAGGTATGTTTACTAGGAAGCAACAAGATCTTCACTTGGGGATGTGATCAGAGTCAACTGAACACATACTCTACAAATGTAAATCTGTAGTCTTTCCAACTGAGCAATGAAGTAAGTATTTTTTACTGTTTTATTAACAAAAATTTATTTCAGTCAATTAGGAAAGAAAATTATTTAATATTCTATGGAAAACATATAGATCAAAAATTATTTTGGAAATTTTTTATGGAAATCACTCTTTTTACAATTATAATCTCAGTATTTCTGAGGATGGCAGAACAAGACTGAGGTAGCTATCTCATGTTTGAAACAGAGATATTGTTAATATTTTCTTATTTTGATTTTCTGTACTATCTGGAAACTTTTAGATTTATAAGCTAGATATGATATAAATGAAAATGTGTCCTCAAAATAGAGTGACTTTATTATTTTTGAGCTTTGATGTAAATAGTAAAAAATTGTTCCTTATTTGTGTGTGTGTGTGTATGTGTGTGTGTGTGTGTGTGTGTGTGTGTGTGTGTGTGTTTTGCAGGGTTCCAAGGACCTCACAGGTGAAAAGATGGGCTCGGGGACAGGGTGGGTTGGGGGAAAGCCTAGCAGCAGGAACAGTCCCTATTGGCTTACCAGAAGAGCCTAGGGAGTTGGGGAGGAGCCCCTGGGTTCTGTCCCACTGGGAAGGTCCCAGAGAGTGGGGTACCTGGCTGTCTGGCCCTGTGGACACTGACTCACTGCTCCCGTTACTTAATTTTATTTTTTAAATGTTTTAATTATTTTGTTACATTTTGAGATTATAATACAGTTGTATTATTTCCCTCTTCCTTTTCCTTCAACCAAATTATTCATATTGCTGTTCTTGTTTTCTTTCAAAGTCATGGCCATTTTCACTAGTTATTGCTGTGTAGATATGTATGTATGTTTGTATTTACATATACAACCCTAACTACATAAATAAAACCAGCCTCGACTGTATAATGTTACTTGTATGTTTGTTTTTAAAACTGACCATCTGGTGTCAGATAATTAATTGGTATGCTCTTCCCTGGGGAAGACTATTTCTCCAGCTCTGGGTATTCCTTAGTTTCCTATAGTTTTTATGTAGAGCTGAGGTCTTATGGACTTCCTGGTCCACTTTATAATGTCTCTTGTTGTCATCCTTGGTCAGAATCATTTTTGGCATTCATGTTAGTGATAATTTATGAATATAGATTCTGATGCTACTAGGAAACCAAACGAAGGCAAACGCTCCCTGAGGTGCCAGAGTTGTATATATCACACACACAGACACAGACACACATACACACACACACACACACACACATATATCATTGGGATTGTCCAAAATTGTCTCTGCCTCCGAAGATATTAAAAGTGTGTGTCACCACGTCCTAATAACACTGTGTTCTTCTAAACACTACTTCCATTGTTGGAATCACAGCAAGCCTCAATTGAACCTTGACATATTGACTTTGGGCAGAAGTGAATCCATTTTTCTTGTGTATCAAAAATGTCTGTCTAATTGTCTAATTTTCAAAGCTGCTGGATTTTTTTGTTTGTGTGGTAATGATTGGGAAAATGCTTATTTGTTTTTAATTAAAATCATAACACAAAGGGTTTCTATTTAGTTTAAGTCTCCTGGTCTCAGATTACTGTACAAACACCACTTTCTCTAGCCATTTTGCTTCATGGAATGATCACTGTAGGAGAAAGTGTGGATCAGCTACTCCTACAAGAGAATAGACCATAAATATACTGTGTACATTGTACTGTCTCTTCACAACCATTGAACAATGTTGTAATGAGACATTAGCCAAAGGCTGTTCATAATGAATGTCCATCTCAGCAAAGTATATCCACAGACACTGACATTAGAATATTTTCCAAGTTACAAAATATTTTAACTACTTCAATATATAAATATATTTCATAGTTTTTAATCCATACAAAAATTGTTGCAAAGTTGGATTTGTCTCATAAGGTAAAATTTGCCTACCTGGTTAGTTAAGTAACACATCATTGTAGTGTTACAGTTAAAAGAAAAATGTTTAAATGTTTGGTGTACTTTTCTTTTTATTAATTATTTAGTTCTTATTGAATTATGTTTTCCAGTTAATTCTGAGAATGACACAATTCTCTGTTAAACCCAGAGAACTTGAAATCATGGAAGAAGTCTATTTTAAGTTAATAGTAGGAAGTAAAGGAACTAGAGAGATGAGTGAGAAGTTAGGGGAACATGGTGCTCCTGCAGATAATGAGGGTTGCTTTCCCAGCACCCATGTTGCATTTTACAATTGTCTGTTAATTCTAGTTTCTAGTTTCAGGGTTTGACTCCCTCTTCTGGTCTCTATTAAGTACTGTGCCCAGGTGCTGTGCATACATACGAGGAGGAAAAACAGCATGTATACACACACACACACACACACACACACACACACACACACACATATATATAAAACAAATATTTTTTCTTTATAAAAGAAGTATGGCTACAGAGATGTCACAACTGTTAGACTTGGCTCACAGCCAACAAAGGAAGTATGTATGAAGTGAGTAGTAAATATTTAAATGTGAAGAATTTTATCGTATATGGTTAATGGATTTGTAAAATAACAGTCACTGTGCACTGATACACTGGACATAGAGGAAAATACTGTTTGGCATATACCATTTGTTATAGATGCAAAATGAAGATATGTAGAATAATGTTAGCTTATTTGTTACTATTCTATAAAAAGCAGTGAGCCAAGAAAAGTTGTAATCGAGATGTTGACTGGCCCATTCTCGGTTGAAAGGGAAACTGAGCCCTTGGCTTACAACTGAAATGAATGCTATTCCCAGGACGAGGACTTCTTTCTCAGCACATAGTCTGCCAGCTTACCATGTGAAACAGAGCTTTCTGAACTGTCCTTCACCTCAGGACTTTTTTTCCCTCTTCTGCCACCTCATAGTCAGTGACATGATTGAATACATTAGAAATTATGGCCCTTGCTGGAAACAAAGGATGGAATGGTATTAAGCCAACAAGGCCAGGAAGCTGTGGGAGACTCTGGGTGAATAAATCAAATGCAAATTCTCAGGAACAATCTTCTCACTTTAAGTGTTTCTAGTAATAGAATGACTTCCAGCCAAACACCCCTTAAGAGAGAGGGCATGGGGGGGTGCTTCGTCAGATAATTTACAAAGTCATCAGCAGCTGCTTTCACTTTTGAAAGAGAGAAGAGATACAGAGAAGGTTTGGATAGAGGACAGGAAAAGGCAAAATTAGTATTTATGGTCTCAAAAATTACATAAGTAAAATGTTTTTGACTTGCTTTGCAAATTAAAAACATGTTTCAAGTAAAAGTCTACAGGTGACTCGGACTGACTTGAGTTCACTAGAGAATGGAGGAGAACCTGAAGGTTCAGGTCCTCCTGACTCCCTCAAGAAACAGATAGTTTTAAGACACTGAGAAATATATTCTTTCACAAAAACCTCAAATAATGTCTTATTTCTATAAAATAGTAGAAAATCAGTGAAACTGAAAATGCAAGGAAAAGCTTTAAGTATAATATTTTGATTTATTATTTGAGAATTTAAAATATGAATATACTGTATTTTGATCACATTCCCCCACCAGTCTTTTACTGAGCTATGCAGGTACTTCCATTCCAGTAGGAAATGGTTGACAAAATTAAGAGTGTTCTACATGCCTGACATCCCAGATGCTTGCACTCAGGAAAGAGGGTAATAATCTGAGGGCTGAACTAAAGGAGAGCCTGGACTATAAGAAACCCTGTCCCAGTACTTTAAAGTCTGGGACATGGCTCAGTGGTATAGCACTTAAGAAGTGTATAGGTGTTCCTAAGCCTGACTGCAGGTACTATAAAAGCACATTTAAAAAATAATTTCCCCTTTAGTTGACATATTAACTTCTAAAGACTTCCAATTTCCCATGAAAAATGATGGAAATGATTGACCCATGCTAGAGGGGCAGCCACCTGGAATTATGATGCACTCATATTATAAGTCTAAATATTCTCTCAGGGAAGCCTGGGGCTTTCATAATAACATTCTGGACCCCTGTTTCTTTATATAGGAAAGAAGGGTCATGTTGTCTTGTATTTAAATCAGTTGACATAGCAACATTGGTCTATGGTGGATTTTACAATCAGAAGACACAGTTTCACAACAACAGCAAACATCAACAAAAATTTTATAAAGACAAAATGTTTATTCTAAAATGCAAAGTTTTGAGTCAGGAATCATTGTAAAATGAATACACAGGCAAAAAGCTGATCAAACACACCAAGATCTCTAAATCCATGCTGAGAAGTCAGTCCCAAGTGATGTCTTTTGAAAATGAATTGTGACAGCATTAGAGACTTTTGTGTGTTTTCATGTGATCCTTGAGATAAAACTGAGTCACAGAACATGTAAGGGTCTTCGGGGAGGACAGGCCTGGAGAAGCCTCTGCATGTGGACAGTAAAAGGGCACTACACTATAGCTAGCTACATCTTTTAAAGTTTTCTTTTATGATAAAATGACAATCACTACTGTTAGCTCTTAGGGAATCAAATAAAGTATGTATGTAGGTACAATTTTGAATTTGTTCCTATCCAGGCAAAATCATTCTAAAATGCAACTCTCTTGAATGCAAGAGGATTAATTGCACAGTGTAAATTTTCTTCCAGCTCGCCTCATTATATAAACCTATGCAAACCTAATCTGTACACAAAAATGGGAGTTAAATAACATGTTCTTCAACTCATGCAGGGGTATTTCTGTTTGTTTTTGTTTTCATACAAGACACATCTATGCAAAAGCATTCAAAGCAGACTTCCATGCACGCCATCAAGTGTCATCAGTCCTGATAGCCGCATTCTTTTTTTAATTTTATTTATTTATTAAGGATTTCTGCCTCCTCCCTGCCACCGCCTCCCATTTCCCTCCCCCTCCCCTGATCAAATCCCCCTCCCTCATCAGCTCGAAGAGCAATCAGGGTTCTCTGACCTGTGGGAAGTCCAAGGACCACCCACCTCCATCCAGGTCTAGTAAGGTGAGCATCCAAACTGCCTAGGCTTCCCCAAAGCCAGTACGTGCAGTAGGATCAAAAACCCACTGCCATTGTTCTTGAGTTCTCAGTATTCCTCATTGTCCGCTATGTTCAGCAAGTCCGGTTTTATCCCATGCTTTTTCAGACCCAGGCCAGCTAGCCTTGGTGAATTCCCGATAGAACATCCCCATTGTCTGAGTGTGTGGGTGCACCCCTCGTGGTCCTGAGTTCCTTGCTCGTGCTCTCTCTCCTTCTGCTCCTGATTTGGACATTGAGATTTCAGTCCGGTGCTCCAATGTGGGTCTCTGTCTCTGTCTCCTTTCATCGCCTGATGAAGGTTAATATTCAGGAGGATGCCTATATGTTTGTCTTTGGATTCACCTTCTTATTTAGTTTCTCTAGGATCGCGAATTATAAGCTCAATGTCCTTTATTTATGTGATAGCCATATTCTTTTGGAACTTCTCTCACCAGACTTCCCCCTGTGTTACTGTCAATATTTCAAAGAAAATTTATTTTTATATATTTTGTTTCAAGTTTGAAATTATGTAGAATATAATGGAATGAGAAGATTTGGTGAAGTAGCGATTTTATTGTGCATAACTTTTTAATATTTATGGTAGACTTTCATTAGGTCCTGTCCTTTATTAATGTGCTCTGTCCTTTCTGAAGCACTATGAAAATTAGCACAGCTCTCACAGACATTGTCTGTGTTGATACACTCTACATTTTCATCACAGTTTGCTTGACATTTGGAATTGATGACAAAATGATACCACTACATTCTTTTTTAAAAACTAGGTTTAAGGAGATCTGTGCAGGAAATAAATATATTTTATATATGTACATGTGTGCATATATATGCTATGTGTGATTTTGTACCTAGCCAATACTGTATAAGTTTTACTTAATGTATTAATTTTCTTGAGGGATAGAAACATTTGATTCTTTCTTGGGTGACGGGGGCATCTTTCAGTATGGGGCGACTTTCTAATGAGGTTATTTGCTGGGATGTTTGTTACCTTAGGATAAGGGATGATTGCAATAAATGGGCCTACTTTGTTATTAGTAGGTTGGACCTTTTAGCTGCCCACCAATGCCAGGTAGAGGATAAGAGGTAAATGTTGGGTTGATGCTAATGGCCAAAGACAAAAATCAATGATGGTTTCATATATGGTTCCATGAAAAGTCAAAGAAGAGTTTGAAGAACTTCCGTGTTCCTGAACACACCTTGCCTTAATCATGTCTTCATTAGCCTAATCATCTGTCCTTTTAAGTGTCTTTATATTAAACTATTAAACATGTGTCTCTGAGTTCTATAAAAAAAAGCTAATGCTAGTGAAATATAAATGATAAAATAATTTTAAGTTAAAAAACTAGGTTTAATCTAATAGAAACTATATGATGATATTTTGTATTAATTGTTTTAGCCTACAGCTTATATTATTTTTACAATACTGAAATTCTGACTTTAAGTAAAATAAAATTATTTTAAAAACTTTAGCTACAATAATTTTCCAAATCTATCTGTCCTTTGAGGTTTAAAACATAAGTTTCATATCTTTATGTGATGTCCATGAAGTGATTCTTGGCTTTGCTATATTATTTACTCATGATAGAACCAGAAGAGAAAGGACTTAACATGCTTTAATGATACCTTAAGGAAGGAGACTGGTTTGACTTTATATATTCACATAATTCCTATTGGAAAGCAGAGTTAATAATCTTGCAAGATTCTACAGAATGTGGCCTCGCTCTCTCCCATGCTCAGCAACACGCTAAATGGTTTTATGCTGTGTGTTGTGAAGTTTTGGCCTCGTTCAGACTTCATATCACTTTTTCTTTTTAATATTAAAAACAAGTTTATATTTGTACCTGAGTATAACCACTTGAGTACAATACCCTTGGAGGCCAGAAGAGGGAGCCAGCTCCCGTGGAGTTGCAGTTCCATGAAATGTCAGCCATCTGATGTGGGTGCTGGTAACCCAACTCTGGTAGAGTAGCAAGTGTTCTTAATCACCAAGTCACCTCTCAAGCCCTGAACTTCCAATCATTTAAGAAACATTTTTTTTTATGTTTTATGGAGGATTAAGCTGTTTCATAGTATTATTAGTGAGTCTGACACTGACATAGATATCTATGCTACTCAACCATAGGCAAGAAGAGAAATTTCAATATAAAACATTATAAACTAATATACACAAGCATTCAAGCTTAAAAATGACCAACCCATGGGAGTCTTAAAAGAAAAAGTGAAAAACTTTTGTTCACTAACTATATTATTTCATACTTTCATTTTAATAAAACAGTACTGACCACTAACTGTGAAAAATTAGCTACATAATATATTTTGTTTCATATAACTATTTTATGTCAGTTTTATATAAATTGTATATGTGGATAAAGAAAATGATATAATTATTTTAAATGCATGTCATTCATAACATAATAAAAAGTATAGGGCAAACAAATCAGGTCTTGCTTTGCCATCAATAAGTAGTTAAACTCAAAAAGAGAGCAGTGGTCTAAAGTCTTCAAACTACAAATTCTTTCCACATATAATGTGCAGTGATTGCAATAGGGCAGTTAATAAAATAAAAATAAGTAATTTATATACTCTTTACAGAAAATGTTAGGAACATAACAAAGTAGGTAATATGTACAGATGTAATTTATCTAATGTTGATATTGAAAAAAACATAAAATTATAAGCATTCTTAAAGCGTTATAACGTGGAATATCATATTTTCAAGTGAAAATTAAGATGAAGGTCACCAAAAATGTTAAAAATGAAATATTTAGACTATACATAGGGCTAATAAGACTTTTGCATAGTAACAAAAATCCAAACCTGAATTGTATTCTGTTTAAAGTTTATTTCACATTAAAAAAAAAGATTTAGCATTTTTGTTGTTTTTTTGTATGAGTGTTTTCCTTCCACATATGTCTTTGCATCATATGTGTAAAGTGTCCATGGAGACCAGAAGAGGGTGCTGGACCCTAGATCTGGTAAGCAGCTATGTGATTGCTGGTATTCAAACCTGGGTCCTCTGGAAGAGCTCATACCTGCAGAGCCATCTCTCCAGCTCCCACATTCCTCTCTCTATATAAACATATTACTTGAAATAAAATTCATTTTTAATAGGTGGCTATCAAACTGTTTCAGAAAACAACAAAACTTGCATTGGGGTACTCAGTTGTATCAGCAGCTCCACATTTTGCATTACATTGGTTTAATATTTGTAGTGCTTTGGTAGAGCTCGAGTAACCACAGCAGCCACAGAATTGTAATGGATGTGTTCTGTATCATTTCCTGCATTATGTGTGTGGGTTGTGGCTGTTTCTTGAGTTCCCATGACTGTTGAGTGAGGAAGTTGGGTTAATTCCTGGCACTGTAGTAGTTTATCCATTACACTAAAGAGCAGATCATATTTCAAATGTTTCTCTGAGATCATTACAAAAATAAAAAGCAAATGGCTCGGTTATCAGCTCTCATTACCAATTGCCCAGCAAATGTTAAAAAGCACACAGGCGCACTAAAAATAACCACAGGAAGCAATAATTTCTATGACAAATTGTTGGGCTATTTACTTAGCATGCTAAGTAATATATTTTAGATCAAAGATAAACAGTTTAAAAAGTTACGTTTGGGTTGTTGTGGAGAGGAGAGGAAATTGCTATTCCCTGAAGGCTGATGTACCTTGTAAAATAATCTGTCTTCAAACTCAGGATAAAAAGGAGCCAACAAAACAGATCTAAATTTCACTAGGGCCCCCTGGAGATGCCGCCCATTACATAATTTGCCGTAGTGGTTTGCAGATGTCTCATTTTGTGGGTCAGATTCTGGGCTTTATTTTTCTTTCTATAACTGCTGGAATGCATTGGCTCTAAGTTTTTCCTGACTTTCCACCATGTCTGTGCACACAGCCTCATATCTATTTAGAACACACTTGAAGCATTGCCTCCCCTTTTGTTTCAAAGCTCTGGCTGGTGAGAGAGCTTCAAAACTCTGTATGAGAAGTGAGTCAGCTACTTATGATGAAATGGCCCTAGATACAGGTCACGCAACTGTTTTGTCAGGAAACTGAACTTACTGAGAAAGGACCCAGTACACATGGTACATTGATTGGCAGAACAATGAGGCAATGGTGTCTAAAGACCCGTCTTCACACATTTGATTTTAGGATACACTCCTGTAACACATACAGAGTCCCTGCTAACATCAATAAAACTTTCCTTGTACGTTCAGAAATCCTACTCAGAAAATACTTTAGATTTGTTCAGAAATTGAGTTTTTTTTTTTTTACGAGCCTAGGTCATAGTCACAAAATAAAAATTCTAATAAGTGAAACTTCCTTCATTTCCTTAAATTGGGGAAAATGTCATTTTGCCTTGGGAAGCAGTATAATATATTTGTAATCATCTGAAATGCTCATTAGTCTTATTATATCAGAAGCACTTGTATTTGCTGAAGTAGAAGCAGCTGAGATAAAAGAAATTTGAAAGTGAGATCATCACACATTTAATTTGGGGCCTTTTTAAAGCTGGAAGACTGAGCTATTACTCCTAATGATACCCTTAATATGGAGAATGGATTCCTATTGCTAACCTCTTTGGAATCTCTGATTAAAAACTACGCTGTGAATTCATGGGGAAAAGACATCACTACTATTTTTTAAACTGTCAGCGTTTTAGGAACCAACTGCCAATTTGCCAACTAAAAGTAATGTTTAACTGGATTCAAATGAAACATATTTATTGATAAAGAAAACATGTTTCTGTATTGTTCTTTGAATTTTTAGGATAAACTATATCTTTTTTCATAGGTATAAATTAATATAAGCTTGAAATTTCAGAAAACTAGTGTATATTAAGTTTTAGCAAAGTACACACAGAATTAAAATCATATAAGCAAACATGTCCACGTGTGAGATTGGAATTGCGATGCAATGGAGGAGGAGGCACTGTGATTGTGCTGTGTGTGAGTCTTCATGGCCTTATCTCTTCATTGCCTGTCTGAGTTCCAGAAAAGTCAGAGATGGCTGCCAGTAAGGCTGGCAAGGGCTCCAGAGAATTCAAGACAAAGGCAGTTTCCCATTTGCCGCGAGCTGGTTTGCAGATCCGTTTAGTCCATATTTATGGACACTGAAATCTAGGACAACCAGTGATAGATATGTGGGCCACATGGTACTGCGTGTAGTACCACCATCCTGTAGTATCTCACAGCAGAGGTACTTGAGTTGGCAGGGAAAGTTTCAACAGACTTAAAGTGTATTACCATACCGCCTCACTTGCAACTTGCTATTCATGAGATGAAGAACTGAACTCACTGATCAAGGCTACTGTTGATCCAGATGGTGTCATCCCGTGAATCCACAGGTCTCTGATTGGGAAGAAAGATCAATAGAAGATGGTCTAAGGGTGTCTTGACTTCTTATTCTCTCAGGACCCTAACATTCTTAACAGTTATCTGATATTGGTCACTCCAACAGACTGTATTTCTTTGAAATTTTTTAAAGTTTTACCTTTTTGTAGTTCTATCTGAGCAAGTCAGAGGCTTAGTCTTCTAATCAACCAAATTTCTGCACTCCAATATTTTTTTATTTTTATTGAGCTCTACATTTTTCTCTGTTCCCCTCCCTGCCTCTCCCCTCCCTTTAACCTTCCCCCAATGTCCCCATGCTCCCAATTTACTCAGGAGATCTTGTCTTTTTCTACTTCCCATGTAGACTAGATCTATAGATGTCTCTCTTAGGTTCCTCATTGTTGTCTAAGTTCTCTGGGATTTGATTTGTGGGCCGGTTTTCTTTGTTTTATGTTTAAAAACCATTTATGAGTGAGTAGATGTGATAATTGTCTTTCTGTATCTGGGTTACCTCACTCAAAATGGTATTTTCTAGCTTCATCCATTTGCCAGCAAAATTAAAGATGTTTTTTTTTTCTGCTGTGTAGTACTCCATTGTGTAAATGTACCACATTTTCCTTATCCATTCTTTGGTCGAGGAGCATTTAGGTTGTTTCCAGGTTCTGGCTATGACAAACAAAGCTGCTATAAACATAGTTGAGCACAGGTCCTTGTGGCACTCTTGAGCATCCTTTGGATATATACCCAAAAGTGGTATTAAATGGTCTTGAGAAGGGTTGTTTCCTAATTTTCTGAGAAATCGCCCCAATGACATCCAAAGGGGCTGTACCAGCTTGCATTCTCACAAGCAATGCACAAGTGTTCATTTTACCCCACAACCTCTCCAACAGAAGTTGTTATCAGTGTTTCTGACTTGGCCATTCTTACATGTGTAAGATGGAATCTCACCATTGTTCTGACTTGCATTTCTCTGATGACTAAAGATGTTGAACATTTCCTTACGTGTCTTTCAGCCATTTTAGATTCCTCTGTTGAGAGTTCTCTATTTAGGTCTATACTCCATTTTTTTTCATTGGATTATTTGTTCTTTTGATGATCAATTTCTTGCGTTCTTTGTATATTTTGGGGATCCAATCATACCTATATTTGAGTGTTACTGTGGCTTCAAAGAAGCTATGAATTCTGAAGTAGTTGGTTTTGCACGGGTTGGCTGTTTTTAAAAACTTGTTTGGATTTCAAATTATAATGGAGAAGTTACAGTAGAAACACATTTGGTTTTGCACAGACATTATTTCCACTCTTGTGGAACCAATGCCATCAGTTATTATTATGCCCTAGTTTTCCAAGGGCAGAATGTGCATGAGTAGAACAGGTCCTTAGTCTTTTGTACCATGTATGGATGAGCACATGCGTATTTACATATTGGAATCTGTTTATATAATGCCACACATGACCATGTACACACACACAAATGCATTACACATGCTCATGCTCTAGTAGCACACACTGACACATGTAGGCAGAGACTTTGATTTTATTTCCTGACCATCCAGACCTGAATAATCACACAAAAACTTATTAATAACAACACTGTTTGGCCCATGACTCAGATGTATTCCTACCAAGCTCTTACATCTTAAATTAACCTATATCTATTATTTTATATTTTACCATTAGGTTAGTGACTTTTTATCTCACATTTTGCTTCTTGGGCAGCTACATGGCATCTGCTTAACTCTGCCTTCTACTTCCTGCATTCAGTTTAATATTCCTGCCTAGCTCCATAATCTGCCCTGCCATAAGCCAAAGCAGCTTCTTTATTAACAAATCATGATAAAACATATTCGCAGGATACAGATCAGAATCTCTCATTATGAACATTTATATAACTATTCACATAAATACATATTTACTTGGGTTTACTCCCCAGCAATACCCACATGCATATATGTAAAGTTGCAAACATACATACACTTGAACACAAGCACACATATAAAACAGTTGGGCAAAATGTTTCTAGACTTCTATATTCTTTAGTTGCATGTGAATACACAATTATTTTAATACAACTTAAAGTAAAAATTAAATATTCCACCATTATGTATTTGTAACCTCTTTATGTAAGTTATATGATTCTCTTATACAAAATAACTTCTTTAAATATATTAAAGAAAACTCAGGGTAAGAAAACTAATGACAAATTTAGAACATATGACAGGTACATGTAGATTTTGTAATTTTGCAAAGTAGTGATGTACAGTGATTCGGGGAGACAAACTTCTCATTCTCAGGTACCCTCTTTGTTCTGTCTAGGGACATCTCTGACAAACACCTCAGAACTACACACTGGTGATGACTTTTTTTGAAGATAATACAGCCCAGCTTTACATGTTACTTTTAAATCAAAAGGAACATGGAATAGGGACTGGGTGCACTGGAAATGCCAGCTGCAGGAGGGTATCACACTTAATTAAGAAGCATTAAAGTGATATATTGTAAAATGCCAGATCAGAAGAACTGAAACACTTATGTTTTAATAGTTTCTTTTTGGTGACCTCAATTATGCTAAACTGCTTTTGAATACATTGTGACAGGGACTGTCAAATTTAAACTGTCAACATGCTCATTATTGAAACAATAACATTTTGCAGTAATAAATGAAGAGTTTAAACATCTTTTTTTCTGGGAGTTAGAGTCTTATAAGTTTTATTCATTGTCTACACACTATAATACTTTTGGTGTTTCTGAATGGGATGAGAAGTTTTCAAAATCCTAGTAGTATTTTAAACAGTCAGCACAGTTCAGAAATTGTAGAATCACACAATCTACTTTGATTAAAAACTATAATTATCAATAGTTCTTTATTTAATATGTCCAAGTTAATGGTATTCCTAAATGGATGATCAGATCTTTTATTCTTCAGTGTTTAGTATTTCATTACTGTCTGTTGCTAAAATCATGATGAGATAATGGCCAATATTTCCTCATAAATAGATGATACATTCTTATTAGCAACTGCGATATCTACTGTACATGTGTTGATTGGCATCAGAGCATGACAAAGACTTGCATCTGTCATTAGCCATAAATACTGAATCATGGTTGTCAATAATCAAAATTGGTTATGTTTTTATGGTTTCACATTACATGTATCCATATATACGTAATTTCTTTTTAATATTTCCAAGGATCAGACCTCTAAGGTTGCAGTCTTTTTTTCCTTCAAACTACTGAGGCCAGGAATAAAACACGTCAGGAAGACTGTATTAACACTTTGATTCCCCTTTACATGGCTGACTTTTAGGTAGAGTCACGTATTGGTAAATGAAACATTTGCCTTTTATATAGATGTTAAAACTAAGTTCATTTAATCCACCATTAATAAAAGCTAAATAAATAATTAAAGTGTGACCCACACTCTGAAATGTGCTCCAGTGATACAAAGTAAGCAACACTTTTGAGAAGACAATAATTTCTGTATTTCTAACTATATCAGTACTAAAAAATAAAAATAAGATAGGGGGAGAGAGAGAGAGAGATGTGGAGGGGTGGAAGCAAATATCTAATTGTTTTCAATACTCCAAATGTAGAAATTATGGAAGGTTGATGATGCTTTTAAAAGTTAAATGAAAGATTTCATGTTAATTCATTTATGTTTAGTTTTAGTCTTATTTATTTGTGAATTTCTAAGAATATTATTGAAACTCTACCTTGGAATCCAGGTAACCCAGCCAATATGAGCAGCTGTTATCTTTGTGTGCTCTGTGAATGCTCATCATCAATGATCTTGGTGAGTACTTTATCAGCTGAAAGACACCATGGATCAAATTTGACCTTACATTCTGGCTAACATGGTAAGCAGCTTAAGTGTCTGCAGATACAATTAAGCTAAAAATCTGAGATATATTCAAAATTTTAATATTTAGGTAAACAGTGACTTGTTTATTTTCAGGGTCAATTTTGAAAAAAAAATGTTAAAATTAATTATTGCTGGATGCGTCATATACTTTTATCATGCATGCAAGCATAATCAGTCAACACACACATATCTATACACAAATAGCACCTGAGTTTCACTCTGCTGCTCAGCTGATCTGGGCTTACTCTCTAGGATATTTTGACTTGGAACTTTCTGTGCTCCTTTGGCTTTTGATTTGAGTACCGGGATCACAGATACATAATAAATGCAGTATTATCCATCACAATCCACCATTTTTTTTAAAAAAAAATTTCTGATTCCACACATAAAATAGTTCACATATCATTAATGTGTTTTGGGTACCCTAAAGTCATATTAGGTAGGGTAGACCATGAGAATACATTTTAATTGTCATATTTTAAATTTTAATTAATAGTTTTGAACACTTAGCTGTGTAAAGTCTGTTGTTTTCCTTGTGCTGCTACATGGTTGAACCTACAGGCTGTCCAGTTAGGTGGTACACATTGCTCTATTACAAAGAGACAAACCCTCACTCCATTTGAAATCTTTCTCCACTGTTATGAGGATAGTACTTTAGAAAATCCCCTGTTTATCTCATGTGTGTTCTTTTCTTCTAATTTTATATTAATATTTTTAGGACAAAAATGCAATTCTTCTTTAGCTTCAGCATCTGAATCCCAGTACTTAACTACTAGTATTTACTTAGTGTTGTCTCAAAAGTGTGGCTTACTTTGTATCATTGGAACACATCTCAGAGTATGGGTAAGTCACACTTTAGCTATTTATTTAGCTTTTATTAATGGTGGATTAAATCAACTTGATTCTCATACCCATATAAAATACAAATATTTCATTTACTAATACCTGATTTAATTACTTAAAAGCTATCCATGTAGAGGGCAATCACTTGTTGATTTCTTACTAACAAATGAGTTGTCAATAATAGCCACTATGCCCAAAGATATGTAATAAAACACTTACTACCTGAATTGAATCCCCTCCCTATCAAACAATTCATTTATTTATATATTTCTTTTATTGTTTGATATTATGTAAAGCTCCAACTCCTAGTACCTGCCTGTGACGTAACATTATTTGGAAATAAGTTCTCGGTAGATTATCAGGTTAAGATGACATCGTTAGAGGGGCTTCCAATCTTATCTTTTGAAAAGGAGAAAGTTGTACAAAGATAAGCACACAGGAACAATATTATGTGAGACTAAGAGCAGAGAAGTTAGAGAAGTGGATATGCAGTTAGCCCAGAAATGATAATAGCAGAAACCTATGGTGTACTTGAGTTTTTTGAGCCTGTCCCCCTGGCATTTAGATGGGCTGTAACTCAGGAGTTAGGGTAGCAGATGCTCATGGTAGGTCAAATAAAGTTTGACTTTTAGTGGCTTCAGGGTTTGTCCCCTAAATTTAAACAATGAAATTTAGAGACGGCAGATGGTGAGTTTCAGAAAGAAGTTTACTATAGATCCATAGGCAGAAGCAAAGCAGGAGGACAGAAGGCAAAACTCCTCTGTGGCAGCAGGTCCTAGGAAGTGGGGTAGCAACAGACTGCCAGTCTAAGGGACTGTAGTGAGACTCCAGCAGAGCCCAAGGCGAGGCAACAAGAAGAAGCTTATTAGTCCAGTTGGCCAAACATGGAGAGGCGCCCATCTTCTCAGTATCCACCCTGTTCACATGGGTAGCAAGATAAGGAACCCAAAACCATTATTCTCTTGCAGCCTTCCTAGCTATTAACAAGGACATTCTTGGAGACATGCTTCGGGTCTCTGCCTACCTGCTCAGTTTTTTCCTCTTCTTCTCCCCAATAATGCCTGAACTGCCAGAACAGCCCCAGAGGCTAGAGAAGAGAAAGATATCTCTGGCAGCTCTCAAAATAAGCTAACACCATGTGCACGTTGGCCTCTGACTTCCATCTTTCAGAGCTATGAGGCAGTAGGTCTTTGCTGTTGAGGCCCTCTATATTACAATGTAATATAGTGCATAAATGAACTTTGATTAAAGACCAGTGTTCTTGCAGCTGCTCATTACTTGAGGGATATATAAATGACCGGAGTGACTAAAGTCTGAACAGTTTCCTTTGAAAGACTTCTTAAAATTAACCATCACTGAGAACTCACAAAGCCAATGGCCAATTTGAGGTGAAGGCCTCTTCAAAAGTAGGCACCTTAGAGAGAAGAGGGGCAGGTGGGGTTTCTGATGGGTTGAAGTGGGATTGGGAGAGCGTGAAATGCAGTCACTCCTCAACATGGGCTTTTTCCCTAACATGATACCTGACAGAGAGATCAGAAAGCAGAGAGTCTTTGCTTCTAAATTAGCCCACAAGTTCCATAAATTTCTTTTCCTTTCCTTTCTTTTATTTCTTTGTTTTTTTTAAAGATACCTGGCTTGCCTTCTGTGATGGTTTCATGTAATATATAAAGAATAAGTTTCATGAGGACAGAAAGGCGAGACTCAGATTTTATATTTTTGCAACATTTTTATAACACATCATGTCTGTGAAGAGATGTATCAGTGCAATACTAATTCTGAAGGTCTTTTAAAAATCAATAATTGGTGTTGGTAATAAGAGCTGTGCTGACAACCAGCTGTGAAACCACCCTCATTCCTGCAGAGCCACTGGAAAGGGAATCAGATGATTACCAACTCCAACTATTGCTGGCAGTCAAAGATAAGCTTTAAAAATTAGTCAAATACCCTTTTTCCCTTAAAATATGTGTCCTGGTATTAAAAGGGATCTATATAAAGAGTTCAGAATAGATCTGCTGCAAATTGTTCCAATCAAGGGTACTTCCCAGTTGGGCTACCGGCCTACATTGTAGAATTCACTCTAGCAGAAGCCCTTCTCCTCCCAATTAAAGAATAAAGGGTGCGACGCCCACAGTCTGTGCAGCATGTTTGCTGTGACTTTTAACTCCTCATTTCACCTTCTGTGTGTGGCTCTTCTTTCTGACACCACCAGGTAGAGGAGCTGAATCCAGTCTGTCCTGTAAATGAGGCTGTTAGCATCTTTTTCACAGTTTTAAAAGTCAATGTGGGAACTCTCTGCTGGGCCTGCTGCTCTCCTACTCATGCAGTCTGGGAAAAATCCAGTCCTTTGCTGTTATTCAAATCAAAGGGAGAAATTTTTGTTACAAAATAAGTTATTCAGAAACGTGTGGCAACAGATTCCATGTCTTAACAGCATATCACCATGAGATGATATCCTGCCTGGATTGTCTTAATGAGGAGATGTGTCTAACCACTGAATATGTAACTTGGATTTTCAGCTTTGGCTTTAGCTGTACTCATGTGTTTATGACCTTACAAAATCTCTGAATTGCCTAGAGCCCTTTGCTCATTCTCCTCTGTGCTCCCATGGAGCTGATCCAATGGTTCTTTAAGCGGGTTCTGAGCATGAACAAGCTCTGCTGGGCATGGGGCAAGACAAGCAATGGGCCTTGTGCTCCTTGCTTAATATGGTAGAAAATAGGTATAATAACATCAGCTTCCTTGGGGGGCTCATTGCAATTAATATTTAGAAAATGTTTTGAGATCTCTAAGTTAAAAAAAACAATGCAATTGCCAGTTATTTAAGTATCTTCTGTCCAATAAAAAGCAAAAACAACAAAACAAAGCAACAGCAAAAACATAAACAATTTTTAAAAACATACTGTTACTTGGATTATTTTAAACCAAGTTTTCTAAAAGTCACTTGAGCAAAGGACAACCTGCAAGCATAAATTAACATAGCACTTGGAAAACTGTCTCCTTGGAAGATTTCTTCTACCTGTGATACCTTTTTAAATGGCCAAAATTTCACAGTCCTACCCCAACCCTTCAGCACCAGGGAAGTCCACCTAAGTGAAGGTCCTTTGCTTTATTGATTTAGATTGGATTTCCATATTGTTCAAATGGTGATGATGCTTAGCTTGGCTTCATTTCAAATTTGAGGAGGAAAAATGAAGAAATATTGGAAAATAAAGAATGGGAGTTAGGGAAAAAAATCTTCATCTAACATCTTGTGAATAAAAGAACACTTTCCCAAACAGAGGCCTAATTAATGTAAGTTAAACATTCCTATTCGAGTTTTAGCAACTATACAAATGCTTACAACTATGTGATGCATGACTATGTCATACTTCACCATCCTGTTATTGTAGGTAGATTTCAAAGTGTTTTTTAACTATATATGTTATATATATAATATATATATATATATATATATCATATATATATATATAAAACAGCTGAAATTAATAGAAGTTTTTAAATATATAAACATGAAGCCAAATAAAGAGCAAATATATTTCTAAAGATGAATTTCTTGCCTGAATTTGTTAAAAAACAACTAGCTTTATGTTAAAATACAAACGTGTGCATTTTTAACTGGAGTGAAATGTAATAAAAGAATTCATATATACCTGCCATCTGCTTTATGCATCTAAGAGTACACGCTCAATGTGAAAATATATTTATTAATGTTTTACTACATAGACATGTAAAACTTAAACCGCATAACTTCTATGAATTCTTATAATTTGGCACTCTTTTTTGCTTTATTTGCAGTTTATTTAATATTTGAACATACTTTTTGTATCAATTAGCAAATTAGCAGTTTATCTGGGTGGAAAAACCCGAGTTACAAAGTGAATTGTTCTGCAGCTGCAGAATCAAGTGGCTCAGCTGAGTTAATGCTTTTCATTTGTTTTGCATGTGTCAGCATTAACGGAGCAAACTTCTATGAAGCCTTGCATGTGAAGCTGGTGCTGAGCAGACTAGATTCAACTCTGCTAAATGCTTTTTGCATTTTTCCTTTTTTTTCCTTTTCTTTCTTTTTTCTCCTCTTTCTCTCTGTCTTTCTTTCTTTCCTTCTTTCTTTTTTGGAATACCACACAAAAGGAGACTTCAAATCAGGCTGAACTTCAAGCAAAAGTTAATGCTATTCTCTTGTGGGTTCAACCACCCACTCTGCTTTAGGTCACTGGTTGAGGCTAATGCAACTCAGAGAGGCTGGAGTAAACTTGGCATCTCCTTGATTAGGCTCCCTGCTGATCTAATACACATACTAGCTCACTTGCCAAGTCAAATAACACATTTAGTGAATTGGAAATAAGATTTAAGTGGGCCAGCACAATGCGGCTTATCCTCTCATCTTCTTACCCAGTACCTCTCTTTGTAAGCAAGGCTGTGAAAACTGCTCTTGTTAGAGGACTTAATCTTCATTTTTTCCCTGTAGATTATTTGGAAACAGGTCAATTGAATGTTGGAACTGCTAACTCCTCCCACTAAAGAAAGAATCTGCTTGTTGCTGACTGATTGCATCATTTAAATGAAAGGCTCCTATTATTTAAAAGAAAATGCTATAGTATGAGGGTTTGCTGGAATTAATAACATGAAATCCTGATATTAGATGCACTCCTTTTAACAATGTATTTACTTCTTTGTCTTATGGATTCTGTTCTAAAGCATGCCTTATATTAAAGTGGTAAGTAATAGATAGGACTGATCGATTAGTACATATTCATCTCCTGTGGCTGTTCTGCAGACGTTAGTCCTTAAACACAGTAGATCATACTAGAGGTACATTTCCACAGTGCCTTTCATAAAAGCAATCTAAAGCATGCCACACAGTGTTTGGCTTTGAACTATTCAGTTTTTTAGAGAGACAAATCTTAGGATAAATTTGGCTCTGTCATTTGTTTCTTTTTAAAGAATGAGTCTCTGTATTGGGGACAGGTTATATTTATCACAGATAACCATGGATTATTGAGCTAACCGTGCCGTGATGTTCAAGAACTGTCTTTATCTGCATTATGTGTGCAGGACTATGATGTTTGGGACTTTTCATGATCTACTTATCTCTTCTGGTCATAAATATTTATATATATCTCTTTCCTGCTTAACTATGAAACCAAGGTTTACATTCTGAAGAAATAAAAGACATCTATGTAAAAGCCAACTATCATTCCTGGACACTTGTCAGTTAGAGAAAAATGACCAAAATGTTCTTAACAACAACAACAGCAACAAAAATGGAGTTAGTCGACTTCCTTCTCTGTAGGGTGAAGCATTAAATGTACAAAATGTGCAATGTACAATGAAAATAAGTACCCTCAACATTTTTTGGCAGTTAAGGCAAATAGACTGTATTTCAGGAACAATTGCCTTTGAATATTACATACTTGCAACTGTGCTATTGGGTAAACAACCATTATTTCATGCAACATAAACTAGTCTAAGCCACTTCTAGTGCATATAATTGCATCCACTAAAGTAAACCCTGTCTCCAAACTGCATACTGTGTGCTCTGAGAGTGTGTAAAGTGATGAAGATAACAATAGGACTTATTAAATGAGACATCCCAATCTGGCCCTAAGTTTGTGGTTGGTTTAGAAGCTTTTTGTAAATACTAAGGAAATACAAAAATAAGAAGTCAATGCTGGCACTTGCTATCCTTTTCAATGTATTTGTGATTATTCTTTTATTTGTTATGTTATTTATATTATATTTATATTATAAGTGTTCAATTTAAAACTAAAGAGATTAGAAAGTAAAATGAAATTAAAAATAAAATAATTATTAAAATGAGAATTTTTAATGTGTTTTTTCCTATATTAGCTGCTGGTAGATGACATCTCACCTCTTGGCAAGAGTCTACTGCACTAAGGCATTTTTAATCTCACTGATTTTTGTCAATTAAAAACAAATTGTCATATTGGTACTCTGATGATTAGAAATTTTATTTCTCCAAGTTATTCATTTTCCATATGTTTCCAGCAACTACTTAGACAAACTTTCCTATTTCAGACTGCAAAGAAAAATACTTGATTATTAGTGATTTTAAAAGAACATTCATACTTGTTCATTTTTGATAACATAAAAATATCTTCTGCTAATGGCCAAGGATATGAAAGTCAAATGAAAATTAAAACATTTACACTAATAATGTTTAAGAAATAACTGTGAATGAAAAGATTAAAACAAAAAACAGTGGTTTTATATTTTGGAGGAAATCAACAGAAAGAATTTTCACTATTTTCTCTTAACAAATGTATGCCAAAATGTGATATTTGCAGTTCTTAGCAAGGAAGCAAGCCTCTTTCCATTATTTATCTGATATGTCTTTTCAGTTTCCTAGTATCTGTGAGATTGCTAGTGAGTGTAAGTAGGAATAAACACACAAAGAGTAATAAGAAACAGAAATGTTCTGTTGTATTCTCATCTACTTATGTACTTTAAAGTCACCCTCCTTTCTAAATTCACAAAATTAGTACAGTATTTATTCAAAATTTGAGTCATATTCATATCTTTGTTTTCTCACTCTCTTAGTTATGGATTAGAAAGGGAATTTAAATTTTTTATTTGCACATTTATCCACTCTTGCCAAAGGGAAGTCTGAAGTCCAATTTGTAGTTGGTATGGATGGGATCATGTGCAATGTGTGACATGAACACATGGTGTTTGCTCTGCATGTCTACTCAAAGACCATAGGCTAACAATATAGAGCATTTTGTCAGTCAGTCTCCAGTAACTAAAACAATCAGGACCAGGAATTATAATCTATAAAAGATCATTTATAAATTCAAAGTGATATAATCCATAAATTCACGATAGAAACTGCCTGCTGCTCTCTCACTACCACTTTACCCATGTTGCAAGTGCAAACGTGACACAAAGTTATTATGCTCGCATTGTAAAATATGTAGAGATAACTAATAAATGGTAGCCTCTGATCATAAATAGTTACTAATCTTTTAAAGGCAGGATTAAAGAAAAAACTGACTTGTTGAGTTAAGGATAATTTAATTAGTATAACTCTGATAATACTGTTCATTTCTGTTACAATAGAATTGAGAATTGTTAAATTTTTCTGCCAAAAATATCTCTAAATTTTTTTTGGAATTTTCAGCAATGTTTTCACTCTAGAAATATACTTTTCCCCTTGATCTTTAATCAACTCTTAAGATGACCTGAAAATTACATCAACCATAGATTTATGTAAAAAAAACAACTTCTAAATGGATTTGTATTCTCATCACTAAACTGATAATATAGGATGCATTTTAATAAATATGATATATGCTCTTCATCCTCCACTATTTTTCTAAATCTCAAAACTGCCACGTGCACATTTTAGTGAGAAAATTAAAGACATATTTTCAGGGTACGAAATTCCCTTTAAGCTCTGTAACAAGAACGCTCAAAGTATGATGAGGAGATGGAGCATGTATAAAATCCAGTAGTGGAGTTTTTTTAACAGGCTAAAATCCAGCTATAAAGATTATGAAAAAATCATATATTGCTCCAGATTTTACTTTTTCCTTGGGCTCATTATGACGAACTGCTTCACTGTAGTGTTTTTTTCTTCTGCTGAAGATGCTCAGATAAATATTTATGGAGCAAAGACTGCATGATTTCAGGTGTTACATATGTATTCTTTATCTAGACCATCTGTAATATCTACTTTGTGGAAGATACAAGCCCTTTATTGATTTCTTGGGATCCCTTTGATTTGTTTCACAGCCATTCACAACTGTATATACCTAGATGAAACAGAAAACACAATACTGGAATGGAACTCTGTAATTGGGAGAAAATCCACTAAGATATCTGACTGGTTAAAGAAAACATAATACTTACCTTCAAATTAAAAATCTTTTTTTAATAGTACAAAAATGGACCTATCAGGAAAGCACTGCATTTTTTGTTTATGTATGAAAAACATACCTGTCCCCTCTTCTGTTCTGAGAAGCAAGTCATTTTTTTCCTTACAATACACACTTTAAAAACACCTATCACCTGAAAGACTGCAAATAAGAACTTCACCCCTGCTCAAACAGCAACCTGCGCAGCGGAGAATCGTTTTCTGTCAGGTTCTGAAAGACCACTTCAGGAAATGTCAAGGTGCTCACTCATTAGGACTTCTAATGAGAGGACTGGCAACAATGTTCTTTCTCATCACACAGGCTCGGGATAAAGAAGTTAGCAGGAGTGCTTTCAGTTTCACTTCCACATCTGCGATAGACTTTGACATTCAAGAATGGTTTAAGCAATCAGAAACCAGTTAGAAATGGACACATTCTTTTACTTCCAGTTTCCAGTTTTACAGAGATCTATTTTGTAGGAAGTCATACCAAAGGTCATTGCTGTCCTAGCGTATCCACTTCGTTGGCTTTCTTTTATAATTTGGCTATGAAAGGCTATGAAAGACAGAGACAGAGAGACAAAGACAGAAAGACAGAGACATAGAGACAGACAGAGAATTGAGTGAATTTAGTGTGAAGGTGGGGGAATCTTTGAAAAGCTAGGGGAGGGGAAATGGTGTTCAGAATATCCATTATGAAAAAATTTATTTTCAATTTACAAAAGAAAGCAAACCAAAACTGTAGGCTGTGCTTTTTTTTCCCCCTTAAAAACCAATACTAATTAAAGCTTGGTAAAAGCTGGGAAGGGATATTGATAGACAACAGGGAACCAAAATTTTTCTATGCCTAAATGATTTTTCTTTTTTTTAAAAAAAAGAAAACAAACCATCTTTTTTTCCCCATTTTATATACCAATTCCAGTTACTGCTCTCGCCATTCCTCCTATTCCTTCCACCTGCCCCACCCAGTTCTCATCACCCCCCCTCCCTTTTTATCTACCTTCCCGCCCAGCCCCACCTCCCATTCACTCCTCAGGGAGGGTAAGGGACATTGCTTTTTTTTTTTTTTCCTTACTACATATGGGTTGAGCAGGGTATCCATTCAAAGAGAATAGGTTCCAAAAAGCCAGTACGAGCAGTATGGATAAATTCTGGTGCCACTGCCAGTGGCCCCACAGTCTGCCCCAATCATACAACTGTCACCCACATTCAGAGGGCCTAGTTTGGTCCTATGCTGGTTCCTGTCCTGTCCGGCTGGAATTGGTGAGCTCTCATTAGCTCAGGTAACCTGTTTCAGTGGGTTATGGAGAAGGGATGGCACAAGAGGAGGAGAAGGGAAGAAAGAGAAGGGGGAGGAGAACTTGTGGGAACAAGATAGTCGGGATGGAGGAAGGACAGAGAAAGAGAGCAAGAAAAGACATTTTGATTTAGGGAGCCATTATAGGGCCAAGAAGAAATCTGAAACTAGAGAAATTCCCGGAATTCCATAAGAATAACTTTAGCTAAGACCCTAAGCAATAGTGGAGAGCATGCCTAAACTGACGGTGCCCTGCAGTCAGATTGATGACGATCTTAAATGTTCCTGTAGAACCTTCATCTTCATCCAGCAACTGATGGAAACAGAGACAGAGACCACAGCAGAACTCTCAAAGTCTAATTGAAGAATGGTAGGAGTGAGAATATGAGCAAAGACCATGATGGGGTTGCCCACTGAAACAAAATGATTTTCTTAAACCATTGTAGGAGTATTTTATATTGGCCTCTATTCAAATATAGATAACACAAGCTATCAGAAATATTAACTTAAATTTACAAAACTGTGAAAATGTTCCTACATTTATTACATGGGTTGATGAACTAGTTAGAACCAGGCAAGCTTTTATCTAGGTGTATAGACAAAAAAAATACTTTAATTGGCCTTGAAATTGAATATAGTTCAATTACTTATCTTTTTATCTATTCTTTTTATATAAGGAAGGATTATCCTGATGAGGCTGGGTAGTAGGAGTTGTGCCCGAAGACCTGAAGTATCCTTCCTGATGGCCAGAATGTAATGATGTATTGAGAGGTTTGTTTTTCTTCTTAAAATCTTAGTAAGGTCAAGAGCTTCTGATTCACTTAGAACAGAGCTGAGATTTTGGGAGGGTTAGAAGAGTTCTTATTAATCTTTTTAAATACACTCATTGAAGCTATAAAGAGATTTTAAATATTCATTTCCCAATATAACAATGCCAAGTTAAGAAATGAAAATACATATTTCTTGTCAAAGAAGCCTCCATTATTGACCTTGGGCAGAAATGCTTTGATACAACACCTACAGATTACATATGCATGGAAATCAATGAACAGTGAACGATTTTTCTAAAATAACTGAGTCAAAAACTAAATAATAAAATCTTTTGCATTCAGTAACTAAAATTTTTATATTGTTATTTATCAATCCTATAATAAAATCCATCACTTTCTCTTCTTATCAGGAAAAGGTAACTACAGAAATTTAACACATTATTTAATTCACACAGGCACTTAAAATTTGTCAAAGATGCAATATACCTCATCCAATTTCTTCATTTTTGTGTGCAAAGAGCTTGAATTGCATGGATTCTTCTTTCCCCTTGAAAAATGAAAAAAACAATGTATTATAGGCTACAACTGGAACAGTTTAAGATTTAGTATCCAGAAATTAAATGTATCATGAAATGACAGGTGGGGTTCAATGTACACCCTTTCAGAGTTGGTCAGTGACCTGGAACATTTGCAGAATTACTTTGAATAAAATGTATTCCCTCCTATTTTATCTCCTCATCTGAATATATTTTAGTATCTCCCAGTAGGTCAAAGGCTCTTTCTTGTGATTCTAAATAGAAACAAATTTCAGTGATTTTTATATTAATGAAGTGAAATTATACTAATGAAGAACCCAGTGTAGAAGACATTTGAACCACTCTATTTAAGTCTAGATATTTGTAATAAATTTACCTATATCTATTCCATATTAATAATATTTGCTAGATTTAAATTTTATGTTTATACAGGTTATTTTCTCAAAGTATATTTTAGGAGAAAATATCTGTGGATTTTTATCCTAATTTCTAACCCTAAACATACATTGTAGATTAATCTGAAGGTTGGTATGGATATACATCATGCAAATATTTAAGTATTATTATTACTTATAGCAATGCTAAGCCTCTGATTTATATTATGCATATTCTACAAATGATCTTGAGAAATTTTATTAAACCAATAATACCTGGAGCTTGATAATTATCTTTGAGTGAAAGTAGTAACATGCCTCAGTGGATCACCTCTCTTGCCTTGGAGGTACTATTAATTGGAGTCAATTTTTCTATTATACCAAAGGTCCTGTGAAATTTTCACATCTACAGATCACCACTCCTATAACACTAATATTCTAATGATTTTCCACCACAAGGTAGCACCTTAATTCAGTGTAATGCTTGCCAGTAAAGTTGATAAACAGCTTCACACTTGAACCTATAAAATGGAAATTAAAAATTAAAAGTTTTTATTTTTTATTTCTTTAAATTCCACAAAACATAGTTTGTCTAGCAACTTTCAGTTATTAGTTTGCACTACTGGCTTCTAATAATATTTGAATGGAGGTATCAAGATGGCTCATCCTAATGGTCTTAGTTTGATCCTAGAGCACATAGTCTAGAAGCAAACAACCTTCTCAAGTTGCCTTCTGGACACAAACGTATGGCATGGCAGGAGAGTGTTCTAAAACCCAAATGGAAAAAAATAAAAATATTTGAAGGGAAGGGAATGGGACAATTATGAATTTAACTTTTTAACCTAATTACATTTTCTTAAATTATACTTTTCTTTAAATAATATACCTCTATCTAACAAATAAAACTGTTAAATAAATAGGAAGGGGAAATAATTGTTTAAATTTAAATCCCATCTACTGACAAATGTAACAGAACTAGTGAGTTTAGAAGCATAGTCAATGAAGCCAAATATAGATTCATTTAAAGTCAGTCATATTGTGTGAAATGATAAACCTCTTGTTTTTTCAAATATAAACTTTTCGTTAGATTCAGCTTTGACTTCTTGAAATGTCCTCCATATTTATTTTCAGACTGAATCTTAGTGCTGAGGGGAAAGCCGAACCCATACTCTTCATGGATGCTCAGTTTAGAAGTAAGCACGGTAGAGCTGGCAGGCTGGAAGACTGTCCAGGCTTCAGGAACAGACATATAACTAACTGTTTGACCACCCCTGAATTCACTTTAGATACTATATTTGTCTTTTGGTTTTGCTTCTGAAAGTTTTACAACAGCTGTTCTTCAAAGAACATATGTAAGGAAATGGTAACTAAGTTTGCCTTCACCAGAAATCTTGATTTCATGAGAAAAATATGCCAAATGACAGTGTGGATCCTTGAATTAGCTCTGGAATCCAAAGTGTCCTGGAGATCAGAGAATGAACAGAATAGATTTTTACATAAACTAAGACTTTTATTTCCCTGAGCAGAAAGTTTTCACACTGCCAATATTGCTGATGCTAAAGAAAATATGTAATTTGAATGAAATGTTTCACTGCTATTTGTATGATAACAAAAAGTAAAGTTTAAACCATTCTCTAGGATGTTCAGTCTGCTTTTGTCTTTAACTTTGGAAAAACTATCATCTTAGTTTCTTTTTTCACTAATGGTTTGTACTTCAGTCATAATACGGCCATTTCTTTAAGTGTAGGCAAAATTTTAACTACAATTGAACAGAAATTAATGACATTCATTCTAAAAGAACACAAAGCTAAGCAAATTATGTACCATTTTAATAAATTTTTATCAACTTGGTCATGAAGACATTTACCAAATTACTACTCTAGATATATTTAAACAGAGACTTGAATAGATTTGTATGTGTGTATGCATAAAAACACATACTGACATAACCTGTTCAAAGGTGATTAGAGGAATAATTAATTCATGTCTCTCTTATTAATTATGCTTCTTAGTACTAATTTGTCTATTACCAGTGTACCTTATGTTTTCTATGTGTAAAATATTACTTTGACATCCTAAGGAAGTTAGATTGAAAATGAATCACATATTTCATTTTGTAAACTGTTAAAATTCTCTTTATTAAGTGGGTAATTTTAATATATTTCCAGATCTTGAATGCACATAGTTATTATATTTGTAGTTACACAGAATTAGAAAATAAAATTCCCTTTGTGAAATTGCTACTATTAAGTAGCCAGTAAAATACATAGGCAAAATATTAAAGCCAGATTTTATAGCCCATCCTCTCTGGAGGGATACCTTGCTGAGCCTATATATGGGGGGGGGGGGGGGGATGTGGACTTGGTCCTGCCTCAAAGCAATGTGCTAGACTTTGTTGATTCTCCATGGGAAGCCATACTGCTCTAAGGAGTGAATGGGGTATGGGAGGTGGAGTTAAAAAGGTGTGAAGACTAATACAATTCATCAAACTTTTCTCTCATGCTGTCTTTTATAATCTTAAAGATACTTTAAAGATATCTGTCACAGTCGTTCTTTTATAAATATGCTGTTGTTTGAAACTTATATTCTCACAAACACAAAACCTTCTTGTGAGTTCTAGGGAGCTGAATTGAATGATCCACCTTAAACAAGTCAGAAATACCCCTCTTATTTCATGGTCCTAAAATTTATTTTCTTTCTAAACTTAACTTTGTCCTTAGCAATACCTTGTCAGATCTAAGAGATACCAGACAGTTCTATACCACAAAACCTGGTCAGGAGTAAAGAGACTGGCTACACCAGGATATGTCCAGCACCCAGCTTTCTCAGACCCCCCTCCCCACACACAGATGACACCATCAAATAAGCAGAAAGCAGTCCTAAGAATCCACCATCTCAATTCCTTTAACTTGTTTTGTCTAACTTCCCACAATTTTATTATTGTAGTGATATGAGCGGTGGGGCTGCGTCCCCGGCACCCCGGCCGCCTGGTTAGCTTATGCCCCAAAATAACGACACTCAAATTGTATTCTTTTAAACACTGCTTGGCCCATTATATCTAGCCTCTTCTCGGCTAACTCTCACACCTGGACTAGCCCATTTCTAATAATCTGTGTAGCCCACGAGGTGGCTTACCAGGGAGAGTCTAGCCTATGTCCATCCTGGGTCAGAGCTTCATCGAGTGTGCCTGGGAGAGGGGAGCATGGCATCTTCTCCAGAGAGCAGAGCTGTCGAGTCTGAGCTCACTTCCTCTTCCTCCCAGCATTCTGTTCTATTTACTCCACCCACCTATGTTTTAACCTATGAGAGCCAAGCAGTTTCTTTATTATAATTAACCAATGACGTTCCTCCATCATATTATAAGAAAAGGATGGGAATGTTATGATTTGCTGGCCTGGGGGTACCCTGTCACTTTAAGAGACAGGCCCATACAACTCCCCCACCTTCCACCAAAGAAAGCAGAACTTCTGTCTCATCCAGCCTGTCTTTCCCTTTTCTGAAGAGGTAACTTCTCTCTCTCTCTCTCTCTCTCTCTCTCTCTCTCTCTCTCTCTCTTTCTCTCTCTCTCTCTCTCTGCCTCTCTCTTCTTCCCCATTCTCCCCTTTCTCCTTCCTCTTTTTCCTCCATAACACACTAAATAAATTATATATGTCTCAGCATGGCATATGTCTCTATTTCTTACCTGCTGCGGTCTACCACCCGCCTGGGACCCACCGCCCCTCATGGCCTGTGGCTGCTTCTTGGGTAACCTATTGCAGCCTCTGGGTCACCAGTCACTGCCCTGCACAGGACACCACCACTTTACAAAGAATAAAATCATCCACAGTCAAGAATAGAGAGAAATAAGAACCTGTGTTGTATATGGAAGCTTCTGTTCTGCCCAGTGTCACAGCCATTCAGTCCCCAAAAAACACACAGAGACTTATATTAATTATAAACTGTTTGGTCTCTTATCTCAGGCTTATTATTAACTAGTTCTTACAATTTAAATTAATCCATAATTCTTGTCTATATTTAGCCACATGGTACTGTTTATCAGGGAGGCATTCTCATCTTGCTTTGTCTGCATCTGTCTAGTGACTATATCTCTTTCCTTTTCTTTTCCCAGAATTCTCAGAGTCTAGTTGCCCCACCTATACTTCCTGCCTGGCTACTGATGAATCAGCATTTTATCAAACCAATACAAGTAAAAAAATCTTCATGGCATACAAAAGCAGTGCAATAGTTCCTGTTATTTTTTCTTCTTTTCAAAACAAGGCCCTAAATCTAATCTCCTTTGTTTAGTGTTTTTTTTTTCTGACCATTGTTCATAACAACTTGTAACCAACACACTAAACAAAGAAATATCCATAATCTATTTTTTTCTTTTTTTTTAATTTCTCTTTCATTCAATTATTTACACTTCCTTCCCCCCAACCCGCTCCTGCTCCCCCACACCCACTCCTAGCTCTCCTATCCTGCTAGAGAGAAGGCAGGGAACCCTGCCCTCTGGGAAGTCCAAGGCCCCCCTTTTTCCATCCAGGCCTAGGGAGGGAGCTGTGCATCCATATAGACTAAGGTCCAAAAAAGCCAGAACATGCCGTAAAAGCAAGTCCCAGTGCCTTTATCCATGGCTTCTCAATCAGCCTCCATTGTCAGCCACAATCAGAGAGTCCAGTTTGATCACATGCTCATTCAGACCATGTCCAGCTGGATTTGGTGAGCTCCCATTAGAACAGGTACACTGTCTCAATTGCTGGACCAACTCCTCGCCATCCTGACTTCTTTGCTCGTCTTCTCCCTCCTTCTGCCCTTCAACCGGACCTTGGGAGCTCAGTCCATTCCTCTGATGAGGGTCTCTGTCTCTATCTCCATCCATCACCAGAAGAAGATTCTATGGTGATGATCGAGATAATTATCAGCATGATAGTGGGGCAAGGACCATTCAGGTACCCTCTCCTCTGCTGTCCAAGGACCATAATCTATTTTTTTTGGGGGGGGGGATGTTGGCATAGTTTTCTAGGTTCCTTCCTAGAAGTTGGAACCAAAAGAAAATTTAGCATTAGTAACAAGTTCTGATTGGAGTAGTCTGTGAGACTGACTCATCTCAACCAGTGGCCTTGAAGCTGTTCTGGGGGCAGAACAAAGTGCTCTGAAACCTTGTACCACCGGGCCACTCATTCCCTTTGGATATTTCTCAGGGGGTCTTTTTTGATCGAATCTTATTTTTTTTTTTTTAACCAGAATAAATCACAGCTTCTCCTTTCCGGTGGAAATAAAAGCAAAACTTTTTCTCCAAAGCAAGTTATCTTTTGACTTAAATTTTGAAGTCAAGGCATTTTAAAATATGTAGGCTGAATTAATCCTGCAACATGTATAATCAAATGTCTTTTAGTAACTGTTGCTTCTCCTTAGCAGTCAAACAATTCAAAGACAATACAATAGCACACACTATCCAGATACTCTCTCTATTTTTCATTTTCATGTAACTTTTGTTTTTATTCTATTTCTTTTATTTTTATTTTGAGACAGGAATTTTCTGTGTACCTTTGGCTATCCTGGAACTCACTTTGCAGATCCGGTTGGCTGGCCTCAAACTCGCAGATATCCACCTAATTCTGACTCCCAAGTGCTGGACTTAAATGTATCTGCCACCACACCTAGCTACTTTATTTCTGTTTTTATGAATTTTTTCTATTCTTTTCCTTTCTCTCTCAAGTCTATGTATATTTTTAAACACACTGTAAACCATTTAGAAGCTTTTTTACATCTTGAATATGTCTTTACTGTAGATCTCTATCTTTTTCTGCACATATGAATTTTAAATCTGCTAAGCAGTATGACTAGGATTAAAGCTAGAGCTTTGTCAGCTGGCTCCCCCACATTCCTAAACTGTCTGAGAGTTTAGCTTCATGACAGAGGTACTGGTGAGAGTCATGTTTATTGCCACCACATAGTCCATGCTGCCACCAAGAAGCCTTCCACTGGCTGCTCATAAACACCTTTTAAGTGTTTAGTGGCAGGGCTTTTAAAAGAACTGCAGGTTTTTTGTTTTTTGTTTTTTTCACAAGTGCTGAGTCAGGAATCCTCTCTTAAGGGAGCTACACTTCTGTTTGCCTTCAGCAAACAGAGCTCACCCAAGGCAATCAAGACAATGCTGCTGCCAAGAACTTATGCCTGACTCTGTTCTTTTTCTTTCTAGAATCTTTTTAAAGTTTTTTTAGGCTTTATGTGGAAAATTTTCCAAATGTTTGGGCACCATTTGTAAGACAATTAATTAAAACCCAGACACAGAAATTGGGGTTCAACCTCAGGTCAGAAAAGCAAAACAACTAGCCACTGACTCTTCTACCTCAGTCTGATAGGGCAATCCTACATCCAGGAATCTCAGAAAGAGACTGTGTCTCAGAGTTGTCTCCTCCATCTTATATTCCTCTCTAGGGTTGTGTTTAAAGGCATGGACCACCTGTCATCTAAGACAAACTAGCATGGTAACTGGAATTAAAGGTGTGGGTCACCACTGCCTTCTCTATAAGGCTTTTCAGTATGACTGTTTCACTCGCTGAACTTCAGGCAAACTTTATTTATTAAAATACAAAGGAAATATCACTACAATTCATGCTCACTTACACATCTGAGGTCAGCTTCATTTCTCTGCTAATATACAGTTCAGTACTATTAACTGAAAGAATTGTGCTGCCCACAATTGGCTGGGCCTTTCCATGTAAATTAACTCAATTAAAAAAACTCATATCAGCATGCCCACAGGCCTTCCCAGAGTAGATCATCTTTTGTTGCTATTCACCTCACAAGTTACCTAAAGCTAAAAATCACAGGAACATGCTTCACGACATTGGAATGAGCAAAGACCTTGTGTAAATCCCCAAAAATGCAAAAACAAAAGAGGAATAATTGATGTAGACATTGGGTTTAAACCAAACTATAAACAAGAAGTATCTACAAAATAAAGAAAAGAATTATGTGTGAAATGATAATTTCAGAGAAACTACAGGTTTTATTAGGGTCAAATATTTAGAATGCATCTGAACTCAAAGAATAACAAGGCACAAATGACCCAGATAAATGGATAGTGTATCTAAATATACTTTATCAAAAGAGAACATAAAGTAACTAGTAATGTTATAAAAAACAATGTACTCCAATCTCTAATTATTGGAGATATGTAGGTCAAAACCACAATGAGCTGTCAACCCAACCCAATAAGAAGGGCTATCACCAAAGATATTATATGTGCCAGCAAAGAGAAGAGAAGAAAATCCTTGCACACTGTTGGTACATAGCCATTATGGAAAGTAATATGAACATTCCTCAAAACATTAAAAATAGATGGGTCACATATTTAGCAATCTGACCACTAAATGCATATCCTCAGGAAATTAAATCTCTGTGTAGAAGAGATACCCGCACTCTTTTGTTCACTTCAATTATGTTCATAACACTTACAAAATAAAAACAACATTGCTATCTGTCACCCCGATGGATGGATAGAGTTTTGACTAATAAAGCAACCTGTCTCATCTAGGTAGGAGAGGTAAGAGCTGAGGAAGGTTGACCATGAATGTTAAGCTGAAAGTAGGTAGAAATACGAAGCTTTGTTTTTCTTATTACAGGATGACTGTAAGATATATGATAATGTCCTAGAAATTTTAGAATATTTAAGTTATATTTCAGGCTTTTAAAGAAATTTATTGGACTAATGTTTTTTTTAATAATAATGACAGTGGGTTAAAAATTACAATGTCACTTATTTACTGTTATTTATAATCAAATTATATTTATTCCAAAATAGGTATTTTGGCTTATTATTGAGACTGTCAAATTTTTAGATTATATTACTTCAATAATAAAATAATGTAAATTTATAATTTATTAAAACGTGAAATTTCTAGTATAACTCTAGTTTCAGCAATTCATCATAAATTCTCTGAAAATATCAGGACAAAATGCTGAGAACTGAGCAAAATCAGATATTTTATAGACCAATTCTCTTTGGATTATGTTATGATTTAATGCTTGTGGTCGAAATGGCTATTGGTATTTTTGTCTGCACAGGAGAATCAAAAAGAATCCTTCATATATTTTGAAAATCAATATGAGTTCAAATGATATTATCCTAATTCCAGTGTAAGATACATCATTATGTCTAT
Organism: Microtus pennsylvanicus; assembly: GCF_037038515.1. NCBI lineage: Eukaryota > Metazoa > Chordata > Mammalia > Rodentia > Cricetidae > Microtus > Microtus pennsylvanicus. The sequence goes on from NC_134584.1 coordinate 69,279,610, forward strand.
TTCAAATTAATATTTGTGTTTAAACTATACTTTTAAAAATTTAAGTATACATCATTCTACTGTAAAATATGAAATATGTCTTAGATTTCAACAATCTATTTTTGGGTTATCTGAACACATGCTTAAATTACATAAATTTTGTCATTACATATATAATAGTGTTTAAGTTAATAAATGCCCAGTCTTAAGTTCATCAAGATGATCTCAACTATCTCTCTTTGTACGGACACAAATGCTGACTCAGGTGACCTGTTCCCCAGATCTATCCACTTCCATTTTGTCCATTGTTTGACCTTAGATATATATTGAAATTTTCATTTTTTTCAGATTTTAATGAAAGTTTGATCTCATTGAAAAATAATTGCTTGCACACAATTACAATTGGTTCATGATTCAAAAGTTGAAAAATTATGGTCTAAGTATAATATTTAATCTAAAATCTCTTTTGAACAATAAAGTTTCATTGTAAACTATCCAAACCTACTCATTTATATGATATTTGAAGATACTTCAGAGGTAATCAGACTCACAAAACCTAAAATGCTTAATTTCTGGCATTTAGAAAAAAATGTTTGCAGATTGTCTGTCTAATCTTCTCAATATATAGAATACATTCTCAATTAAAAATTGAAAAAAAAACACATTATAATGAGCTGAGCTGATAGATTTTATAAAATGAATTAAGGTCTCCAGCATCCTAGGTTTTGATAATATAAGTTCATGAAGTTCTAGCTCTTAAGTTTCCAAGACATTTTGATTTACTAACCATGGAATACACCTTTGGAACCATAATTGTTCATCCTAAAGCTATTATTTTCTTCTTAATAAGTTCTACAGATGCTCTATGGCCAATTTCTTGGTAGTTTCCTTCCCCTGCGAAGCCATGAACCAATAAATTTCTATTCTTTACAAATCTTGCTGTCTGTGCATTTACATACAGCAATAGGGATTAAATACTGAAACTACATTTTGGATGTACTGGCATGGGCCTCCTTTTCATGAGATTGCTCTGACAATTTAAATGATTCAATTTCTCAAAACAGACAAAAATATACAAGTGTCACCTTGGTGAAGTTTCCTTAAAAATAGGTTAAGGTAGAGTTAAGTATTAGAACTATCTGTGCTAAAGATGCTGACTTAAACTAACATGAACTTAGGACACAGTGCCAGAAGAGGAAATAAAGTAATAATGTGAATATGTGGTGTCTGTGGCCAGTTAGAATGTGGTTTCCAACACAGTGGTATAATTGGGCAAAGTAGTCTCTTGTTATAAGAGAAACATCCTTTCACATATTAACCAAACGTCATTAAGAAAAGCAGTTGTGGAAGTAGTGGTAAGATGCTCACTTTACTTAAAAAACTAAAGAGATTTAAAAGCAGGTATATTATATCCATTCCTTTTATTGACTTTGATACATTATGGGAAGTTGAAACTACTTTGAATGAGTAAAGATCTGGTACAGTAAGGTGTGATGGTAAAGAATAAGACTTGGGTGGCATGAAGATTCTATAATGAACAGCTGGATAGACTAAAGCAGAATAGTCATGAACTTGTCTCCACATTAGTATTTTATCCTTCAGAATAGAAATGCTATCATCCCTGAGATATTTGTAAAATTTAGTTTAATGATAATAATCCCTCAATCTCCTTGAAGACCCAATGTAGGCAATCCAGAAAGTTTCCAAACACATAAAAACAGAGGCAAATGTGGCTTCTTTATCCTGCAGTCTCTCATGTAGGTCCCTGTCCAGAGATGTGTCTTTATGCCACTGTCTGCTTGCTTGCACCACCAGGGCACCATGAGCTAAACTGTACAGCAGTTTAAAGTTTAAGGTTTTGCTCATACAAATAGAAAAGGGTACAGACATACAGAAAAAATATTCAGTCAGAAAAAATTTAAACAAGTTACTCTATGTTTAACAATGTGCAGAGAGTTAAGAAAAAAAGAAAAAGGGTATATACAGTTATATAAAACAAATATTGAAGAGAGACATACAAAGATCCTCCGGGGAAAGGGAAATAGACAAGATCACCTGAGTAAAGTGGGAGTATGGTGGGGACAGTGGAGGGTGGAATGGGAACAGGGAGGGGAAAAGAGGAGGGGGAGGAGAACATGAAGGATTAGGAAGTTTGAGTTGGGGGAAGGACAGAGAGGACAAGAAAGGAAAAATATATCTTGATAGAGTGAGCCGTTATGAGGTTAGCAAGAGCCCTGAGACTAAGGGAATTGCCAGGAATCCACATGGATGCCACCATCCAAGCAGTAGTGAAGAGGGTGCCTTGACTGCCTTTTCTCTGTAAACAGATTGATGACTGCCTTAATTGTCATCACAGAACCTTCATCCAGTAACAGATGGAAGCAGAAGTAACAGATGTAGAGATCCAGAGTTAAGCACGGGGCCATGCTCCTGGAATGCAGCCATAGAGCGTGAGGAGTGATAATATGAGCAATGGTATCAAGACCATGATGGGGGAACCCACAGAAAAAGGTAATCTGAGCTAGTAAGTGCTCATTGACTCTGGACTGACAGCTGGGAAGCATAGGAATAAACTAGGGAGAGAGTTGTGTGACTTGGCCAGTTTGTGGGGCCACTGACCGTCGAAGCTGTATTTATTCCTAATGCATGAACTGGCATTTTGTAGCCCATTCCTTATGGAGGGATACTTTGCTCAGCTTACTTACAGGAAAAAGGGCTTGCTCCTCCCTCACGTGATGTGAAAGACTTTGTTGATTCTCCATGGAAGACCTCCCCCTCTCTGAGGAATGAACAGGGTAGAGGGAAGGTAGGGGGAGCAGTAGTAGGGCAGAGAGATAAATGGAATTGGTCTTAAAATAAAAAAAAAGTTTAAAAAATAAAATAAAACCAATAAAAATAACTAAAAAGAAAAAAATTCTTTAAAGGCAAAAGTAAAGTAATAAAAATAAAGGCTAAGCCACATAAGGATGGGAAATATTATAGCACAGGGAATATGAACCTTATATTTTGGTCTGTTGATTTCGAATTTTTTGAATGTTAATGAGCAGACAACAGCTGTTGAGAGGCTTTGTCTTGTGGAAGGGACTGCAGAATTAAATTAACATGTATATTTTAGAAATGTCCTAACTATAAAATAGAAGTCAAAAATGTATTATGTTGGGGGAAGAGATTATGCTTTTGTTTCAATAGGAAACAAAAGATTGTGAATTCCTTCTGTGAACAGAGATCAGTTTTGGTTGATGGAGACCTATTCAGGATCTTCACTGTAAATGTGAGGGAGAAAGCCAGGAACAACTACAGTATAGGTGATATGTATTCTCATCCCTCTACAAGGAACCAGCTCTGAAACTGGATGAGATATGATAAATTTTATTGACTACAGAGACCTTATTACAGTTTGGTTATATACTCCAAACAAACTTATAAAGTTTACAGATGGCCTTTTACTTGCCCAAACATAAAATAATTAGCTGACTTTTGTACACCACACATTTCATAATACAGACTGGACATGAATAAAGAGAAGGAAAGTAGCCCAAATGATCCAACTTCTCAGAGTGCCTCAGTTACTGTTTCCTCAAAAATATACATACAGAACAACTTCAAAACTGCTGGTTGAGATGGTACAGACTCACAGACTACTCCAACCAAGACTTCTAATAAGCTCTACAATTTCCATCACACAGATACTAAACAACAACAACAAAAAATAATAAAGCTAGTCTTCCAGAACTTGACTATTATCCCAATTTTCTAAGGGTCCCCAAGAAATGCCATCAGACCCAAATAACAGAAAGTAGTCTAGAGAATACAACGTCTGTATTCCCAAGAGGTAGGGTAGATGGTTTCTGGTGAATGGATGTTAGTCATTGTTTATGTGGGTTGGGTATAAGTTGCTGTTTTTCATGGTCAGAGAGGAAACTAAACACAGGATGTTAGATTCATGAAATTTTTCCAAAAAGTGGGGGGTGGGTATATAGGGAAGGGTAGATTATTAAATTAAAATGAGAAGATAAAAAGGTAGATTATTGAATCTACTTTTAAACTAAAACATAAAACAAATATTAATATTAAATATTTCACATTGGTATAGACAGAAATTTAAGGTTATTTTTGTTATACTACATATGCATTTCTATTTGTGTATAAGGTACTATACCTATATAATTCCTTTTAAAATGTAATGTGAAGTTTTATTCCTTAAAAGCTGTTTAGGATAAAAAAGAAAGGTAAATAGTTAAACAATGCTTAATAACTATCTATACCAATATATAATATTTGAAAATATTAAACATATTCTCAAAGTCATACAGAGGTAGATTTTAGATAGATAGGTGATGTTCAAATACTTACAAGATCTGCAGACAATGTCATTTAAAATATTATAGTAACACAAAGCTTTTCATGTCCGAGGGTCTGATCCTGGCAGCATGAATGTACTTCAACAAAAGATGATGGGCATCAAAAAACTTCAATTTGAAGTTTTCTAATGTGTGACAAAGTTAACCACTTGCAAAGAAAGTATGCTTGCCTCAACTGCTGACAGAATGATGTCCAAATTGAACAAGCAAGACACAAAAGAAGACAACTGCCAAAATTTGCCAAGAGAAGGTATGACAATCCTTCAAAACTCCTGCTTCAAAAAAAAAGGCTATCAGATAATTTAGGCTCACAGGTTAACGATGGATGTCCCAGTGTTGTAGAAGAACTGTGGGGTGACTGTCCAGGTAGCCATATATCTCTGTTAATTTTTAGTTTTGGAAGTTGCTTGCTCTGCACTTTCTGTTTACTAAAGTAGTATTTTATCCTTCTTGAGTTTCTAGTGGAGATTTAATCTAGATAGTTATAATTTTACAGAATTCCTTTATACAAAATTCAGAAAAGTAGCTTACATAAATGACACAAAGTTTTTAAGGTTGAGAAACATAAAAATTTGAACTGTTTATCTACAAAAATGTTTTAAGATCTAAAAAGATATTTTAGGATGCTACTACAAGTCATAACAAAAATAGTTTAGGTATAAAATTTTGGACTAAAATTTGATAGATAATGAATCATTTTTTTTCTAAATTTACCAATTTTAAATGGGCTGGATATTATAAATGTAATTCTTACCTGATAAATGTTCTTATTGTATATAGTTTTACTGTTAAAGCCTTTGATTTTTATTTAGGCAAATAATATAAAAACATTGTGGACTATGCTATTGCACTGTGTGAATATATATCAATATGATTGGTTTAATAAAGAACTGAATGACCAATAGCTGGGCAAGTGGTATAGGCAGGATTTCTGGATGGAAAATTCTCTGATAAAAAGAAAGGCACAGTTGCAGACCAGATGCAGAGAGGATGTGAATAAGCAGTAAGAGAAGTAAAAGCCGTGAGCTATATGCCAACACATAAATGAGCTAACTAAAAATAAACCTAATCTATCAGCCACTCTTTCATAATTAATAATAAGTCTCCATGTCATGATTTCGGAGCTGGCAAGTAGAACAGACAAAGTCACTACAATCCACCCCACACATCGCTAACCACCTTTTGATTTTAATCTATAAAGTACAATTTGTGTTGCCCAAATACTCAAGAATGGGTCCTACCAGGGAGTGTAGTTAGCCTTTCTTTTAAGAAAACCTCTCTCCCTCTTACAGCAGCTATTCCTATACCCTTCCACCTTATTGAAGTTTACAAAGAAACTTGGACAGACAGGTCTTGTGTATAGTGTCACAATCATTGTGATTTCACCTGTGTAACTTACATATTGTGCCCCAAACACTGCAATCATCCACAACCTCCAGCCCTTAGAATCTACTATTCTATCTTCCATGATGATTCCAGAGTCTTGAGGGGAGATGATATGGTTGTCCTTAAGTGTTATTCTCTGTATGTTGAGTAGTTGTGGGTCTCCATATAAATTGCCTTATACTCATAGGAGGGTTGGGAGATCCATTAATCCATTCATACATTGATAACTCATTAGGAGTTAATTTACTCAGGTTTAAAATGATTGTTGAATATGTATAGTAATTTTAGAAAAATTCCAATTAAGAAGTTTCATCAGATTGATATTTTTCTATTACTATTTTTATTGGCTTTTAATACAAAAGTCTGTTTATATTATTATATTAGTTCATACAGCTTTAAATATAGAGGAAGGAAGCAAGAAATAGTGAATATCTTATACAAAATGACAGAAAAATGATTTTCCTTTTACATAGACTAATATATGGCATAGAAAACCACTATAAGTTTGAATATGTGGCTCAGTGGTTAGCTTTTTGCTCTCCTAGAGTTCCCATGTTCGTGTCCCAGTACCTACATTGTGGCTCATAGCCACCTATAACCCCAGTTTCTAGATATACAACATACCTTTGTGGTCTCAGCAGATTTCTTGAGTACACGTGGGTCACATAAGGTCATTTAAGCACATAAACTTCCTCTTAAATCACAGAAAAAATCTTTAGTTAAACATAAAATTTATTTAATAATTTGTCAATTCCCTTCAAATTTCTTTTTTAGTTATTTTAAAATGTTATATATTTATTAGATATTTTATAATATTTTTTTATGTTTTGACCATATAATCTTCCTCCCAAACTCTCCCCAGATTGACCCGTACTGCCCTCCCCCACAGAATTTTGATTTTCTCAAAGTACATTTTGGGAAATAATTAATGACTGATTAATGACTCTTAGAATCTTTCTTCCCCATTAAATTTTCTGAACCTTAGATGTAGATGCTATTCTATAGATGTATCTGTTGGGACTAGGATCCACAACATTGAATTTTGATTGGTTATGGTTTTTTATAATAGTCTTTGTGTATTCCAGAGAGGTTTCTTGTGAGGGGTGAGGGATACACTCACCTGTGGATATAAGGATGGATACTTAGAGTATAATCATTTTTGACATATACCCAGAATATCCTGTATTCTATTCCTCAGAACTTGCTAAGTCTTGTTCATTCATGTTCTGTTCACAATAAGCAGGAAGTGGAAAAAACCTAAATGCAATTTAATCAATAAGTATATAATAAAATAAATGTCATACATACATACATTATGGAATACTATTAAGCTGTGAAGATCAATGTAATCATAAATTTTGCAAGTAAATAATTGGAAGAACAGACCATATTAAATGAGGTATCTAAGGGACAGAAAGACAAATGTTGAATTTCTTTTTCATTAGAGACTCCTAGGTCCAAATCTTCAGATGTGAGTACATATCCTGGTGGTACTGCAGAAATCAAGAAAATAAAACAGGAGCATTGCTGGTGTAGGGTTTGTGAGATTAATGAGATGGAATAATACACACTTGCTTGATCAAGGCCATACCTACTCCAGCAAAGTCATACTGCCTACTAGTACCAATTCCTATGGAGGCCATTTACATTCAAAGTACCACAGTGTACTCCATGGCCACCATACTTGTAGCCACATCATAATAAAAAAAAATTTCAACTCAACTTTCAAAGTCTCCAGAGTCTATAATAATCTCAAACATATTTAAATCTCTAAAATTAAAAACATATTCTGAGATTTATGCAATATCTTAGCTGTAATCACTTGTAAAAATAATAAAATTGTAAAGAAGATCACATGCTTTTAATATTTATTGGTACGGGATATAGAATATTATTACAAAACATAGGGAAAGAAGCATAGTAAGGAAATAATTAACCAAAGCAAGACCAAAACCCAGCTTGGGAAACTTCAACACTACACTACATGTACAATGCCAAAGGGTTCTTCAGACCTCCAACTTTTCAGCTTTGTTGACTGCAACATACTTCTTAATTTTGGACTGCTTATACTCCCTGTTAGCAACTTAATGCAGGTTTCCAATGGCTCTGGCATTTTCAACATCATTAGACCTCAAGAACAATCCAGGTTTTACTGTCACAGTCTCCTGTAATGTCCTCTCTAGACCTCTGTATAGGAATACTATCCTTGCCACACACCTTGTCTCTGTGACTTTCCATAGTCTCAGAGAAAGATTCCATAAACTCTTTCTTCTATCTTTGATGCAAAAGAAGAACCACATGGTCAAAACTGCCAAGGTCTTCTGTTTTCTGTGACTAAAACATAGCTTTCTTATTCAATTATATTTTCAACAGCTTTTGTTTTCATAGGTTTCCTTTACTACATAAGATTGGCTCTCCTGAAATTGGATCTGTAGATAATGTTGGTCTAACTCAGAAATCCACCAGGCTCTGTCTCTTGAGTTGGGTTTAAAGGCAGGTATCACCATGCCTGGGTCTAAGCTGGTCTTTAATTCTTTTCCAAAGATTTTAAGGTTAGCTGGATGAAGGTTGTCCTGAGGTTATCACTCCCTTTACCCCATTCCTTTATCTCTTTCTATCCTTGAAGACAGGATTTTGCTCCATTCCAATTCCTGGTGCTCCTTTTCTCCTCAAATTGTACATCATCCATTTTTATTTTCTCAGCTCTTTTTTTTTTCGTTAGAAATCTTCATTAGTGTTAAGAATAATAATCACAAGATAATTTATTCTAGGCTCTTTTGAGAATTCATCTTCCATCAAAATTAATCCAAATCTTTGCATGTTTACTTAAGGCAGACTCTTCAAACAAGAACAAAAAGCAGCCACAGTCTTCATTAAAATAAGACAAGAATGATCTCTAGGAAACAAAATACAATTCTTCTTCCCAGAAAAATCTTGAGCTAGATTTCAAATAACACTCAGAGTTCAAATAACACTCAATGTCACTGTCCTTCATGCTTCTCCTAGTGTGGTCTATTAAGCAGAGCTTTAGGCATTCCATTGCCTTCATAGCCCAGACTTTTAAAGTCCAAATTCCTCCAAACAAAAGTGAGGTCAGACCTATAAAAGCTTTCCCCAGTCCCTGGTGCAAACTTCTGTCTTAGTTAGAGTTTCTGATCCTATAAAGAAACATCATGACCATGGCAATTCTTATAAAGGAACACATTCAATTGACTTGATATCTTATTAGGGTTTTTATTACTTTGAAGAGACACCATGACCATGACAACTTTTATAAATGAAGACATTTATGAGGTGGCTAATTTAAAGTTTCAGAGGATCGTCAATATGTTATCATCATGATGGAAAGCATGTTGACATACAGATATGGTGATGACGAAGCAGGTGGAAGTCCTTTATCTTGAAGGCAACAGAAAGTCACTGAGAAGCTTGGTTGTATCCTAACAATAGAAAACATCAAAGCCCCTACAGTGACACACATCCTCCAATAAGGCCAAGCCCATACCATTAAAGCCACCCTCCTAATATTGCCACTCTCTATAAGATTTTAGGAACAAATTATATTCAAACTACCACATTCCACTCTCTGACACCCATAAGCTTGAAACAGTATCATAATGCAAAATGAACTTAGTCCCTTCAAAGTCCCCTTAGTTTATAATAGTATCAATAATGTTTTAAAGTACAAAATTCAAAATCTCTTCTTAGATTCATGCAATCTCTTAACTTCAATCACCTGTCAAAATCAAAATAAAAAAGCAGATCACATACTTCCAACATATAATAGCTCAGGGTAAACATTGCTGTTCCAAAACACAGAAAAGAGAGCATAGTGTGAAAATACTAGACAAAAGCCAGCCCAAAAACCAGCTGGAAAAACTCCAAACATTTCTTCTGCATGCTGTATGTCAAAACACTTTTCAGATCTCCAACTATGTTTAGCTCTGTTGGCTGCAACACTCTTGCGCTGGTTCTACTCTCTCTTAGCAGCTATGCCATGGCTCTAACATCTCCAACATCATGGAATCTCCAAGGCAATCTAGGCTTTACCATTACAACTTCATGTAAGAACCTCCCTAGACCTCCTTTCAGTGTCTCCCCTGACACATGCCTAGCCTCAGCAGATTTCTTTAACATTGGAGTCAAATTCTATTAACTCATTTCTTCTATCCTTAACTTTAAAGACAAAACCACATGGCTGAAACTTACAAGCTCTCCTGCTTTCTGGGGTTGGAACATAGTCCCTCATTCAATTACATCTTCTCCAATGTTTTTGCTCTTTACTAAGTTTGGCTGTCCTAACACTGGATATTTAGAGCATGCTGGCTTTAAACTCAGAAATCCACCAGCATCTGCCTTCATATTATTAAGATTAAAGGTATGTAACAACATGTATGGCTCTAGCTTTTCATCTGTTCTTTTTTACATGTTGGAAACCTAGCTGGGTGAGATATTTCCCTGAGGTCACCACTCTCTTTTTCCATTTCTAATCTGTTAATCTCCTTCAACACATAATTTAACTCCTTTTCAGTTTCTGGTTTTCTTTTTTCCCCTCAAATATTTTTCCTTACTCAGATTGCCTTTTCATTATAAGTCTTTATCAGAATTAACAATAATAACCTTAACACAGAGTCAACACTAGGCTGTTTTGAAATTTCCTTCACCAAGGGACTTCATCCAAACTCTTCACTTTAGCCCTTGGTAGGCTCTTCAGACAAGGGTAAACAGCAGTCACTTTCTTCATCACAATATCACAAGGCCAGTCTCTAGAGCACGTATTAGCATTTTTCCCCCCTCTGGATCCTCGTGATCTCCATGGTTTCACAAATCAAATTCACCACCACAGTCTTTCTAGCTCCTACTACTATGGCCTATTTGTAGAGCTTAAAGCATTCAACTGTTTTCCTAATGCAAAGTAACAAATTCCATATTACTCCAAAAAACAAAACAAAACAACAACAAAACAAAAACACGATCAGGCCTATCCCAGTGACACTCCACTCCTGGTACCAATTTCTGTCTTAGGGTTTTCAATGCTGTGCAGAGATACCATAACCAAGGCAACTTCTATAAATGAACACATTTTATTGGGGTGGCTCTTTTACAGTTTCAGGGGTTCAGTCCATTATCCTTATGAGGGGATGCATGGTGGTGTACAGAAAGACATGGTGCTAGAGTAGTAGCTGAGTCTAGTCCTACATCTTTCAGGCAACAGGAAAGCAATTAAAGCCCTGGGCAGTATCTTGAGCATAGGAAACCTCAAAACCCACGCCCACTGTGACGTACTTCCTCCAACAAGGCCATGCTTACTCCAACAAAGCCACACCTCCTAATTGTGCCAATTGCACAGGTAGTTTGCTGTTTCAGAGGTTTAGACCATTATCATTTGGTGGAACATAGTAGCTTGGAGGAAAATATGGTACAGGAAGAAAACCAGAGAGTTCTACATCTTTATCTCCAGGTAATAGGAAGTGAACTGTTTGTCACACTATAGCTTGAGCAAAGGAAACATCAAAGCCTACCCCACCATGATATACTTCCTTCGACAAGGCCACTCTTATTCCAATAAAGCCACACCTCCTAATAGTGTCACTCCCTATGGGGATTATTTTCTTTCAAACCACCATTACATAATAATAATTTTAAAAATTAGTTCTATTCATACACATTTTTTCTTCTCAATTATATTTAAAAATCAGAGGTGCTAAGGTAACAGAGTAAGTAGAGAGAAGTTTTAGGTATCATATGATAGTATAAATGTAATAGATACCTTATTCCTAAAGGAAGTGACACTATTAGGAGGTGTGGCTTTGTTGGAGTGGGTCTGACCTTGTTAGAGGAAGTGCATCACAGTGGGGATGGGCTTTAATGTTTCCTATGCTCAGGATACCACCCAGTGTCTCAGTCAATTTCCTGTTGTCTATAAGGTGTAGGATTATCAGTTACAACTGCAGCAACATGTTTGCCCTTACACGACAATGTTTCCCATCATGATGATAATAATCTGAACCTCTGAAACTATAAGCAGTCTACTCCAGATAAATGTTTTCATTATAATAGTTGCTGTTGTCATAGTGTCTTTTCACAATAATAGAAGTTGGTATCAAGGACTGGAATATTGTTGACAATGTTTTTGTTCAGAGAAATATGAACTTTGGTAATTTTTATTAGGAAAGCAGTGGGATTCTTTAAGCATTGCTAATGGGTCATACTAGTAGGAACATGGAAGACAGTGGTAATTATTTGAACTTCTGGGGACTAACTCAAGAGATTTAAGAGAAGAATTTTAGTATGCTGCCTAGAAATATTTCTTGTGGTATTTTGGTGAAGAAAGGGGTTGTTTTCTTGCCCTTGACCCAAGAATTTGCCTGAGGCTACAGTGAAAAGTTTGGATTAATTTCACTGGCAGAAGAAATAGAAAACGGCCTGGTAAAGACTTTGTTGTGTGGTTATTAGTGGTAACTCTAATAAAGATTTATAACAAAAAGAAGCAAGCTGTGCAAAAAATATTGTGAAATGTACAGACTAAGAAAAGGGACAGTAAGAAGTGGAATACAGCCAAGTCCTGTTCAAGGAGATAATAAGATAAAGAAATGGAATTGATGGAGGAAGGTCATTGGCTAATAAAGGAACTGCTTTGGCCCATTTTATTGGTTAGAACATAGGTAGGTGGAATAAACAGAACAGAATGCTGGGAGGAAGAGGAAGTGAGCTCAGACTCCACAGCTCTCCTCTCGGGAGCAGACGCCTCAGCAGAGATGCCATGCCCCACTCCTGGGCAGATGCACGCGATGAAACAAGCCGCCAGGTCAGACATGCTGAGTCTTTCCCGGTAAGACCGGTGCACACAGATTATTAGAGATGGGTTGATTGGGATATCAAAATTATCCAGTAAGGGCTAGAGCTAAAGGGCCAAGCAGTGATTAAATGAATACAGTTTGTGGGTTGTTATTTCGGGCATAAGCTAGCCGAGCAGGCGGCTGGGGTGTTGGGGACGCAGCCCTGCCGCCCTTATTACTACATGGAATAAAGGGAGTAGTGACTTCAGGGCAAAGTTCCAACCTGTGAAAAGGAAATAAAGACTAGAGATTGGTGTGATGGTGTCTGCCATTAATCACACTGGGAAAGCAGAGGCTGGTGGATCTTTGCGATCAGCCTGGTCTACAGATCCAGTATCAGGACAGTCAGCCTTAGACAGTAACGAACAGAAAGCTGGTGAAGATATTAGTAAACAGTGGTTCATGTTCCAGTGCCTTCAAGCACCAGAACTTGGCATTCTCACCCATGTGGTTCTGGCTTTAAAGTTAAGGAGAGAAGACACAGTTTGTGAAATTTGTCTAAAGAAAGTCATTGATGCCATGCATGTGTCAGAGGTGTCCCTGAAAGGATGACTAAGAGAGAATATTTTGTTTCAAGTTGTGAAATAGAAACTTGGATTGCCTTTGAGAAGCCAAAATGTTAGAGATACCAGTATTATGGGATACCTACTGAGGAGAGCTACTAACAGGGAGTGGAACCAGTCCAAGGGAAATAAGTACGTTACAATCAAAAAAGCTAAAAGGAGTTGCATAACTGAGAGCAGTTTTACATTTGACATGTAGATGCAGTTTGCCAGCTAGTTTTCTTTCTTGCTTTGGTACAGTAGTTTCTCACTATCCCCTCCATTTTGAAATGGTAATATATATCTTGTGGCATTATGTATGGGAAAAAGTCCTCTGTTTATTTATTTTGATTTTATAGGGGATTAGAGTTAGGAGACTGTATGAATCTCTTAAGAGATTTTGAGCTTTTACACATTGTTGAGACTGTGGTAGACTAATGGGACTTCTGAAGTTGAACTACATCCAGTTTTCATTATGGTATCATTACAGGTTTGTGGGGGTTCAGTGAGTAGAATGTTGTAGCGTGAATGCAATTGTTCTCCATAATCTCATATGGAATGGCACTATTAGGAGGTGTGGTTGTGTTGGACTTGGTATGGCCTTGATGGAAGATGTGTGCACTGTGGGGGCTGACTTTGAGGTTTCTTGTGCTCAAGATACTCCCCAGTTTCTCAGTTGATTTCCAACACTACATCTGCCTGCTTGCCACTGTGCTCCCCATCATGAAGATAATGAACTGAACTTTAGAAAGCCTTAAAAGTTTTTGCCGTTAAAACTTTCTTACAAGGTTCAATTAAAGATACCATGTAATAGCTCAATGGGGGCGAAAGATCTGAGGGTAAAAAAGTCTACTCACAACAGGATCTGTCAATCCATAATTCTTCATTCTTCCCTCTTCAATCCGTCATTTCTCATTGTTCCTCTTGTTCTCCCTTGTTCTTCAATCTTCTCAGTTCTACATTGTTCTTGTTTGTCCTGCTTGTAAATGCCACACACACTCTCTCTCTCACACACACACACACAGGAATGACTAGTACACATTCACTGAACTTTTTAATGAAAAAAGTTGGTTAAGAAAGAAATTAAATAATCATCAGGAAATCTATAGGGAAGTTTAGTATGTTATACTACATTTTTAGGTGGTTAGTAAGAAGCTAAAAAGTTTATTTTTTTGTATGTTTGGTTTTTTGTTTGTTTGTTTTTTGTTTATCTCAAGTCAGGGTTTCTCTGTAGCTTTGGTACCTGTCCTGGAACTCACTCTGTAAACAAGGCCGGCCTCGAACTCACAGAGACCAGACTGCCTCTGCCTCACAAAAGTTTATTTCTAGCATGCCACTTTTTTCCTTTCCAAGAATGCATAGAATCAGATAACCATGCAACCTATGTATACAGTCAGGTAGAAGCTATTGGCTCTTGATCAGATACCATGCACTCCAGTTACTGCAATTTCTATGGGCCTAGTTCAGGAGTTAGACTTACTGCTCTAGGTGGGAGAAACAAAGAAGTGACCCAGGCCTCTAAATTAGTAGTTCCAGCCTTTGCTGTTATTAGTCATTCTGGTCATGGAGTAAAACAAGAACAACAGCTTGGGCAGGTAGTAATTCTATATCTTTGGACATCTGTGAATATTTTAGATGGGATACTCTTTCCTAAACACTGACCAATTGACAAAGATAATTGCAGGAGGGCAGATCTCTGAACTTACCTAGGAGAGAGGATCAAGGACTGGCAGTGGGAAGCTGTTTTCATGAAACAGTTTTGAATTGTGGGAACTAATTTGCAAAACGTAACAGGAAGGGAGTTAACTACAGCGAAAAATCTACAACCATTTTATTTACTGACAATAACGCTCAAAAGCCTTGCATTTTGGTTCAGCCTTTACCAGAACTTGGTTCTGGTAAGTTGCTTGTGAGAAGATGGCTGAGCAATTACTGTATAATGTTGTGGCTTGCAGCACTGAACCTCTAAAACTATAAGTGAGCCTTCCCAATTAAATGTTTTCATTTTAGGGTTGTGGTGGTCGTGGTGTCATTTCACAGTAATATAAACCATAACCAAGACCTTGTACATATGCAATTATTTTTCCAAATATTGAACTTTGTCAAATTTAGGAGTACCTTCCTGTAGCAATATTGTAACCTATGCACAGTTTCTTTTTCTTTCCCCATTTCCAGCTATAGTGAAAGATAAGATGTTACAAAATAAACTCTGTCTTGTTTTGAACCCCCATTCATTCACTATTCAAAGCCATATGAGGTATGTGACCATAAGATCTAACTAGTAAAATCCTAAGTTGCCCAGTCTTTGAAGGAAAAAGAAATTATGCAGCAAAGGCGAAAGCTAAGGGTCTGCTAATAATAATGCACACACTTTAGAGGAACACTGAGAAGGCAAGAAAAGCACATTGACTTGGGGGTGGAGTTAGGATACATTACCTGCTTATGAAGATCATGTACTAAGTTATTACTATATTCTAAAAAAGTAGGATCACAGACAGTTTTCTCCCTAATTTCCTGAGTTATTCTTGGAAAATTCAGTAGATTGCTTGCTATGCTCACTAAATTTTATGCTTTTCATTTTATATTTGACCAACAGAAGTACGTTGCACACTCACTTGCTTGGGTATAATATAGCTTTTCAACTGCCACCATGAAAGTTATATGATGGATGAATGTTGACTGGTTCCTCTCCCTTACATCCATTTGAAAGTTTTTTATATTGATAATCATAGAAGTGAATGTTTTCAAATCATAAAAATCATCTCTTGAATATTGTTGCTTAATGAATGCATGATAATGATCTATTTTGACTTATTTGAAATTTTGCATTAGCTAGGGCATTGCAAAATATGTTTGCTTTTTTTAACCTGATAACATGAATGTGCTTTAATTACCTGAGGAGACCTATAGTCAGATCTTTGAATTACTATGGCTTGAAACATCATTTCACAACCAAACAGATACATGTTCCTAGTCACTGCACTCGAATTATTGTTATGTACCTTGAGGCTTGTATTAAAATCACTGAATAATTGCAATCAGATTATTATAATCAAGTACAGGAATGGTAATTACAGGCTACAGTCACTTTAAGCTGCCCTAGAAGTCCTATATTCTGATTATATGCATATTAAAAGTTTATGTTAGTGATAAAATTAATGAACAAGTCTTAAGCACTTGTCAGTAGGAAAGCTATCACATGTAGGTAGTTGAGTTTCACATCAAAGAGAAATGTATGCCTGCATTGTGTTTTTGACTTTATTACATTAGAGTATACATATATATAATAAAAATTTTAATAATCTAATGATTATTCTGCTATAATCAACTTTCCACATTTCATTGGTAATCAGTTTTTTTTTAAAAAAAATTATTCTTCTTTTTATTACTTTAAAAACAGAAAAGAAATCCTGTGAATTTTAACTGTAGGGCTGTGTACCCAAAAGTCCCTGGTAAAAGAGTAACTTTTCTTTTTAATTCTCTGAGAAGCAAACCAGGGAATAAATAAGTTAATAAGGCAATTTTGCCTATTTTTTGTTATTTAGTTTTGAAGACAAATAAAATAAAAATATTCTATATATGTTAAAGTAAAATACAGAGACAGATATGGACTTTGTGTTTATATTCTGATTATAATATTGATCCTTTCAGTTTAATAATCCTATTATTGATTCAAGCAATGAATATTCTATATTAGATATGAGATATATATTGGTAGTTGGTGTCTAAAGTTAAAGCCTAAAAGAAAAGAAGCAATAGAGTCCTAAGGGCCATTGACAAGGCATTGGCTCATGTAGGATGAAGATGGTACTAAAGAATACAAGAGGTACAATATTTAGCTCTTGCCTGGGCAGAGAAGTTAGTAGAGGATTAAGTGAAAGATTAAACACATAAGGCAGATCACAGGGAATTCTACTTTCACCTGGCTGCATCATGGAGGACACCTGTATACCACTAGTCAGGGGTGAATAGAAAGTGACATTTTTTATGGATAAGATAGTTTGTGGGCTGAAGAGATGAAGTCTGTGCCAGGTTCAGAGTCTCTATAGCCACCCTGACAGACAACATAAGCCAGATAAAAGGCCAACCACACACCCAGATGCTGTTGCTGGGAAATTGCATATTGGAGCTCAGCATCTGGGTCTTGCAGCTGCCAAGTTCACCCCATGGGTGCCTGTGGTGCTTGGCTCAGACACTGGAGCAGACAGAAGGGGTGGGCACCATGGAACAAACTGATCACTACAGTGAACAAAAAGGATACTGAGAGTCAAGTGTATAATAAAATATCATGAATCAGCTACTGTAGATTAAAATGAATAAAACCATACTTGTGTGATCCAAACATAATGTTAAGTACAGGTTTTTACCTTTTCTGTATAGATGAGTAGGAAGTATTAATTGTGGGCCTGTGGCTCTACTCTTTTACCAAGTGAAAGATGCCTGTCAAAATAAAATACTTGAATCATAGCTATCCAGTAGATTGTAATGGCCTACCTTAATCTCTATTTACAAATACCTAGGAGACTAGCTGGACAGAATTAAAACAAGACAGTTAGTATGAGCCCATAGCAGTAGTGTAAAAATGTCAGATTAATATATAAAATAGCATGCACAACCCAAGATAACAACAAGGTAGCACAGTGAGTAGAGCAGCCCCTCTGGTTGTACCTCAGGGTTCTAAAATCCCATCAATTTAGAGCAAACAGCCACTCCACTATGGGGTGTGTTCCTATGTGTAAGGAGCATGATGAGAGGATATATGAGTATATTCTTCCCAGCTATAAAGCTTCTATGTCAACTTTCATTAAGAACAAAATAAAGTAAATAGCTGAATATTGATATTTTAAAGGCACCAGTTTCAACTATATTTTCATTAAAATGATAGTGTTTTGTTTTCTAGATTCAGAAACATCTTAGAAATTTTTCATATGCATGTTTATTTCTAAAACATTTCTCATCCAACATTCAAGTTTCATTTATTGGCCAGTGAGTAGCATAGCACATCATGTTGTTACATCTGTTCTATTTAAAGAGTTAAACTACAATCAGTCAAAATATAACCAGAAAATAATGAGCACTATGATATTCGAGTTTATATCTAGCTAGTGGAAATAGTCATTAAACTTTGCATCCTAAAACCATTTCTGAATGTTATGAGTTAAGATTTAAAAAGTTAGTTGTGCTTCTAATTTCTTGCTTTACATCTATTGATTTATTCATAATGAGGGATGAGTTATGTGACCAGAGCAATGATGCACAACTCCGAAAACAACTTCTGTGTGTTAATTCTGTCTTTTCACACAAGGGCTCTGGACATCAAACACAGATAATCAGGCTTGGAGCCAAGCACCTTTCCAACCTGAGCATTTTAATTATAATATGTGAGTATTAGTCCCACTGATTCAAAAAAAATTGCATTTTTCAGCTGGTTGGTGGTGGTGCATGCCTTGAATCTTAGCAGATACAAGTGGATCTCTATGAGTTCAGAACCAGCCTGGCCTACAAGAGTGAGTTCCAAGACAGGTTCAAAAGCTACACGGAGAAATCCTGTCTTTGTTGTAATAGGAGTGGCGGGGCTGCGTCCCCGGCACCCAGCCACCTGCATGGCTGGCTTATGCCCCGAAATAATTACACAGAAACTGTATTCTTTTAAACACTGCTTGGCCCATTATATCTAGCTTCTTCTTGGCTAACTCTCACACCTGGACTAGCCCATTTCTAATAATCTGTGTAGCACACGAGGTGGCTTACCAGGGAAGATCTTAACCTATGTCCATCCTGGATCGGAACTTCATCAATTGTGTCTGCCCGGGAGAGGAGAGCATGGCCTCTTTGAGATCACTTCCTCTTCCTCCTAGCATTCTGTTCTGTTTACTCCACCCATGTTCTAATCAATAAAATGGGCCAAGGCAGTTTCTTTATTAGCCAATGACCTTCCTCCATAATTTCCTCTTTTTCTGTTTAAATAAAAAGGAAAGGCTTTAACTTTAACATAGCAAAATTACAAATAACAAAACAGTTATAAAGTAGAAATTACAATATTTACATCTATTTTATCTTTATCATAACTAAGGAAAATTATAATTATTCTTTAACTCCATTAAAGTCTCCAGAAAGATACGATATTACCTAAGCAAACAAGAAATAAGCAATTTCCAAACTCTAGAAATGACAGAGACATCTTGCTGCCTGGACAGTCACCCAAAGTTTCTCTGTAACTTTGGGGCATCCATTTTTGGCCTACAGGCCCATGGTATCCAGCAGACATTTCCATAAAGCAGGAAAATTCCAAAGACAGTTCAGTCACTTTCTGCTGTGTCCTGCAGAATGTCTCATAGACTCTTTCATGAATCAGGAACCCCAAAAGATCATCTTACCTTTAGGCAAGTTCAGCAGTCCTCTTTCTGCGGGTTCTTTGTGTCCAGTTTATGCATCAGTCCAGGCAAGAACAGTTTCTTACCCAAATGGCTATCAAACTCCATAAGGAGCCTCTTCAATGCCCATCTTCCTCTTAAAGTACCTGGGGCTTCCAGGAGCAGACATGTCTCATTGCCATGAAAAACCCTAAGTTATTAAAATATTTTAAATGCCTGTAATATCTTTTAATATTATTCTCATAAATATAGGCTCTAGAAGTAGCAGGAATGTTAATTTCAGTATTCCATTGTTGTAATAGGTCACGACCCCATAAATTCATTGCAATATTGGCTACACATGGCCTTAATTTTCCTATTTGTCCCTCTGGCCCTATACATTCAACCCATCTCGTGCTCTGCCTTACTCGAGATAGGGTTCCAATTCCCAGGAGCTGAATATTTACATTCTGAAGAGGCCAATATGGATGCCAAGATTTTGGGGTAATGATACTTACATCAGCACCTGTGTCCAGCAGGCCAGTAATAAAAATGCCATTTACACACACTCTCAGCTTAGGTCTTTGATCATTCATAGAAGTTTGCCAAAACACACATAACTCATCTTTCTGATCATTATTGCTTGTAACAGTAGGCATGGGGCTTCCTAATTGTCCTGCCGAGGCACGTTCTCTGCATAAACTGGAAATGACTGAACCATGTTTGCCATGGGGGCCTGTGAGGCCCCCCCTCACGTTTCCTGTCTGTATCAGGTTGCCTTGTCTATCTCTTGTAGACTGCATTCATTTGTCCAATGTCTACCTTTTCCACATCTTCTACATAAACCTGAAGGCTGAGTCCTCCTATTTCTGTTATTGCTAGAAGATGCATTATTATTATTTCTGAAAATCCGTTGTCTACAATTCATTTTCATATGACCCATTTTGCCACAATTAAAACATTTGGTATTCTGGTGTCTCCTTTTACCATTGGAAATTGCTTCTTCTACCCATGCTTCAGTGCCATAATCAAATGTATCAACATTCAGTGTATGCTAGACCCATTCTTCCAAGGACATTGATCTGAGCTTTAAAGGCCCCAAAATCCTTCTGCATTCCACATTTGCATTTTCATAAGCCAAAGACTCAATCATTATACGTCTTGCTTCTGGGTCAGATATCCCTATTTGTACAGCCTTAGTTACTCTTTGTAAAAAGTCACTAAGGGGTTCTCTCTGACCCTGTTTAACTCTGAAAAATGATTCCATTCTCTGTCCTGGGTCTTGTACCCTGTCCCAAGCCCTTAAGGCTGCTGTAGTACACATGGAGAGTGTGTTTTCATCCAAATTAGCTTGTTCCTGAGGGTTGGAAAAGAGCCCTTCACCTAGAATTTTATCTAGGGAAATGTTAATTCCCTTCACTTTTTCCTGCTGTTCCAAACGTTTAGCCTCTTGCCTGAATAAGCATTTCCATTTCAATTGTGGTCCACTCTCAAGTACTGCAGAGCTCAGCTGGAGCCAGTCCGAGGGGGTTGCTCTGCTTGTTGTGGCCCAAGATTTTAGCACCTCTTTAACAAAAGAGGCTGCATCCCAAAAGTCATGACAGCCTGTTTAATTTCTTTGAGATCATTCATATGGACAGGCTCCCATGTATCTTCCTTGATGACCCTAGGGTTTCTGGAACCAATCACCTTCTCTGTTATTATTACTGGAAAGGCAGGTAGAGTTGTAGGTAGAGCTGTGTGTAAATTGTCCCGGAGAGATTTACCCACAGATGTAGTTAAAATTTGCCTTTCTACCCTTTGCTCTTCTTCATCAGAATTTAGAAATTCCTCAATCTTTTCAATTCTATTCACCATTGCCTTCTGCAATGTCCAGAATTATGTCCCAAAGCCTTCATTGAGGATTCTAAAGTATGAAGTTTGTCCATTACAGATAAGATCTCATCTTTGGACATAATTTTTATGGCATAAACAGTGCTTTCTTGTATTGACAATCTTTCAGTCAATCTTTCATAAGCTTTAGACAAAATTTGATTGTCACATTCAGCAGTTTTGATTCTCTCAGTTAATGTTTCAGTTCCTACAGAAAGGGACTGAAACTTATGATTCAAATCAGCTGTTCCCTCTTCCATAGTAATGAATATCTCTTTAATATCAGCCACTAATGTTTCAGTTCCTACAGAAAGGGACTGAAGCTTACGATCCAAACCAGCTGTTCCCTCTTCCATAGTAATGAATTTCTCCTTAACATCAGCCTGTACCTTTTTTAAATTTTGCCCAGTTGATCGAATCATGTGAAACAAAGATCTGTTTTCTTCCTGGAGAACTTCAAACTGATTCTTGTCAATCTCAATTGTTTTTAAGTGTTCAATCTCTGCCTTAAGAATCCTGGATTCATCTTGTAAAAACTTTATCATATTTCTATTATCAAACCATTTAGTGCCAATGAAAACTACAAATCCCAGAAGGATCCATAGATGTGGGGTAATAGACACCTCTTGTAAAATCTCCCACATGGTACAATTAAAAAAACTTTTAAATTCTTGAATGGTAACGTGTTCAGACATTTTATTTATAAAAGAAAAATTTTTTACCTGCAATGACCATTTCCTGCCAGTGGTGGTCTCTGTGGTTTTGGAGCCTGTCCTGGAACTAGCTCTTGTAGACCAGGCTGGCCTCAAACTCACAGAGATCCACCTGTCTCTGCCTCCCAAGTGCTGGGATTAAAGGCGTGCGCCACCACCGCCTGGCTAAATCACTTTGTATCAGACCAAATCTGCCACTGTGACGGCTTTTGTTCCAAAACCGCATGTACTTGAATTTCCACTAATTCAGGCAGCGGGGTTCTGCTGCAAACTTAGCCAAGGCAGGCAGGGAGGGGTTAATTGCTCCTGCGAGCAGGCGGGGCAGAATGGGCCTGTGTGGCCAAGTGTATCTTGGACTCGGCACTGGGTGAGGAGTCACGAACTAAAAAATCGGCACCCGGGAGTGTGCTGTGTTAGCTAGGGGGCTACGCGCTTTAGTTGGGGGCAAAATGGCATGACATTGGAAGCCAAAATGTAATGTCGTAAATGGATGCAGACAGATTGTAAAAATATATACAGCTTTTCTCTCTGCAGCTACTTTTAGATTGTGTTAGTTTGGATAGACTAAACTATTGATTTAACACTTTAGTGTCTCGCATCAGGTGAATATATCACTCTTAACAGGTACCTTATGGCTTTACAAAATTAAAAAAAAAAATCTGTCTGGCTGATGGCAATGTTTCTCTCTAGTCTACTTGAATAATATATCCAGGGCACCGAGCTCAATCCCCTGGACTAGAAGGGGAAAACAATCATTTCCAAAATATTTAAAAAATTAAAAAATAAACCACTTTAGATGATGCAGAGTTTACAACAACAACAAAAAATATATACAGCTTTTAATGGGGAAATAGACTTACAGAACCACCATTCCCGTGGAGACCAGAAAAGCAGAAGTAGTGGCTGGGAGCAAGCCAAATTTATAGGCAAACATTAGCCCGAGGTGAACACGTCCCCTAAGGGGCGGGACTTATCCCTACATGTCTTGAAAAACTAAAACCAAAAAAAAAAATTGCATCAAGTATTGCATATAATTAGCAAAATTGACAAGTTACACTTTTAAAGGAGATTCCACAAATATGGCAGGACCTTGCATTTGCTGAGTTAGGGTTTGTGTTAATTTCAATCTACAAAGGAAACCAAGTAGTTTTCAGTATTTTATCTATAGCAAAAATTTCTTCACTTTGGGGGATGTAAGCAAGGTCTCTCATTCTAAAAATACAATGACAAACCAAGATATGATTTTTCTTAAAATTCAGTTTGGTGAACTAATGATTATATCAGATTTCCTTACAGAGTATAGGTAAAGGGTTTGCTTAACATGGTGTGAATACTCCTCCCCCCAAAGACCACCCCTGGAAATCTTTACCCAGCAGGAATGATGGCCTTCTTGAAACCAAGCAGCAGACATGGAGCCACCTTCACCTTTTCTTCCTGGCTTACACTCTCTTGCCCTCTCATGATGCAAGCAGATAGAAAGAAATGAAGGCAGAGTTAGAAATAACAGGAGGGGTAGCGTCTAAATACTCAGAGGAGCATTATCTGGTCCTCTTCATCCCTTCAAGCTTTCTCTCCCCTTCTCCATCTTCCTGATGGGGTGGACACAGTCGAAGAGCTCGGCTAGAGTAGCTCTTTCTGCAGAAAGGCACAACTAAATTCCCCAAGAATGCAGTTGCTTGTCTCAGAGGATAGTCTTGCACAACAGTGTTCTGACTGTTGAGCAGTTTGTCCTAGTGACAGACAAAGAGTGGGGTTGCAGTGTTTCAATGTTAAGAATAAGTAAAATTTCCCATCCCAGTTTTTGTGAGAAATCTTTCACCTAATTTAATCTATACATTTATTTAAAATACATGTTATTTAGGAATAAAATACTTATGTTAGAACTTTTCCAGATTATTCACAAAATCAAGATTTTGGAGAGTTAAGGGGATCAATAAAAGTCCTGAGTGAGGTAAGCCAGACCCAAAAAGAGGAACATGGGATGTACTCACTCATATTTGGTTTCTAGCCATAAATAAAGGACAATGAGTTTATAATGCATGTTCCTAGAGAAGCTAAGTAAGAAGGTGAACCCAAAGACAAACACATAGTCATCCTCATGAATATTAACCTTCATCAGGTGATGAAAGGACACAGAGACAGAGGAGCACGGGACAGAAATCTCAAGGTCCAAATCAGGAGCAGAAGGAGACGGAGCACGAGCAAGGACCTCACACACTCAGACAATGGGGATGTTCTATCGGGAACTCACCAAGGCCAGCTGGCCTGGGTCTGAAAAAGCATGGGATAAATCCGGACTAGCTGAACATAGAGGACAATGAGAAATACTGAGAACTCAGGAACAATCACAGTGGGTTTTTGATCCTACTGCACGTACTGGCTTTGGGGGAGCCTAGGCAGTTTGGATGCTCACCTTTGGAGACCTGGATAGAGGTGGGCGGTCCTTGGGCTTCCCACAGGTCAGGGAACCCTGATTGCTCTTCGAGCAGATAAGGGAGGGTGACTTGATCAGGGGAGGGGGAGGGAAATGGGAGGCGGTTGAGGGGAGGAGGCAGAAATCCTTAATAAATAAATAAATTAATTAATTAAAAAAAAGAAGATAACTGAAAAGTCAAGACTAAGCCTAAAAATAGAAATTACTGAATTTTGCAAGGAGCTTTTATTTCGGTAAGTTAAATGAAAGTTAAGTTATATGTTTCTCTATGATAAATCAAAACTTAATTTTTTTTTTCTTGATTTTTCGAGACAGGGTTTCCCTGTTGCTTTGGAACCTGTCCTGGAACATGTTCTTGTAGACCAGGCTGGCCTCAAACTTACTTAGATCCACATGACTCTGCCTCCCAAGTGCTGGAATTAAAGGCATGAGCCACAGGGACCCAGCCCTCAAAACTGAATTATTGAACTATTGATTAACTTCCACATAACAGAAAATACATGACAAAAAACACCCACTAAAAGAATATTAGCAAAATACCTTTTATGAAACAAAACTATTGGAAAATTAGGATAATTTGATGATTCTTTACAAAGTGTTTTATGTCTGGTGTCAAAGAGAAAAGATATTCCCATATATGCTCTAAGGTTACACCTACTGTAGCACTTTTTTCAGATAAATGATGTGAAAGAAGCATGGTTTCATATAGATATATAGTTGCAAAAACGGAGTTCCTTGTAACCCCGGGACTGTCAAAAAGAAGCCAGTGTTTCTCAAACCACATGTGGAGAAAAGCTACTATAAGGAACCTGTACCCAAAACTCTTTACTTAACAACATTTCATTCACAATTAACTAAATCAATTTCTGCAGATCAGGAAATGAAAAGTTAGCATGTAGTTCTCAGAAACAAATTTTTAAATAAAACCATCGAGCTATAACAGTATTGAGATCTGTCAAAATTAGGATGATTTAAAACATAGACAGATATTAAGCCAGTGTGAATAAGTGGATGGCAGTGATTCTAGGCTTTCAGCAAGATGACCAAGACCTTCGAACTGGCTTAGGGATTACTGGTTTACAATTTATTAATCTAGGGTTTTTTTCTTGCTCAAAGAAATAAAAGGAAATGTTTATTAAGTGGTTTAGAAAAGTTAAAATATTTGATGTATACATATCCTAGTATTGAAAAATGTGAACTGTATTATGATTATTTATTATAAATACATGTTTTTAAGAATGTACCATGTACCTTCTTTTTACATGCAATTTTCATTATAAGTTTGCTTCCAAAGTTCAGTTTTTGACATTCTGTACATAATTTTGTATTAATTTTTTGAGAGCTATTCCTTAGCATGTTTTGCATATCAGAGGTAATAGTAGACTCTAGAGATTAAACAATATTAGAAGCAAGGAAGGAGGTATTTCATCTGAATAAACTATAAATAATTAGTAAGTGTAATCAAATAAATAATAAATAAATATCATTTTATATTTATTTGTGTGGCAAATATTGAGATGTTTTCTGACAATAAGAGAGACATGTTAAATAAAAAGGATTCTTAAGTATGGTTGATAGGAATGAAAACTGGAAATCATTTTGTTTTTGCCACATAAAGCTAACCATGGCCTAAAACCCAGAAATCAAATTTCTAAGTACAAATCCATGAAAAACTCACATTTACACTTGAAGATATTTGTAAAATTATGCATCATACTATTCACCATTAATAACAGCAGAAAATGGAATCTACCACTGATAGGAAAATAGAGAAAATCAAACTGCATATATTTATATGAGAGATTAAAACATAGCATAGAAGACAACTCATTTTCTTGCTATAATATAGATAGATGAGATTTGAGACCTAGAAATAATCACACAGGCTGGAGAGATGTTCCAGTGGTTCAGTTTTTGGTCCATGCAAATCTTTTTCCAGGACCCACATCATGCTACTCACATCTGCCTGGAATTCCCATTCCAGGCAATCACACCCCTTTTCTGGCCTCTGCAGATACACACAGAGACATAGACATAAGTATAAATAAATAATTTTAATGGCCAAAGTGTATTATATTTAACATAAAAACATTTTATAAATATATATGTATCTATATGTATATGTTTAAATAAGACAGTACTCAAAAATTTAAAATATTGTGAGAGAAGAGCAATAATTAATAGAGAAATAACTAGAAAGTGGAATACATTTTTAACATTTTATATGAAGAATTAAAAATTGGTTTAAGGTATTCGTTGAATCTGAGGACCAGGCAAAGACTAAATTACACAGAGCCATGACTATAGAGGATATGAATTTCCATAGTCAGGTGAGTGTATAAAAAGGGTAAGTAGTTATGTAGACATGAACAAAAGTATTCTACAAAATTTTGTATTTGTACAATGCTCTATATTAACTTTTATGATACTTGTACCAAGAAAAAAGGTGAAATACTTATCTCCTGCATGGATATTTCAAAAACCTATTTTTAAATTCTACAATAATTTATTTGCAGGCATCCTAAATCAGAAGACACATTCCACATAATTCCTGCAGTAAAATATCTTTTTATTCCCTAGTCAATTTTGTTTTATATAGAGATATGCACATGTAAACTATGTAATTACGTTGTTGGTTTGTGTTGATTGCTGAAATATATAGAATCAACTTGGTTTAAATTTATAATACATGTATAATTTAATATTGAATTGGTGTTATTGCATTCAAATTTCCATCTATGCATATTTCTCTTTCAGATTTTAGTCTTCTCTTACTACATTGTATTTGACTATGTTCTACTAAATCAACATCATTTCTTTGTTCTCAAAATAAAAATACATGTAAATGAACCAATAATTTCATTGGTTATCTTTTCTATGATAGAAAAGAATTTCCCCCTCCTCCCTAAGTGATCACTGTTCTAGGAGACTCATTTCATCAGTATTTATGTGGATGTGAGAGGGTGTACTCCTACAGGAGGTATGACTCAGCCATTCAATTAGAGAATGAAAAATGGGATCAGCAAAGGTTCAGTGTGATGTGGGAATTCATCATTTGCCTGGAAGTATATTTGTTCAGTATAGACTGTCAATCTGTATAAAAGAAAGAGAAAATTCACTGCAAATGAGACTGCAGCCTGTGTACAAACTGAGGATCAGCTTTTGTAGACTTCTTAGCACTGAGAATCTAGTCTATTCTGCAAAAATGTCTCCCTAGATAGATAGTATTTTCAACAATTTTCCCTAAATACAGATAACAGGGGAACTCAGAGACAAAATCTTTTATTAGCCCTTTTAATAAAATCATATTTATGCCCTTTTTCTGAAACAGTAAAATAATTTTCCTTCACTTTTCTAAAAAATGCATTCTTAGTCTCCAGACTTTCTTTCAAATAATGATAATAGCTATACTTTACATTTTAAGAACACTATTATTTTCCTCCTTAGTGTTCTCTTCTAAAGGGCTCAAAGCATTACAAAGTGCTCTTTAAAAAAAGTTATATTCATGTTTCTTTCCTTTGATCCCTATGATAAAATGCAGCTACCTCTAAGGTGAAATGCAGAGACTGCTTATGACAGTGGATAACAACTCCATACCATTCACTAGAAATAACATACCCAATTAAAACTGCAAAGGTCTTAGAAAGACAGACTTTAATTAGAGAAGCTGGAATGTAGCCAAGCAAAAAGTGCCATGAAAAGTGGTCATGACCTCATTTTAACACTCTGTCTTATTCAGAAGACCACATCAAGAGTAGCCCATTGCATCAGGCTGACTTGAGGCTCTGATTGATGCAGCCTTGAATAAATGGGAACAATGTCACATACTTAATCATCATCTGCATTTGTCAAAGCAGCCCACGAGTTTCCTTGGCGAACCTCCTCCACCAGTTAACGACCCTGTACATGTCCATCCATGGGTCACAAACATCACATCAACCTTTTGTAACTTTGGAAGGGTAGCATGTATACTACCAAGTACAAAAGGCACACAATTTTGTGTAACCTGTGTTATCAAAGGAAAAAATGATTCCGATATATTGTTAAATGTTCAAAAATAGTAATTTATAAATTGAAATGATTTTTAAAAATTCAGATAGTCATAAATTAAATATTCAAATTACTAAATATAGCCACCCAGACTCATTAATTTTAAAGAAGACAAAACATCAAATAGATAAAAATTATTACGTGAAAAAAGAGAACAAAAGAAAATATGAGCTTTCAAATTGCCTTTTTAAATTGTAATAAAATTGAACTATCTAATTGTAAGGAGGCATCCTAACCTGTTTTCTTCAAAATATTTTGATCTAATGTGAATACAGAATTTTCTGTTATGGTATTGTTATGTATTCTATGTGGAATTTTACTCACCACACTGGCTCCAAAGTCACCATGAACTGCTCTAACCTCCAAAGTACTACAGTCACACGTATGTGTCATGACTCACTAGTTGACATGATGCAGATTTTGTATCCCACTTTATTTGTGGGAAAATATCATGGAATAATCATTTTTTTCTCACCTCTTTCCTCTGCATAGAAGTCAAAGAGAAAACCTAGGGTACTTTGAGTAGGGTACTGTAAACATGTCTACCTGCCTTTTGTTCTAGTGGCTTTGTTTCCAATAGTTAACTCCATAATGTCTGCTTTCTGACTGCGCTGTGGTCATGTGGGAGATTAGGCTAATGACAGCAATGGGTTGCATTTATCTCTTGGGCTAAGTTATGATTACCTTAAAAATATCATAGATTTGTGGCCAAATTTGTTACATTATTTAAAATGTAACAGAAGCAGATAATTCATATTGAATTTTAATCTTTAAGGAAAAACTTGTAAACCAGACATGACATCATATATCTGTAAAGCCAGGAACTGGGTTGAAGGTGGGTATGATATGGATTATTGAAAGTTCAAACCACCCTGGAAATATAGTGAGACCCAATCAACAACAATAAAACAAACCAACCATAGATCCAACAATACATAATTTTCTTTGCTGGTAATTATTCAACAGTCTTCCTTTTTCTTCTGGTACAACCAGTGGCTTCTCTGGGCTTAGGGATTGCTCCTCTGCACAGGTAAACTCCCATGTAGAATTATGAGACCTCATCTTGACCATTACAAAATTCTGACTTCTTTTTCAATGATGCCCTGTAAGACTGTAGCCTTGTGAATAGTAACTGTCATGGTCTCTGCGACATTGTACGTATTTAAAAGACAAGGAGGCTGATAGTGGGAAAAATAATCTTCCACAGGAAAGAAGACAACAATTGGCTCTCTAGTACCAAATGGCCAGACCTGAAAACATTTATATAATTAATATTATACAGGCTGAGCAGGTTATATTTGTGTATGTAGGAATATATACATTACATATATACATGAACACACATACAGGTGTATGTAACAACAATTAATAAAAACAGAGGCCATGAATTTTAAAGAAAACAAGGAGGAATATATGGAAGGCTTTGGAGATAGAAAAGGGAAGGGGAAAATATAATTATAATTTCGAAAACAATTGAAATTCAGTTTTTAAGGCAAGGGGGCATATAAAAAAAGTTATTTTATAGAGTTTGTGAACCTAGGTCACAAGAAAGTTTGCTGTAGTTCTCCAGTGTTGGTTGCTTTAGGCTGCATATCCTTGTATGATGATTTGTACTGGGTTTATATGTGAAGTTAAAGAAGATTGGCTGATTAAGTGTGTGCTATGACTGGAAAATGTGCTCTGACTGGGTAATAGAGCTAAGCTACATACTATGCAATGCTGTGCCCAATTCCATGATGATAACACTCTCAAGAAATAAAAAAGATGAGTAAATAAATAAGCAAGTATAAAAAGGAAGTAGAGAAGGAAGGAGTTATATTTAGAAAAATATAATCATGACTCTAGATAGTGTATGCTGGGGAGACATGTGCAGAAGCCAAGACCAGAACAAACTTATAAGAAGCAGTTGGGTGGACAGTCATCTTTCTGCATAGTTCTTTTTCAAGTTGATGTCTAATAGCTAATAATGATAACATCTTTGTTCGTGATAACCCTGGATGGATTTTATAGCATTTAATATTAAATAACTTTTAGAATTATACAGTTACTGTAATTTTACATTATAAAATAAAATTTATATAGCTTATAATCACAGAAGACAGTTTTTGATTTTCTGATGTTTGAAGAAAACTTTTGTAACCATTGTACATCTTTTGAGAGCAAATCATGCTTTCTGTTCTTTTAAAGCCTTCTAGGTAAATTTTATAGAGAAAACTCACTCTTGGATGTGCCACCATCTCTTTCCTATGAAATATATTCTTAAGCCTCGGGCATGATATTCCTCTGTTCATTAAGCCCTGTTTAAAAATAACCTGCAAAAACATTACATATTATATACTTCATAAGAAATGCATGCTCTCATTCTTACTTTAGCTTTCATTTCACTTCTTGTCTTAATGGTACTGGAAAATACCTTTAAACACTGAGGAAATGCTTATTTTTTCCCTTATCCATCATACTAAACCCAGAAGCTCTATTCGTATATTAATGAGTCTGATAAAGGAGAACATCATTTCTGTGTAGGAGGTCTAGGCAAATATATGTTGAAAGGATTTGCAGTGGATATCATTAAGTATAATAGGATCTACTTAACACACATAGTTTTCTCAATTAACAAATATATTCTACCTGTGTATGGCGATGTGCAGTTGTATACTCCTATACTTCAGAAGTCTAAAAAAGGCAGACCCCGAGTTTAGAGCTATTATGGGCTACAAGTATGACATTTTCTCAAAGAATATTTGACTCCAGTGTAGTTCTCTAAATCTGCACAAAATTGTATACAACCAGATCATCATTTCTTTCCATCAGTCCTAAAATTTGGTTCTTCAGTGCTTAGAGTCATAGACCGTGCATAAAACTCTTCCTACTGTCCTACTTACCTGTTTTTTGCCAACTGTCTGAGTAGTAAGGGACAATTTTACCCAATAGCCACCACTCTCTCTAATCTTTTATTTTTAATTTAATTTTTTATTCACTATACAGGCTAACCACTGTACCCCCGCACACCTCTCTACTCTGTCCCCTGACCACCCTCCATTCATTCCTCAGAAAGGGTAAGGCCTCCCAAGAGGAGTCAAGAAAGACTGGCATGTTAAGTTAAGGCAGGACCAAGCCCCCCCCCCCCATATCAAAGCTGAGCAAGGCATTCCACCATGGGAAAAGGGCCCCAAAAAGCCAGCATATGCACTGGGGATAGATCCTGGTTAGATTGTTAGGGGCCTCTCAAAAAGACTAAGCCACATAACGGTTGTTCGGATGCAGAGGGCCTTGAAGGGAAGATCCTCAGAGACAGCTGAACCAAGCTCTCCATCTTTCTTGGCCATTCAGTTATCACACAGAAATCAGAATGTAAGTGCTCAGATAGCAGGAGGGAAGAACATAAAATCAGAAATAATGATCAAACCTCTTGTAGTTACTAGTATTAAGAAAGAGTCATTAAGGAGAGTATCTCTTCCCTTTTGCTCTCCTTCTTACTTTAGCTTTTATTTCACTTCTTGTCTTAATGGTACTGGAAAATACCTTTAAACACTGAGGAAATGCTTATTTTTCCCTTATCCATCATACTAAACCCAGAAGCTCTATTCGTATATTAATGAGTCTGATAAAGGAGAACATCATTTCTGTGTAGGAGGTCTAGGCAAATATATGTTGAAAGGATTTGCAGTGGATATCATTAAGTATAAAATCTACAGTAAGCCTTCAAGGTTATATTAGGGCAGTGCAGAGTCTTGGGCTACCAGGAAGAGAGACAATTCATAGAGGACTTCATTATGAGCATAATGCATAATGTCCCTACCAAAATCAAAGTCTTCAGTATTATTTTTTGTACCTCGTATTCTTACAACCTTTAAGATATTTGTTACTTATATGGTTATAACAAAGTGTCACTGATGATTTCCATCTCTTTTACTCTGATTATCTGAAATCTTCCCAGATAGGAGTCTTTCCTCAGATTTTATATTTACCACTTTATTTTTATTTTTTAAAAGCAAAGTAATAAGAAACACATTAGGTTTTTTTTGTTGTTGTTGTTTTTACCTATTGTGACAATCTTTTCTTTAAAAGAACTACCACATAAAGAGAAAGCAAGCTGACTTTGTAGCCATGATTTCAGAGACACCATGTTAGTCAAGTTGACATTGTGGCCATGGTTTTAGAAATACCATGTTAATCAGGATCATAATGTCACCATGGCTTCAGAGATATCATGTTGGTCAGGTTGATATTGTAATTATGGTTTCAGAGTCACCATGTTGGTCAGGCTGACATTATAGCCATGTTTTCAGAGATACCATGCTGGTCAATTAGGATAACAGGAACTGACCTTTCTACTTGGTTCTGACTTCACATGTAAATACCATTGACTTGCTTTAATGTTGCTTTAAACATAGTAGGTGTTATTTTCTTTTGCAAAGCCAAAATCAAAAAAAAAAAAAAAAACTTCACAAGAATGATATTACCTTCAAGGACGCAGTTGCTAGAAAAGAAAAAACAGGGCTATTAAACTAAAATGCTAGCAAGAACCCATCAAGAGGTACTGATCTATAACTGAAAAGAATAATTATTAATTAGGTATTAAGAAAACAAGATTTATTGGAAAAACAATCGGTTATTGCACTTTGCACACCCCACTAAAATAAAGCCTGAATTTTCAAGCAGACATTTACTCTCATCAAGCCCATATTCCCAAAGAACATGAGATGCTGTCAGTTTATACTCAGGTATGTCAAACGTTACTTCTAAAATCTTGGGCCTCGGAGCCCTCATGTCTAATATAAGGTTATTAGGAGAAATCTGGGTTGCAAAGACCCTTCCAAAAGATAAATAAAAAAATTAAAATTGGAGTATTATAATCACATAAAGCATAACTGTTTCTGAATAGTCAGATAGCAGTAAAAGATTGGTGTCTTAGGGAATGAAGTCACATCAATGCATACATTCTATGGATTTGATTAAATAGACCTATATTAAAAGCATGTCTATCATACATATTTGAGTTAGCTTCAAAATGCACCTTATTTTATTAACCTCTATTCGAAAGTGTAAGGAACATGGAACCAAGCTGTATTCTACTTCTTTTAGTTTACTAATCTTCAGGTTTGTTTAGTATGTGCTCAACACAACTTAAAATTAAAGTAATAATTTAGAAGTTATTGCAGTAAAGCACAAGACAAAAGGGTCTCTGCAGGGAAGTGTTTCCCCAGAGTCTTCCTAATACTGATTAACACTAGTTTTTGAAATGTTAATTAGTTTTGAGCTTAACAGCTAGTCATTGTCTAAAAGGGCATGGTGCAAAACTTTTTCAAAGTGTGGACTAAGGAGTACTTAACTCCTTAATGCCAAGGACTGGCCATTTGCTCCATTGCTGGCCACTGAACCATAAGGATGCCAGGACTGATTAGCTGTGGTGATTAGCAGGCTGACGTGAGGACTTGTCATCTGCTTACACTGACAGGCCATCTAAAGGAATTTCTAAGTTTTGTCTGTGTAATGCATTCCACTTAGTCACATTATGGAATGCATATTTAAAAACTTTTTAAAGAGAGTGTGAATAGGTTTAACATATGACGAAAAGACCTAAAATGATTTTGCTATATTCTCTGGTTGTCTTTGGCATTTAATAGGTATAATGGCAGAAAACAGAACTTTTTGTTTCTTCAGCAGTTTCTTAGAGACCATATTTATCACTCCAAAATCTGCAGCATATAACTTTATTCCTGTTGTTTCTCCAGAGGGTAATACCTTGTAAAACAAAATTCATGAAAAATTTCACACAGAGAACAACTCATGTAGAAAAATACATCTTTGTAGAGAAAGAAGTTGTAATCTGAATAAGACAATGGATATCAGAAAGTATTTGTACTAGAAATATTTATTTAAAAAATTGCAATTAAGACAATCTTCCCCTGTGTCTAGGAGATGAATACACACATTCTGCACATGTTATTACATTTCACTACTAAGTGAACAACAAAAGTCCCAAATACTTCAGAATTGAGGCAGTATACATAGGAAAATCTGATTTATGCTCCTTCACTTTCTGTCATGCATTGGTACCTAAAAACACATGTGTAATGGTTGCCTTCTATTATCATTATTTTGTAAATCCTTTTAATTATATTTGGAGAAAACTAATCTCACAATAAGCTAAAATCTCTGCAAGGAGACCAGTGTCCTATTGTGGGGAACATTCCTCAAGTATCTATTAGATTTCTATTCTACAGAGCTCTAATGAAATGAAAAAAAAATCTGACACTGCCACACATTTACAAAGTATATCAAAATGGCAAATAAACATGGCGATATTTTGAGAAATAATATTTATTTTATATTAACAGTTTACATACTGAAATCTAAAGTCACAGATATCTTTGGGAGGAAAAGAATGAATGACCAGAGCAGATGTTGAACTGCTGTGTATAAGATTCAGAATATTCTTATTTTTAGTGTGACTTTTGCACAAGACTTCTGCATGGAAAGGTAGGAAGGCTATGGGGCTGTAACAACAACAAAAACAAAAACTAACCAAACAAACAAAAAAGGTTGAAGTGGGAAAATAGCAATAGGAAAAAGAAAAAAATAGTCTTAGAGATGGTATAAGCTTTCCTCAGCCAGTCAGTGGTGGTGCACACCTTTAATCCCAGCATTGGGAAACAGAGGGGGATCTCTGTGAGTTCAAGGCTAGCCTGTTCTACAAGAGCTGGTTTCAGGACAGGCACCAAAGCTACAGAGAAGTCTTGTCTAGAAAAACAAACAAACAAAAAACCAACCAAACAAACAAATTAAAAAGCTTTCCTCAAATTTAATTTACTATGGTGGGCTTTCATCATATTCAAAACTGTATATATCAATGTCCTCATCCTCTAGCCTTTATCTTGTCACGGTCTTTTAAATCTTTTAGTTAGTGGTCTTTTTCTTGGTAGTATAACAGGTGATGTTCTTTTTTTGTATAATTCTGTTCTTTCAGTTTCCTTGCATTTTCTAGGCTTCACATGACCTTTAATTGTATTGATTAGTTAATAATGGCTTACTTTTCAATAAAAGAGGTATGAGATTGTTCCTTGAAGCTTACCAAAATAGAGGAGTAGCAAGAATTAAAGAGACTCTCTAAGATATGGCTAAGAGCTTCTTTAGTGCCTCTCAAATCTAAGATATTTAGAGAAATAAAATGAAGCAAATACACATTTAAAGCATTTTGATCATGTTATTTCAACTTTCATGGTCTTGTTAAAGACTTTACAAACTATATCACTATATTAATTACACATATTGAAGCTTTTACGTACAATAAATACTCTTTAATGCACAAATTTTTCAGACAGAGTTTGGAAGGTGTTGTTGGCATGCCAATTGTTGTCGGATGATGTTTGTTCTTGGTCGCGCAGCCCTGAAATGATCACATAGAAACTATATTATTTAAAACACTGTTTGTCCCATAGTTTAAGCATATTTCTGACTAGCTTTTTTATTTTAAGTTAACCCATTTCTATTAATCTGTGTATCACTACGTGGTTGTGGTTTACTCACAAGATTCCAGCAGATCTGTCTCTGGCAAAGGCTTTATGGATTCTCTTAGGCTCTGCCTTCTTTCTCCCAGCATTCAGTTTAGTTTTGCCACCTAGATGAATTATGCTAAGCCACTACCCAGAACAGCTTTATTAAATAACCAATAAAAGCAACACTGCTGTAGGATAATGGTCTTTTATCCTGTTACTTGTATTATTTTTAATAAAATGCTGATTGGCTAGTAGCAAGGCAGGAAGTAGAGGGAGAGTGACTAGAACAGAAGAATTCTAAGAAGAGAAAAGCTCAGTCTGCAGTCATCATCCAGACACAGAGGAAGCAAGATATGACTGCCTTGCTGGAAAAGGTACCAAGCAGAGTGGGTAACATAGCTAAGAATTATATGCTAATATAAGTTATAAAAATTAGCTAATAAGCCTGGTATAATAGTAGCAAGTTTATTATTAATGTATGCCTCTGTGTGCTTATTTGGGACTAAATGGATGAGAAATCTTAGTCAACACAACACATAAACAGAAGGACTTTCTACACCAAGAAGGAAAAAGAGGCAAATATTAAAATGACTGAGAGGAGACTATCAACTGCATATTCTACGCCAAATTCCAATCTTATGAAATACCATTTTTAAATATGCGTACCCCTTTCAATGATAAAGGTTTTGGAGAGATCAGGAATACAAGGAACGTATCTAAATATAATAAAAGCAACAAACAGCAAGCTGACAGCTACCTTCAAATTAAATGGAGAGAAACTCAAAGTGATTCTACTAAAATCAGGAATAAGACAAGGCTGTCCACTCTCTCCACATCAATTCAACATAGATCTTGAAGTTCGGGCTAGAGAAATAAGACAACTAAAGGAGATTAAGAGGTTTAAATTGGAAAGGAGAAGTCACACCTTCTCTATTTGTAGATAATATGATAGTATATATAAGTGACCCCAAAAATTATACCAGGGAACTACTACAGCTGATAAATACCTTCAGTAATGTGGAAGAATACAAGATCAACTCAAAAAAAAAAAAACAAAAAAAAAACAAAAAACAGTAGCTCTCCTATATAGGAATGAAAAAGGAACCGAGAAAGAAATTAGAGAAATATCACCCTTCACAATAGCCACAAATAACAGAAAATATCTTTAGGTAACACTAACCAAACAAGTGGAAGACCTGTCAAACAAAACTTAAATCTTTCAAAAAAGAGACTGAAGAAGTGGAAAGATCTCCCATGCTCTTGGATAGGTAGGATCAACATAATAAAAATGGCAAAAAAAAAAAGCAATCTATACATTTAATGCAATCCCCATTAAGATGCCAACAGAATTCTTCTCAGACCTTGAAAGAACAATACTCAATATGGACAACCAAAAAACAAAGAACAGAAAAAATAATCCTGTACAATAAAGGAACTTCCAGAGGCAACACCATCTCTGACATCAAGTTCTATTGTAGAGCTACAATAATGAAAACAGCTTAGTATTGGCATAAAGACAGACAGGTTGACCAATGGAATTAAATCAAAGACATGGACATTAATCTACACTCCTAGGAACAACTGGTTTTTCAATAAATAAGCTAAATTTATACATTGAATAAAAGAAAGCATCTTCAAAAATGCTGCTAGCGAAACTGTATAGCAACATGTAAAAGAATTTAACTAGATTAATATCTGTCCCCATACATAAAACCCAGGTCGAAATGTGATAAAGCCAATCACATTGAACCTAATAGAAGAGAAAGTGGGAAGTAGCCTTCAATGCATGGGCACAGGATACTGATTCCTAAATATAACTTCAGTAGCACAGACACTGAGAGAAACAATAAATAAATGAGATCTCCAAAACTGAGAAGCATCTGTAAAGCAAAGGACACAGTCGAAAAGACAAAAAAGCAGCCTACTGAATGGGAAAAGATTTTCACTGACCCCACACCAGACAAAGGCCTGATCCCCAATATATACAAAGAACTCAAAAATTAGACATCAAATTTTAAATAATCTAATGAATAGCAAACAGAACTAAACAGAGAATTCTCAACAGAAAGATTTCAAATGGCCAAAAGACACTTAAGAAAACCTGACATTAGAGAAACTCCTAGAAATCCACAAGGATGATTCCAGCTTAGACCTTAAGCAATAGAGGAGAGGGTGCCCGAACTGGCTTTGCTCTGTAGTCAAGACTGATGAGTGTGTGTGTGTGTGTGTGTGTGTGTGTGTGTGTGTGTGTGTGTGTGTGGAGAGAGAGAGAGAGAGAAAGACAGACAGACAGAGGGAGAAAGAGAGAGAGCAAGAGACAGTTTCTGCTGGTCAAAATGGTAACTGATTAAAGATTCTGCAACTTTCACATATGAGACCAAGGGTAAACATTTCTCTCATGAATTTCTGAGAAGAA
Source organism: Microtus pennsylvanicus (assembly GCF_037038515.1). Taxonomy (NCBI): domain Eukaryota; kingdom Metazoa; phylum Chordata; class Mammalia; order Rodentia; family Cricetidae; genus Microtus; species Microtus pennsylvanicus. The sequence continues at coordinate 69,318,054 of NC_134584.1, forward strand.
AATAATATCATGATCATAAAAATTCAAAGGGGCAGGAAATTCTGCCATGTAGAGCTGTAAAGGGGTTGTCTGGTGTCTTCCTCAGGTTGGGTGCTGCTCTGCTATGCCAGTGCCTTTCACTGTTCATGAAGCCAACAATTTTTGGTCCAATCTGATTTATTAACATTTCCAAAGCAGATTCATATCTGAGGATAATAATCCTGTTTATGGGGCTTTGAATTGAACTCAATGTTAAATAGTTACAAAGTAATTGACATGGGGAAACATACCAGTCTATCTTTAGGTTTCCTGCCCAGAAAGTTTCTCAATATAGATGGATGCATGAGTAAATTACTTAAAGATTACTTTCCTTTTTAGGATAAAATTAACAGTCACAGGTTTCAAGCATAGCCTCAGACTACTCCCTTCTTTCCTCTGACTAAAAACAGAAGCAAAACAATCTCTGAAAAATTCCTTTGGGACTCTAGAATCTTAGAAATGGGAGATTAGCTTGATTTAATTATGTTAAATTATCATGCTAAAAATGAACGGCAATATATCTTTCTTTAAGCAGAGATTATCTTAATAACATTATAGTGCTAACACTTATGTGGTTCTTCCCAAGTACAGAGCACTTTTTTAAGTACTTTGTATGGAATAGTAATTTTAATGTTCATGAAACCATATATTAAAAGTTCTATTACATCTATTTTACAATAAAGTAAGTAGTCAAGAAGAGCTGACTTGCTTATGATCAGAAAACAAGGAAATGACAGAGGGAGAATGGATTTGCTCATGGAACCCCCATTCTCAAAATTTTAGCATTCAAGTCCCTTCCTTAAAATCTCAGTGGTGTACATTGACAGTCTCTGCTAATGATTCTTTTCAGTATTTTTCTAGAGGTTATTTATGTCTTTAAATTGATATCATGTCTTTAAATACATCTTATTTTATTTCTCAACCCATGTTTATTCAATGCATACTACATTTCTGGATCTCTACTATGTACTGTAACTTACTGAATTATGGGAAAGACAGAAAATATCCCTTTGTACAACTAAAATGAAAACACGGAGTACATGAATAGATCAGTAAAATCAATATAGACAGAAACTGGGAAGTTAAAGAAAAGCAAAGTGTGAAAAATCACACAGGTTAGCATCTGTTTTCTGATAGTTAAGTAAGAATGTTGTAGGTAGGGATGTTTAATCCTATATCTAAAGAAAAGCAAGCAGAAATACTTCCAAAATGCTAGAAAACCAATTCTGACAAATATTAATAAAAAGCACAAAGAGTTGGGTGCAAAAGCAAAAAAACAAAGAAAGAAATGTAGGTGTGTTATTCTACTCATTAGTTCAAGGCCAAATGATCCATGACTGGAGACAGTCTCAATACATGGAAGATCTCTACTCTGATTTAAATAAATTGCAGTCAGAGATAAGTTGTTAGAAAAAATTGTTTGTCAAAATGGGCATAATCATCAACTGAAACAGTCAAATTAAGAACATAAGCATGTAAAAACAGGAATAAAAATGAATATATATATATATATATATCAAGAAAATAGTAATTTATGGAAAATGGGTATAGGAATGTCATTCTAGAGACTGCTAGAATGAGACTATAAGTATTACAGCTGATAGATACAGCAAACTGAACGCTGCAGATATTGTTAATGAAGCAGTGATACACCGATGCTTCAATGACTCTAAGACTAACATTCCTATCTAAATATGCACAGAAAGCATAGTGACCAAAATTGTTAAATACAGCATGCACATAAGAGAGAAATGTGAATATATATTTTGGAGATTGCTAAGATCAATTATCAAAAGCTAAAACAAAGCTAATAGTTAAAAACAATGACATGAGAATTAACGGAAATATACGTTTCTTGTGATTGCAACAATCCAGAAATCAGCTATACTTTCCTCAAATATTGGAGAGATCTGTAAGAATGATCATGTATGTACCAAGTGGCAATTTTATTGAATTATTGAATTTTAAAAGAGCTGACTCCTGCACATCTTTAATACCAGTAATTTGGAGACTGATGCACTTGGATCTATGTGAGTTTGAGGCCAGCCAGATCTCCAAAAGGTAGTTGCAGGACAGGTTCTAAAACTACAGAGAATCCCTTCTTGAAAAACCAAATAAATAAATAATAAAAAGAGCTGACACCTTGCAGACTATATTCTCAGATAGAAATAAATGGCTTTGTACTTGGTTGTGATAGTACATGTTTATAATCCAGGCATTCAAGACTAGCCCAAGAAAGACAGCAATTAATTTAAAAAAAAAATAAAGAAGAAAGGAACTGAATGCATTGAGAGACGAGACAGAGAAAGAGGAAGATATCAATGATGAATACCAAGGAGAAACCTTAAAAGATATTAGTGATTGAATTTTAAAACACTTCATGTATCAAAGAAATTATAATGAAAGTTTGAAAATATTTATTAGTAAAAATATGAAAATTGTACACTTTTGAGAACCAGGGGCAATAAATAAAGATTCATATCAATTCAAATAGATGTGAAACTGTATCAAGAAGTCAGGAAAATACAATATATAGGCATAGAAAAAAAAAGACAATGAGCTCATGAGCAGTAGCCATAGTCCCCTGGGTCAGCCTGAAATGAGCAGTAGCTCCCTAGGCTTCCTCACATGATGTGGCTCCTTTCCTAAAGATCAGAGTCTCCAGAGTGAAGGGCTATATTCTCTGACCTCTTCTCCTCCCAAATCACAGAACTGGAGGGTGAGGGTATTACAGTTCACAGTACCAACAGGCCAAGAAGAAGGATATACATTGCTTTACTTTTACTATGGCTAATATGTTTTGGCAGAGAATGATAACTCTATGATACTCAATCACCCAAATTCACACGAGTATACCATTTTCTGGTATCCTCTTCAATTTCTTTCTTCAAAGACTTGTTCTTGTCAAGTAGATCTTTCACTTCCTTGGTTAGTGCTACACCAAGATACTTTATGCTATTTGTGGCTGTTCTGAAAGTTGATGTTTCTCTGATTTTCTTCTCAGCTTCTTTTTTTTGTCTGCTTTTTGTTTTTTTAAACTTTTAATGATGTAAACAAAATATACCTAAAAGCGACGATTCTGGAAAAACCATTTGTTCTTCCCTGTCTTGTATCGTTCCTCAACTTTGACTTTGGCTTCCCTCCTTGCCTTGTGTTTCAGGGTTGGGTCCCTAAAGACATCCTTTTTGATAACAGTTTTGTCCAGGAGGATGTCCACAGAGTACCTTGTGGGCATCAGGTGGTTGTAGTTATAAACCTTCACAAAGGACTTGATCTTGGATCTCTTGGCGACTTTCTTCTTGCCCATGGCAGCTGTTACCTTTCGGGGATAGCAGTCAATTCCAGCCACCAGGGCATTGCTGTAAGGGCGGTCTGAGGTGCCATTGTCAATGTTCTTTACAATGACAGCTTTGTGTCCGGAGTAGCATCCAGCCAGGACAAGCACCCCTTTCCTGGGTTTCATGAACTTGCCCATTTCGGCAGCGAGCATCCGGTTCCCAGCAGCTCCTCACAGCTTCTTTATCCTTCGTGTATAGGAGGGCTACTGATTTTTCTGAGTTGGTCATGTATCCTGCCACATCAATGAAGGTATTTATCAGCTCTAGGAGTTCTCCGGTAGAGCTTTTGGGGTCACTTATATATACTATCAAATCATCTGCAAATAATGAAAGTTTGACTTCTTCCTTAACAATTCGAATCCCCTTGATCTCCTTATGTTACTTTATTGCTAGAACTTCAAGCACTATGTTGAAGAGATATGGAGAGAGTGGATAGCCTTGTCTTGTTACTGATTTTACTGAAATGGCTTTGAGTTTCTCTCAATTTAATATGATGTTAGCTGTCATTTGCTGTATATTGTTTTTATTATATTTAGGTATGATCCTTGTATCCCCAATATTTCCAAGACCTTGATCAGAAAGAGGTATTAAGTTTTGACAGATGCTTTTTCAGCATCTAGTGAAATGATCATATGGATTTTTTCCTTTCAGTTTATTTATATGATGGATTACATTGATAGATTTTTGTATGTTGAACCAACCCTGCATCTCTGAGTTGAAGCCTACTTGATCATAATGGTTCATTTTTTTTGATGTGTTTTTGATTTGGTTTACCAGTGTTTTATTGAGAATTTTTGCATCGATATTTATGAGTGAGATTGGTCTGTAATTCTCTTTCTTGGTTGAATCTTTGTGCGGTTTCTGTATCAGGGTAACAGTAGCTTCATAAAAATAATTTGGCAATGACCCTTCTGTTTCTATTATGTGGAACATATTGAGTAGTATAGGTATTAGTCCTTCTTGGAAGTTCTGGTAGAATTCTGCACTAAAACCATCCATCCCTGGGCTTTGGTTGTTGGGAGTTTTTTGATGACAACTTATTTCCTTGCGACTTATAGGTCTATTTAAATTGCTTACCTGGTCTTGATTTAATTTTGATATATGGTATCTATCTAAAAATTGTCCATTTTTTATCATTTACAATTTTGTGGAGTACAGTCATTTTTAGTAGGACCTAATGATTTTCTGAATTTCCTCAGTGTCTGCTGTTATGTCCCTCTTTTCATTTCTGATTTTGTTAATTTGGGTGTTCTCTCTCTGCCTTTTCATTAGTTTGTGTAGTGATCTGTCAATTTTGTTGATTTTCTCAAAGAACCAATTCTTTGTTTCATTGGTTCTTTGAATTGTTTTCTATGTTTCTATTTTGTTGATTTCAGCCCTCAGTTTGATTATTTCCAGTCTTCTACTCCTCCTGGGTGAGTCTTCTTCTTCTTCTTCTTCTTCTTCTTCTTCTTCTTCTTCTTCTTCTTCTTCTTCTTCTTCTTCTTCTTCTTCTTCTTCTTCTCTTTTAGAGCTTTCAACTGTGCTGTTAAGTCTCCAATGTGAACTTTCTTCATTTTCTTTATGTGGGCATTTAGTGCTATGAACTTTCCTCTTAGCACCATTTTTATGGTGTCCCAGAGTTTGATGTAGGAGGGTCGGTCATCTGTTTATGTGTTACTTTCATTGGTTAATAAAGAAACTGCCTTGGCCCTTTGATAGAACAGGAAATTAGGTAGGTGGAGTAAACAGAACAGGATGCTGGGTAGAAGGCAGTGAGGCAGCCGCCATGGGGTCAGACGCCATGGAGCCAGCTGCCAGTTCAGACATGCTGAATCTTTCCTCGTAAGCCACAACCTTGTGGTGCTACACAGATTATTAGAAATGGGTTGATCAAGATGTGAGAGTTAGCAAATAATAAGCTGTAACTAACGGGCCAGGCAGTGTTTAAATGAATACAATTTGTGTGTTGTTATTTTGGAGCATAAGCTAGCCAGATGGCCGGGAGCTTGGCACCAGGAATGCAGCCTGCTGCTCCTTCTACATAGATTTGGGTATGTTGTGTCTTCATCATCATTGAATTCAAATAATACTTTAATTTCTTTCTTTATTTTTTCCTTTACCCAGGCGTTCAGTAGTTGACTGCTCTGTTTCCATGAGTTTCTAGGCTTTCTGTGGGTGGTATTGTTGCTAAATTCTGACTTTACTTCATGGTGATCCAATAAGACACAGGTGGTTACTCCAAATTTTTGTATCTGTGGATGTTTGCTTTGTTACTGAGTATGTGATCAATTTTCAAGAAGGTTCCATGAGGTGCTGAGAAGAAAGTATATTCTTTCCTGTTTGCGTGAAATGTTCTATAGTTGTCTGTTAAGTCCATTTGATTCATTGTATTTCTTAATTCTCTTATTTTTCTCTTAAGTTTCTGCTTGGTTGATCTGTCCATTGGCAAAAGAGGGGTTTTGAAATCTCCTATGATTAGTGTGTGGGATTTGATGTGGGATTTGAGTTTTAATAATGTTTCTTTTACATATGCAAGTGCTTTTATATTAGGTGCATAAATATTCAGAATTGAGACCACATCTTGATGAATTGTTCCTGTTACGAGTATAAAGTGTCCTTCTCCATCTCTTATGATTGATTTTAGCTTAAATCAATTTTGTTAGATATTAGGATAACCACACGTGTTTGTTTCTTAGATCCATTTGATTGGAAATCCTTTTCCCAACCCTTTACTCTGAGGTAGTGTCTGTCTTTGAGGTTGATGTGTCTTGTAAAAATCAGAATAGTGGATCTTGTTTTCATATCCATTCTCTTACCATGTGCCTTTTTGTAGGTGAACTGAGTCTATTGATATTAAAAAATATTAATGACCAGTGGTTGTTAACTCTGTTTATTTTTTGGTGGTAGTGTTTGTATGTTTCCCTTCTTTGAGTTGTGTTGGTGGAGGGTTATTAGATGCCTGTGCTACTGTGGGTGTTGTTAGCTTACTTGGTTTGTAGTTTTCCTTCTAGTACTTTCTGTAAGGCTGGGTTTGTGGATACATATTATTTAAATCTGTTTTTGTCATGGAATACCTTGTTTTCTCCATTGATAGTGAAAGAAAGGTTTTCTGGGTATAGTAGTCTGGGCTTGCATCCATGGTCTCTTAGTGTCTGTAACACATCTATTCAAGGCCTTCTGGCTTTCATGATGTTCATTGAGAAGTCAGGTTTAATTCAGATAGGCTTACCATTTATAATTTATTTGACCGTTTTCCTTTGAAACTCTTAAAATTCTTTCTTTGTTCTGTATGTTTTGTGTTTTAATTATGATATGGAGAGTGGATTTTTTTTTGCTCCAGTCTATTTGGTGTTCTGTAATGTTCTTGTACTTTCATTGTGCTATCCTTCTTTAGCTTTGGGAAGTTTTCTTCTATAATTTTATTGAATATATTTTCTGGGCCTTTGAGCTGGAGTTCTCCTTCTTCTACCCCTATTATTCTTAGCTTTGGTCATTTCATGGTGTCCCTGGTTTATTTTATGTTTTGTGTTCAGAACTTGTTGGATTTGCTGTTTTCTTTGATCAATGAATCTATTTCCTCTATAGTATCTTCAGTGCCTGAGATTCTTTCTTCTATCTCTTGAATTCTGTTGGTTATACTTGCTTCTGTAGTTTCTGTTCATTTACTCAGATTTTCCATATCCAGCCTTTCCTTAATTTATGTTTTCTTCATTACCTCCATTTCAGTCTTCAGGTATTGAACTGTTCCTTTACCTGTTTGATTGCTTTTTCTTGCTTTTCTTGGGTATCTTTGAGGATTTATTAATTTTTTTCTAACTTTTGTTTGTCTTCCTTTTCTTTAAGGGATTTTCTTCATTTCCTGTTTAAAGGTCTCCATCATTTTCATTTATTTTTATAGTCATTTTATTCTACTTCTTCTGGATTAGGATGTTCAAGTCTTCCTGTTGCATGTTTGCTGGATTCTGGTGTAACCATGTTGCTTTTCAGGATGTTGGAGGAATTCTTGCATTGGTGCCTGCCCATCTCTTTCTTCATATGAGGCCAGCAGAGTCTTGGTGTCTTGGCCCAATCTTTGCTGTGGCTGAGTATTTGGAAGTTTTTCTTGTTCTGCTTTCTCTTAGGTCCCCTCAGCACTGGAGCAGGCTCTCAGATCCCCTCAGCACTGATTCAGGCTGTGTTGCAGGGTTCTAAGAGCCTTGCAGGTGAAAAGGCAGGCTCTCCATTTCTCTCAGCACGGGAGCAGAGTCTCTTGCAGGGTTCCAAGAACCTCACAGACAAAAATGTGGGCTTGGTGGCAGGATGGAGTGAGAGAAAGAGGGACCAGCAGCATGAACACTACCCGCTGGCTCTCGGTCCTCTCAGCCCTGAAGCAGGCTGTGATAGGGATTGCAAGGACCTTATGGAAAAAAGGTGGGCTTGGGGGCAGGGTGGGAGTTGTGTGGGAACACAACTCGCTGGATGGTCAGTAAAGCCTAGAGAATTGGGAGGGAGGGACTGGATTCTATCTCCCTAGTAAGGTAGTAAGGTCCCAGAGAGTGGCACTTCTGGCTGTCTGGCCATGTGGCCACAAACTCACCTTTCAGGTTCCCTCAGCATGGGAGTCAAATATTGGGTCTTAAGAATAAGGTAAAATGCAGTAGAAGGCAGCTGAATCTCAACATTAGTCTTGGAGTGAAACAAATCCTTTAGAATAGCATATGACATGGGATAATCTAAAAGGAGATAAACACTCCAACATTCAGTCTTGCATAGGAAATATTTAAGCTCAGAAAGTAAATAACTCAAAGGGTCCAAGGGAGTCCCTTAAACTGACCAGATTCACCGAATTCCACAGTTTCCATGCATACGTGAACTACTGGACTTATGAGAAATCTCAGAAAAGATTAGCTGCCTAGAAGAGCCTCAGATCAATCAAACTATTGGATAAGAACATTCTCCTTCCTGTTGGGCTGCTGCCAGTCTTTGCTCCAGGTTTTTAGCTTTTCAAATTATTGCTCATGCTCAAGTGGGCTTTTGGTGATGCAACTGTCACCAAGGCAATCTTGTTTTTGTAATTCCTCATTCATACTCTCATGAAGAACCCCAATAAAATGCATTCTTTTACAAAGTTGAAGTTTGGTAGTATTTGTATGTGGTCTGTTAATGATCCTCTGTTTTGGGTCTGTAAATATTTTTCACATCTCCCCAGGAAAGTGGCACAGAACAAGGAGACAAAGACAATATTGGAAACATTCGTAAGATAACATAAAAATGAAATATATCCTCAAGAAATATTTTTTGTATTGATTGTGTACAAGTATTTTGATAGTTGGTATTCTAGAGAGCTTTTTAGATAATATAAATTTTATAATCCTTACTTTCACCTATTCCAAAAAGGAAAAGAAAAGGTTGTTAAGTCACCAAGTACACCCAAAAATGGCAGTGCTGGTGATGGTCCAGATACCACTTGGGCTGAGTTTTGCTAAGAAAAAGAAACTTTCAGCTTTTCTCAAAAGCCTTCAACGCTGGCCAAACACTCTTGACCACAACTGTCAGCCCCTCCCCTGTTGTGGGCAGAGTTTTCATACTAATTCTGTAGCTGTTTAAGTTTCTAAGCTGCTTCCCTCTCACATACCTGTATGAGATTCCACAAAATTTCGCAACTTGACACATTCCCTGTTATCCAAGACAACTCAGTAGTGTTTCAATAAACTGTTCTTCTCTCCAAAGAATGGCTCTGTTCAATAGTTGCTGCTGTCCCTACTTTAAAAGGTTACTTGAATTTTCTAATATTTAAAAATAAAATGGCTTTTGACTGCAGTTATATCTAATACTAATTTACCCAAATAATCTGAGTGTTAATACAATTATAATTTTAGCAATAGTATGTGCATACTAAATCCATAACATAGGAGAATGAGTACAACTCATTCTCTACCCTCTTCAGGGAAAGGTAACTGGGCATCTAAGATCATTCTTCTTAAAGACAAAACCCTAGAGATAATCAGTTAATATTCCAGATCCATGGTCAGGTCTGTCATTTCCTTTATACCAAGCTCTAAGACTATGGTTCTGAATTGATTGGCATGCCCAATGTTTCCCTGTTGAAATTTTTTTTTTGCAATTAAAGTTATTACGAAGTGCTATAGGCCTCCCAGTAAGTGTACTTTGTCTGTACTGGTTTTCATGACTGTTTGAACAAAAATGAAGAAATAGTAAAGGGATCTATCTTAAAATCAGACTAAATGGCCAACTGTACTTTGCCAGTCTCGAGGTAACATTTTGGCACAAAACTCAATTTTCTCTTAGAATAATTTGCTCTGGGATTATGGGCTAAATGTTCTCAAAGTGTCTAGGCTATAATTCTTTATGATACTATACTTTGGCATTTAGCTATAGCATATGCAAACCTCACTTACAGGCTCAGTCTTTACATTTATCCAAATTCTCTATGTGATGGCAGCCAAGTTTTCATGAAAAGCATTTCTTCATGTCAGGATTTACTTGCCTTGGGCATTTTTTTTCTAAAGGAATTGCTTTACATTAAATATCAACTGAAATTTTGCTAAATTTCTTCTGTTAATTTAAAGCCTTCTTGTAAACCTCCAAATCTTCCAAAATACCCAAATCTGCAAAAGAACTCAAAAGGATACTAAATATTATTTAGTTGGTTTGATAATGTTTAGGCTATACCTTCTAATTACAAGAAACTTACATTTCAAAGTCCATGGATGTGTTTTCTCAGGGTGAAGCATACAATATTCAAACAAAGAAAGGCAAAGAAAAGGGAAAAGAGAAAGAAGAGAATAGTTTAAAAGGAAAAAATAACCATAGACAATGAGTGAATGACCAGAGGAAAGAAAGGCCACTGGAAACTGCAAAGCTGGCATTATCTGTGTAAAATGTGCTTATAATCCTACTCTGGTCAGCAAGCATAATGTAAAAGGTAATGTGCAAGAGTTTTACCCGGTTTTCAGAACTATAAAGGGAGTGTGAGTGGATTTTAAACATTTTGATTAGCACCACAAAGATTTTAATGCTTTATTTAAACAGTTTGCTATAGGGCAAACACATTTGGTCGACAAGTAAAATGAAAGCATGGGCATCAGTTTCTCTGTTTTCTATTAAGTAATGTTGCGAAGTAAGCAGAAGTTGGATTCAGATATCAGATAATTATCTCCACACTGTGTGTCACAGTAAATAATTTTAATTGGTTTAACTTCAGGGACCATTACTGGCCTAATTAGAAACATGAAAAGGCTACAAGTATTAGGAAATATCCTGAAGCAATGAGAACATTAGCAATTCTGTCAAGCCATTTTTAAAATAAGTACACAGTAGCAGCCACATTTCAGGGAGAGGCATGATCCTTGAGAGGGGCTTTTAGGGAAACCACACCATGAGTGTGGGAAACACACAAACCAAGTCCTAGGCTGGCATGGGGGTTGTCTGTGTTTAAAAGTGTTTTTGTATTGTCCTAAGTGCTCTTTCTAAAAGATGCAGATTTATGTTTTCAAAGTGAAAGGACAATAATTGATATTCAGTAAATACTTATTGAGAATATATTTATTTACAGGAAGATGAAAGAATCTGTGAGTCAAATGGCTTTACCTAAAACATCCTCCTGCAAACAGGCATTGAGCCAAGAGGTTCTTAACAGTTTATTATAATTATTTTCACTTCAGTTTTCCAAAATTTGCAAGAAGTGCATAGCTACTGTGAGGCTATAGAAGTGCATAGCTACTGTGAGGCATACTTAAACTTTGAGACAGAGTGAATATTCAGAAAACCAATATCCTCAGAAGGAAAAATGAGATACTGTGACCATTATGTCAGACATTTTGCTTGAGACAATCTCTTTTTCCTTTCAAACAATAATCCCCCTAGTTAAAAGAGCAAAATGCTTACAAGATATAAAGTACTCAAGATGACATAAAATGTTGGAATGAAAATTGCCACATAGAGATTCTGATCAACAGAAAGTTAAAGGCTTGTTGTTTTAATGAAATTTAGTTCCTAGCTTTATATTTTATGAGATAACTAATGGTCACACAAGAACATTTTGATAGGGATTTAAGGGACTTTAATAACTAGGGCACCTTTAAGTTGCACAATTCCAGCAGAGCATAACCATCTGTATTTTAATCTAAAAGATAATGACATGGAATAAGAAATGCACAGTCATCTATGGATCTTACTGGAAAAGAATATGATTGAAATTTTAAATATTCTCATGTAAAGTATCAATATAACTTAGCATTTAAAATCTTATGAAAATGAAGACTTCACTATAATTTCACAATTTATTGAACAAAACTCCTGAATGTACAAGAAACTCATGTCATATTACTTTCCCACATGTTTTGTGAAAACTTTCCTCCTAGGCACATGTTCATTTCAACACAAAATCATTTTCTTCACCAGATGTGCCTTTCCACTAAAATAACTACCCATTATCATAACTATTTATATTGTTTATAAATATTGGAAAAATCTTATTGATAAATGCAATAGACACTCTACCTTCATAAAAGATTGGCAATATATATACACAAAGAATCGGTAACAATTAATTTGAAATAATTTTAGTTACAAAATGAATTACTTGAAGATTTGGTGAAGAAGATAAATGTAATTGCTAGTTATTATAAAACAATACTTACTCTCTGCCCAAAAAACACATGCTCCATATTTAGAATATATTCAAATGTACACTAGGAAGTAATGAGGGGACAAATGAAAATGTGGTTTCTTATGTGCATATGCATGGTTGTCTAATACAAAAACATACATACATGTGTTCATATAGTTTAGATCTGCTCATATGTTTAAAAAATAACAGCCTTGATTTTTTTCTGCCCAGCTCATCCTCCTCTTAGAGCATGGCTACAGTGCGACAAATTTTCCTAGTACACTGTGTAAGTCACCAAAGTGAATGTTATCCTTCAGGACACTTCGCATTTGCAAGCCACTCAAGATCACAATGCAGTCTTTCAATTCAAATCTACTTCTCCAGTCACCAGCTACATCCTTAACGGACATTTGAGAGCATTTACTCCTATATCTATGCTCTATCTGCCCCTACATTCAAGAATCCACATAAATGAGTAAAGGAAGACCATTTTTAATGTACCACAATTTCAGAATTTTGTCTAAAAAATGATCCAGGGGATTCCAGAGAGAAGTAACAAAGTGATACACTAACATTTTTGCTCTCTAATCATTGCAGTTTTCTAGATAGTGAAAATTATTATTTAATTATTAAAACGATTATGTTTTCCCTTCCCCAAATTCCTCCCATATTCTTCCTACACCTGAGTTTCCTCTCCCCAAGTCTTTCCAGCTCCCCATGTTCGCTGCTTCCCAGTTCTATACGCTTTAATGTCCTTGCTCACTAGAAAACAACCAGGCTTCTAAAAGTATAAAAAACAAGCTAAAATAAAAACAAACAAACCAGCATAGGACAGAAAATAACAAACAAAAGGAAAGAGTCTAAGACCTAGCATAAGAAACCCATAGAGAGACATAGAGCCATATATATCTGCACACATATTAACCCCATAAAAACACCAAACTGGAAAGCATAATGTATAAGCAAAAAAGCTGTAAGAAAAATAAAATGCCAAAATAAAGTATTATGAGATAAACCCTCCAAAAATACCATTGAGCTCCTTTTGTGCTGGTCATCTTCTACAGGGCATGAGGACTGTTCTTGAACATGCCCTGAATACTCAGGGCAACTTCCTTTTTGAGCAGTCATCAGATCGAGATAACTTCTGGTTTAGGCATAGAGTTTTGTCTACTTCCCATCTCACTCACGGAACACCATCTAGACCTGTGTAGGACCTGCCCATGCTGCCACAGTCTGCAAGCTTGCAGGCAGGTCAGTCCCCCTCTTTCTAGAAGGTATCATTCCCTGTTGTTCTCCTTCCCCATAGGCTCCTAAATTTTTTCTGCATTCTCTTCCACAGAGTTTCCTGAGCCTCAAGGGGGAGGGATTTTATGAAGAAGTAACCTTTACTGTTTAGTACTCCAGCGTTTCTCACTCTCTGTACATTGTTGAGTTGTGAGTGCCTGTATTTGTTCCCACAGACTGCAGGGAGAAGCCTCTCTGATGATGGCTGAGCAACACACTGATCTACACCAGAACATCATTAGGAGTCATTCTATTGTTACATTCCTTTAGCACCATAAAAGTATTTGGCATTCCACTAGATCCACTAGTCTATCTAGTCTTAGGTCCTTGGTCACATAGCAGTTTCAGGGATGTTTCATTTCATGGAGTGGGCCTTAAATCCTGTCAGTTAGTAGTTAGTTATTCCCACAACCTTTGTACCACTATTTCAGTAGCGCATCTTGTTAGGCAGATCACTTTTCAAGATTGAAGGATTGTAGCTACGTTGGTCTATACTGTTCTCCTCTGGAAGTGTGCAGTGCACCACCCAGTAAATCAATAATCAGTAGAGGTAAATGAGTTAATGTTTAATTAAAGATAGGTTTAATAACACCAAGTTATGCATTCCACTGCCTCACCCTAAGGTTATAGTGCCATGCTGGTAGTTGTTGTGGGTCATAGGCATTGTAGCTCGCTAGGAGTGCTAGTTGTTTCTGTCCTTTGGAAGCTTGCATAGTACCTTCTGGCACTATGTCTGAACCGTCTGTGTCTGAAGTACATGGCGTCTTCAGCAACAGAGACCAGAAACAGAGACAAGCTTCTCATAAACAGGAGCAAAAGAGTGCAATAGCAAGTTTGCAATATGTGGTTTTGGAAGGATCTTGAATGACCCTGACTAACATCATCCTTCTAGGTGATGTTGAAATTAGGAGTAGTTTACTCATTCAAAAATTGATGTTTGTGTCTTACCACTTTGCTAAAACTTTTAATTAATTTATTTTTTGGTCTTTTTTTTTCTGCTGGAAATGGTAGGTACATTTTTCTTTTTAGGATTAAAGTATGTTTTCCAGGATTTCCAAGAAACAGAAAACATACTTAAAGGTGCTTTTACTCCAACACAAGTGAAAGTTAGTCCCTATCTCCTAAAATATTATGAACTAGATACTAATTTTATAGTTCTCCTAGTTAGCTTCAGCTCTCAACTTGACATAGAACAAAGTTGTCTTAGGGTCTGAAAAAGCATGAGATAAAACCGGACTCACTGAACATAGTGGACAATGAGAACTACTGAGAACTCAAGAACAATGGCAATGGGTTTTTGATCCTACTGCACATACTGGCTTTGTGGGAGTCTAGGCAGTTTGGATGTTCACCTTACTAAACCTGGATGGAGGTGGGTGGTCCTTGGACTTCCCACAGGGCAGGGAACCCTGATTGCTCTTTGGGCTGACGAGGGAGGAGGACTTGACTGGGGGAGGGGGAGGGAAATGGGAGGCGGTGGCGGGGAGGAGGCAGAAATCTCAAATAAATAAATAAATAAATAAATAAATAAATAAATAAAAGAGTTTCGATAATGAGATAGCCTGGATCATATTGGCCTGTGGGTTAATCTGTGAGGCATTTTCTGAAATGACTGTTTATGTGAGGGGGCCAAACCCACCGTGGATGGTACTATCCCTAGTGAGGAAGACCTGGGCTATCAAAGTTAGCAAAGTAAAAGCTAGAGCGCAATCAAGTAAGTGGTGGTCTTCTCAGTTTTTTCTGCTTCAGTTCCTACTTTAATTTCCCTCAGTGATGATATATGAAATGTAAATACAAGTGTGAATATTTCACAAGTCCCATGTGATCTTTCATAACACCTGAAGATAGTAAACATGATTAATCCCTTTACAATGGCATGTATTTTGTATCCATCAGGGCAGAAATTATGAAGATACAACTAATTATTTAAATATGGGCATATAGATTACACACCTAACTCTAAAAAATTATTTAGGGTTCAAAATAGAAAATTATATAAACGTTAGAATTTAGAGGAACTAGCCGGGTGGTGGTGGCACACACCTTTAATCCCAGCACTCGGGAGGCAGAGGCAGGCAGATCTCTGTGAGTTTGAGACCAGCCTGGTCTACGAGAGCTAGTTCCAGGACAGGCTCCAAAACCACAGAGAAACCCTGTCTCGAAAAACCAAAAAAAAAAAAAAAAAAAAAAAAAAAAAAGAATTTAGAGGAACTAAAATATACAATGATTAGGAGAAGTTACAGAAGGTTTAAGAAGATCAGAAGCTGAGATGGACATTTGAGAATGGATAGGATTGGCTGAGTAGGGTTAGTGAAGAGTAAAGACATAGCAAGGAAACAATGGCCAGTCATGCTTGAAGGAGACAAAGTGAGTAAATTCAGTGAAAGGAAGGCCTGGGTTAAAAGTGATGAGAAGCACATTCAGAAAGTTATGACAGTTGATTGCAACACAAGTTCTGAGTTCAAGGCTTTGGTTTTTGTATTCCATATTTGGATATTTTCTAAAAAGAAAGTGATCTGTGGTGCTTAAGACATATGAACCTTGAAGGTTATGATAAGGAAGAGAATAAAATTGGATGAATTATTAACATCATTACTAATATAACATAATACGATTGATTAAAGCATGACAGTGGTTTTGTAGGAAATCAGGAAAGTCTGTAAAAGAAAAAGAAAGAAAAGCTTTATAAAAAGTATATAAAATTTGAAATCTGGCGCAAAAAGTGAAATTGTTAGCAAATGATGAACTTGAGTGATTCTGGAAGTAGAAACCACATGATCTCCAGTGTGGGAAGCAGGCCTAAGCAGGGCACTGGGCACTCTTATAATCACAAAGCTGGGAATGAACACGTGTAGGAGGACAGAAGACCCATCCTGATCAAAGCTAGCTGCAGAGAGGCGACTAAACAAAACCAACAGGAGAAAGAGCTCTACAAGTTAGATCATTATATAGCAGATTTGGGAGAATTTATTTGGTAATATGGGAGAAGAAAGAATCAGAAAGATACACAGACGACTTTACAAAGGAGGGATATTTTGACAATTCTTATGGGTGATTTAAGGAAAGAAATGATGTGTAAAATGTGGAATATGACCTTTGCTAGTGAAAATATTTTTGTCAGAATGTTATTATTGACTATCACTGTAGCGTTAGTCCTTTCATAGTCTTTATCTCATAGACAAATTATTTCCACTTTCTAGGAGCCCTACTGTGTGTGCACTGACTCGTTCTGCATAGTTTCATGAGGTTTTAAGTTTTTCTAAACCTTCAATCTCTGTGTCTCTCTGTCTCAGTCTCTAACTGTCTCTCTATATATGTCCCTTTCATTGTCTTTCTTGCCCTCTTTCCTCCTCCCTCCCTCTTTTTCTCTCTTATCCTCCCTTTCTCATTTCCCTAAAAAACAGAATCTCAAAGTCAAGAAGGTGAGACATCCCATGTCTTAGCAAAAAACCCAATGTTTGAGTCAGTGCTGTATTGCTGTGAATAGACTCTATAACCATGGTGACTCTTATAAAGAAAGCATTTAACTGGGTATTGCTTAAACTTTCAGAGGTTTACTCTATCGTCATCATGGTAAAGAGCAAACAAGAAGGTTGGCAGAAGTGATGTTAAAGAGGTACCTGGGAGTTTTACATTCCAATCTAAAGGCAGCAGGGAAAGAGGGAGACACTGGATCTGGCTTGAGCATTTTAAACCCCAAAGCCCACCCCAGTGATATACTTCTTTCAAGAAGGCCATGCCTTCTCCAACAAGGTCATGCCTTCCTCAAAAAGGCCACACTCAATAATCTTTGTCAAGTGGTGTGACCCTAATGACCAACCATTCAAATCTGCGAATCTAATAAATCTATGGGGATCATTTTTATTCAAACCCCCAAAGACTGCTAACTTCTATTGTTTCTAGAAGGTTGATTGACATTTGCTTTTTGTAGGAGTTTCTCTACTTCATGAACACTGATCAACAGATCTTTGAGTTAGAAGACCATTCTCCAAAACTGTTACTTTCTAAGGTGAGCCATGGTCCAAACTAAAATAGTATCAACCAACTTACCCACTGGCTTATTATGTACTGAAGTCAACAAAAGTAATTTTTATCTATCTCAGGTACAATGTCAGAGTTACATCGTTGATAAGGAGGTAGAATTAACACACTTATCATGGAGACCTCTATTAGGTTGACATTAAATACAAAAAAAAAAGCCAATTGGTCTCTAGGCAAAGCAAAGACATATAATGGAGTGTGTCGTTAAATAAATGGAGGTTGGAGAGACTTGGAAGGTTGAGATGCATTCGCCTCAATATTACGGCAGTAAGCAAAAAACATAAAAGTCGGCTAATACCTGTTGGCAAAAAAGGAAAGGTGACTGGGCAGAAACCTGAAAATCTTGTTAAAATGTCAGAAAATTATATTGACAAATTAATGTTTCATTTTAAAACAGATATTATGGATATTGATATCCCATTAAAAAAATTAACAAATTTCATACACTATGTCTAAAACATTGTTGGTAATATTACCCAGCACAAGTGGAGGGCAATATTTTAATCTCTTAATGTCATCAGTAAAAATATAATTGTTCACCTTAATCTGAATATATACAATGATTAAAACATATGGGTTTTTGCTTTGTAATAATTCTTTAAAAATTACTAACCCAAGGGGCTGGAAAGCCACGTCATACAGGCATGAAGATTTGAGTTCATGTCCTGAACACATATAAAAAGGCAGGTGTCACTATGCCATTGCCATAAATGTAACCACCACATTGTGAGGGCAGAGAAATGATGCTTTATGGGATTTTCTGGCCATCAATGTAGCTCCAGGCTCATTAAGAGACCCTTTATTAAAAGACTAAAGGAGAGTGATAGATCAGAGCACTTGAAGTTCCCCACTGGCCTTCATGGACAAAGAAACATGCACATTGAAACATATGTTCACATACAGCATCAAAACACCACACACAGGCAAATACACATACATACATACATACATACATACACACACAAAATGTATGCACAAGTGTGCAAAAAATGATAAATTCTGACTCAAACACTATTTACTATTGGAGTCATCTACCTATTTCCCAACTTAAAAGGGAAAAAGAATCAATCATTTACTTGATTTTTACTGTTCCCTTTGGGTCTCTGCAGTTTGCCTCCTAAAGAGCTTCGCATAATTTTGCATGTCTTTTCCAAATGTTCCAGGAGTAGAATAAGCATTGTATCTGTGTCTATCTTCCAGTGCCTTTATCTGTTCTAGGCAGCATGTTTCTTATCTGACAGTCTAGTAATTATGAAAGAAGCTGAATATTAATGATTCAATACTTACATAAACAACTGGCCTTGGAGACATCAACTTTGTAGGACTTGATTTTGACTAATTAAATGTAAATAATGTCAAATGCTGTATATGCAATGATTTTTCCAAAATTTAATGAAAATTTTTATGTACACATAGCATTATGAACGAGTAGTTTTTAATAGGTGTCTACTTACTCAGCTATTAGGATAATATGCTTTGACATCAGATATAGTCTACAAGTGTATGGTATCAGCACACATGTGCACACTAAGTGTTTAAGTATGCAAGGTACAATTCTCAATTGTTAGTTTTTATTTTTTTTAGATTCTTCTCTTTTGAAGTTGACAGCCAGTACATTTTTATCTGAAGGTTTGAATCTACATCACGCTTTGAAGGAACACATGGTCTCCATGTGGCATTTGGTTCCCCCTTGCCCATTTCTATTACCCTGTGTCTGTATGAAATGCATTCTGACATAGGCTTTTCACTTAAACAAATACACCTGATCCTTTCCTTTGGTCCCTTTTTATAACACATGCCTTTTAAGTGTGCATGTGCGTGTGTGTGTGTGTGCACGTGCTTGTGTGTGTTTGACATTTTAAGAAGTAGCATGATGTTATCTGGGAAAAATGTCTAGTAGGCTTATATTTTAAAAAGTAATTCGGCTATCATTTTGAAACAATGGGATGGGAATCTTATTTACTTTTAAATTAAAAAATATGCATTTTTGAAATGTGAAACCTGTATATACATATCAATATGCTAAAGAAAACAAAACCCCTTGCTTTCCAAAATAGTATTTACAACTTATATTTAAAAAGCAGTTAGCATCAGAAGTCAAGTATGATCACTACGCTGATGTAGATAGCTTCAAATCTTCCACAATATTTTACAAAATGTGGAGGTTTTTCAAGAGCCAATTAAAAAGGAGACTTGTCAGGCGGGCATAGCAGGAAGTAGTTAGCAGGTGAACTATTTCTCACAGAATACCAGACTAGAGCGTTCACTCCTTATTCTTGTGGTTTCTGCTCAGAAATCATTATCATTATACTTAAGGACCTATATATTTCCTATCTAAGGAGAACTTTGCCTGTCCATAAATAATCTATTAAAGTTGTCCAATAGAAACTGTTTGTTTGCATTAATAGGTCATGTTGTGTTTTGGAGTAATTGGTGAAAAAAAAACAAGACATAAAACCAGAGAAAATATAAAGTAATCAGAAATAATGACTGAGTGCCAACAGTGTGTCAGAGCATGAGGCTCAAAGCTCACCTCATATATTTATTAATCGGTCTCTCAAGTTCTTTCACGTACACAAAAAACTTAATGGGTTAAATTCATATTGATTTGACCCCCAGTCTTGACAACAATTATGTTATAAATTTTTCTTTTATACTTATCAATTATGTTTTGAAAACTCAGTTTATTCTTCTATAATACAGTAATGATAATACTTGAAACATAGTCATAATTATGCTCTTTAATAAACTCAATAACACATATCAAACAACTTACAATTGTGCATCCACATCCAAGATTATGAATCCTTTCTAGAGTCCACTATACCTATCCTTATAATGTCATTAGGCAACATCAGGAGGCCAATGTATCATCCATGAAACAGCAGTGAATAAGAACTTTCTGTGTTTACTTCCATCTAGAGGATAAATTACTTTCAGAAAAATATCCAGACAAATGTACATCTCTTATTTTGAATAAACTAATACTTTGAAATGAAATGCCTCAATATTAAATTTATTATACAAAACATTTAATATCTATCTACTATCCCATAATGATGGCACCCTACTATTAAACAAGGCAGGCACTACCTCTACTTTCATGGAGCATGACATCTTGTGGTGAAAAGTAAAATAAATAATCAAAACAACAACTTCAAAGAAAATAATTTTAATGAAAGACATGAATGTGACTGAGGTTTATGGGGTAGTGAATAGTTTCGATGGGAAAGATCAGGGTAATTTTTCAGTAGAAATAACAGTTTTTACTATTGTTAATGAAGCATCAATGTGCAATAGCTAATTCTGAGTAAATTCAGCATAAAAATACTTCTGATAGAAAAACATAGACTCTAACTTTGACATGTTTTGACATGTACCATGGAGATCAGGCTGGCCTCGAACTTACTATGCAGGAAAAAATGAGAAGAAACTTCTTACTACTCTGTCTTTGCCTCCTAGCTGCTCAGATTACACGTGTGTACCATCATGCTTTGATACTCTGGGAAGTTGAAAAATCACTCGATGTGTCCATTTACTTGGATGACGGGATGAAAGCAGTTCTGTTTTATTTGATTTTCTTCTGGGTCTGTATTATCCTGACATGGAAAGCACTGTTAGGAAATTGGAGCTTATGTTCAAATGACAGGAAAACAAACCTGATGCCTTACTTAGAAAAGAGATATGATATATTTTTTTATGTGAAATGATTCGACAGTTAAAGTTAAGATAGAAGAGGAAACAAGGCTCTTTAAGAGCATCATAGTTCAAGTGAGAGGCATGAAACAAGGATTGCCCTATTAAAACAGTCAAGCATCACTGGGTTCTCCATGTATTTGGAGGGACTGCTGAAATGATTTACAGAAGATTCTGGTTTTGTAAGAAGGCTAAAGTCAAGGATGATTTCTAGATTTCTGCAGAACACTTGAGTGTCAGGTCCATCACTCAGAACATAAACCTGTTGGTATGGAAAGCTTTAAAACATGGGTTGGTTAGAATACATTAGAGTGCATGAGCTACCAAACATATAAAGCTCAGCATATGAGTCTGAAGTTCATTACAGAGAGGACAAGAGCTAAGTATACACACATAAAAGGACAAATTAAAATGGGACCACATTTACTGGTCTAAGAAACATTAGTTCATCCAAAGTAAAGGTGCAGTAGACAGAGAATTAAATTAGGTTTGAAGAGAGAAATCTTGTTCTTCGGAGAAACAGTGATTCCCCAAGAAATTGCTCCCATTTCCCCACAGCTTTATTAGCTTGCAATTGAAATGCTATAATCTGACTATATCTAAAGTATTCAATTCCATAAGTGTTGAGAAAGTTAGTCTTCAGAATAGTCACCACTGCAGTAAGGATTGTGAGCATGTACCTAACCCATTATGACCCTTTGTAAATTCTCTTTACAGATCTGTCTTTATTCCCTGGAACCCCAAGTAAGCTCTGAGCACATCTCTGTTACAACAGTTAGTGGCATATTTTATATGATATTTGTAATGCATATATATCATTTTGCTAGACTCCTTTTACTCAAAAGAATTAAATGGCTTCTGCATTGCTGTATCTAGAATTCATCCTTTTAAGTTGCTAACTAGCATTTCCTTGTATGAGAATGTCAAAATTTCTTTGCTTATTGACGGGTATTTTGATTATTTTGAGTGTTTGATATTATTTAAAAAAATCAATGAAAATTTACATGTAATTCATTTTATAGAACTAATTTTTCTTTCTTCTATAGTAGAACACGTGGATTATATGGTCAGTGTTTTTAAAATATTAATTCTAATAGACCAGTGTTTATTGCCATGAATATATATTTTGTTGCCATAAGAAGTATGTGAAAATTTTAGTTTCTTGACATCTATACTGACAATTGAACTCCTCATATTTATTTAGTCATACTAATAGGTGTGAAGTATTCCAGATTCCTGCAAATATTCTTGAATTTTTCTTTAAGTAATATTTTTTAGAGACTGTTCATTCAATAAGATCTTTACTTATTTTTTTTAATATTTGTTTCCTTGTTATGTTTTTGAAACAGGATCTTGTGTAGCTCCAGTTAGACTATGCAGCTGAGGGCAACCTTCCTGACTTGCCTCCTGAGTCCTAAGATTGCAAGCATTTTTTCCCATGCCTGGTTTATTCTATGTAGTTGAACCCAGGGCCTTTTGTGTGCTTGGAAAATACTTTACCAATTGAAATACTTCTTCATTTCTTTTAGGGCCAGTTATTTCCTACTACTAAGGCAAAACTTCCCTCAGGACTCTAATGAGAACTGTTTTAATTTGAAGTTTTCTCATGAGACCAGATTTTTTTTCTGAGTGTAACATCTTAGCTCTATTCTCTTAAATCCTTCTATATGGTTATTTTTATGGCCGTGTGGGGTCTCCTCAAAGGTAGAGTTTTATCATTGTTATTTTGAATATTTTCTTACTTTCCTGTCTATTTTTATATAACTTTGTCTTATCTGGATCCTGTCATGGAAAAATCTAGCTCACTTAATTTCCTCACCTATGAGCTCTGTTTTCCAAAACAATGTGTATGCTAGGATCTTCTTAATGTTTTCACTGTGTTTCATTGCCCTTGTAGCAGAGTCTGGAATCTCTCCTAATGCATAAAAGTGTGATGAGAGGCCTTTCTTCTGATCTGAATTGCTAGTCACTCAGTTGTACTGATATTTCATTTCAAACTTCAATTTGAAATATATATATATATATATATATATATATATATAAATAATTTTAATGGCTTGCTTCACTACAGTAATGTTTTAATTTCTGTAAGACTTTAAACCAATTGCAATGTCAAGCAAGCACTTATACCTTTATGAAACACTGTAGATTTAATGATGAATCACTACCGTGAAAATTAAAAATAGAGTCCCTTCAGAAAAGAAAACTCTGATTTTCTTCTCACTTATCTTCATGAGCTCAGGTAGGGCTTGGTTCCTCAGATAATGCATATTTAAGTTATTATGCTACTATTATAAGCAGATAAAATATTATTCTTGTTCTTTGAGTTTATAAAATTACATATTATAAAATACAGTAATCCATACCATAATGTCTACTAAGGGGCATTGATAGATCATGTGGCCAGTTCAATGCAATCATTGTACAGGAGGATCAGCACAACATCTAGAAGGTGATTTAAAAGACTTTCAGTTTCCAAATAGCACAGGTAAATTACAAGTATGAAATTTTCAACTAATGAGGACATGACAATAAACCTGTCTACATCAAAGGACTGAACAAGTTAAGAGAAACTTTGGAACTCACTTCAATAGATTGGTATTCTTACAAGCTATGGGAAAAAGTTTGTCTCCAGGAAGGGAAATGAATACTTGCCATATTTTCTGTTTTTCGATAACTTGTGTTGAGAGGGTTCCTTAATTACTTTTGTTCTGCTACAACAGAGGGCATAGATTGAATACTTTACAGATGTAGAAACTCATTTGATTTACAGTTTTAAGAGATGAAAAAGCCAAGATCAAGGCAATCTTCACCTGGCGAAGACTCATATAACAGAGGAAATAAAAGGCCATATTTTCTTGTGTATCGACCCACTCCTTGAAATTAATACACATACATGAGGGTAGTGTCCTGATGTCCTGAGCTTCTCCATTAGGCCTTGACCTTCAACACTCTTGTAATTGTGGTTCTCTCCAGCACTGGGACCTGGAGAATGAACAAAGGGTTCATCTGCCTTTTCCCAATCCTTCAGGTCTAGAGGTAGAAGTTTTGTTCCATTTTCATTTTTGTCCATAAAATAAAATGAAGGTCTTTATATAAAAATGAGGAAGGAAAGACCACTTAACAAGATAAGTAAGAATATAAAAGCATTCTTTTTGAGAATAATGAAGAAAACCTCTTGCTAAATTGAATAACAGTTTTAGATATTTTCAGTAAATTTATATAGCTTCAAAATGTAGATTTGAGGTTAGGATTAAAATGTAAATGTATACAAGTTCAAGCACCTTGAATCCTTAGGATAAGGATTAGGCATGGCATGTCCAATTCTGCTTGAAATATGAAGAAAGATGAAGGAAGAGTGTTATAACATCTCCAATCCAGTGAGAGGAGACTGTTTTCAGGTGTCTAAGGCAAAAAGTAGAAAAGTAAATATTTTAACAAGTATGTCATTACTCCAGAACACAGCATCAACAATTTGGTTTGCTCAGGTAAAGAAAACACCAATAGCTATTGGTGTGTGGCTTTAAAATTATTTCCTTCAAATTTCATGGGGAAAATTAGATAGACATTGGTTCCTATGCTGTCAAGTCTCTGTATGATAGGCCCAATTACACAAGCAACACCCATCTTAAATCAAACCATCATGCAGATTAATAAATGTTTCTGGCTCTTTGTATTTGTTCCAGTGTTGTTGTTTGTATATCTGTTTTGTGGTTTTCTCAAGAATGCTTTCAGGTTTTTCCCAGATAAAAGTAAATTAGTCCAGCACCCAGGGTAAGCTTCTGGTTTATGTCTCCAGTCTTTGCTGCAGTTTCAGTGTGTGTAGACAATGTTTTGCTTCAATCCCTTTATTTTATGTCACTGAATCAAATGAAACACATTAAATTTGGAATATTAGCTGGAACTTTAAATCCCACATTTTTTTCTCAATCACCATCTCTATAAATAAGAAATACTAAATAAATTTACACTTGACAAATAACTTTCTATTTTACCAAGATTTTAAGCTTACATTTTATTTTGCATACGTTTTGCTAATTCTACTTATTTTTTAATGGAAAATGATGTTTGTATTTAATAATGAATGATTAAAGCAATTTAATTAGCATTAGATTCTTCATATACTTATTTTGGGGCTAAGAACAGCTGAAATTTAATTTTAAAGCAATTTTCAAATATGCCACATATAGCAAAGAATTATGTTGCTATATAATATATTCAGTATGATATTAAATAGATCTCATCTTTTTCTTCTACTGTATAATCACATTTTGTTACCTTTTACCCAAACCTTCTCACCATACTCCCAGCATCCTTCTTCAGTTGTCTTTCTGTTTTATACTTAAATAAGTCCCCCTGCTTTAGATTAAGCATTTCATTAACATCTCCCAAATTTCCTTACAGCCATAACAATGTAACAGACCAGTAGTTGAACAATGTCAATTAATAAGAAATCTGTTATTATTAAAATAACATGTAAGATAAGGAAAGAGAAGAAAAATCATACAATCAGAAACTCCTCTGTTTCACAGATTTTACAAAAGATGTTAAAAGTTTTAGAGACAAGATTTCTTTGGAGTTTTGGAGCCTGTACTGGAACTAGCTTTTGTATACTAGGCCTGCCTCGAAATCACAGAGATCTGCCTGCCTCTGCCTCTGAGTGCAGAGATTAAAGGCGTGCGCCACCACTGCCTGGCAGAATGTAATCATTATTTCAGGGTTTCGGTAAGCAGTCTCAACGAAGTACAACTGTAATGTGAAACAAGGGGGAAACACATGGCAATGGGAAATGCCATGCCGTGTAAGGGTGAAGAGAATGCTTGGCCTACAACATTTTACTAGTGAATGACGAAAGTAGCAGTGAATTTGGGCTAGACCTTGAAAAGCCCTCCCTCAACTCCCGGCTAACTTCAGAGAGAACTTGGTTATCCGACCACACATGCTTCCAATTACCATTTGTCAAAAAAAAATTAATCATGTTTTTTTTTTCAAAATAATAACAATGTTTCATAGACTATGAAAATTTTTATTTGGTTAGCCTTTCCAGTTTAAGTGTTAGCTTCTTCCAGTCCTGGCCAGCTTTTCTTGAGAGATTCGCTCCTCTACCATCTATGTATTTTCCATTAAACATATTTGCAGGCATCTTGATTTAATCTAGGACAAATGGTCCTCAAAGAAGAAATTCCCTTTTATTTTTCTTGATGTTCACATTTATTTGGGAAATGTATCTGACAATGTAACTTATAATTTTTTAAACCTTCCCCTGCCCTTACTATTGCTAGTATTGTGAAATGAGCTAAGCATTTTAAATGACATTGAAGAAGAACAAAGCAATCCAGTAGCTAGGAAGAGCCATAATTTTCTGCTCTGGAGAGACAAACTGACCAATGATATGCTACCATAATTTTACCAGAAAGGCTGTTTATTGTTTTGGCTTTTGCACATTAAAACTAGCAATGGTTTATTGCTAGGAGGTTCATGTTAAAAATTTTCTTGCCCATTCTGAAGTTGGTTATTGGTCACCTAGATATTTATTCTATGCTTCCATCTAGGAAGTCTCTGTTCAAAGGGGAGACTTCTAAACCCAAGAGAATTCTTATTCATTTGAAAGAGTATGAAGGAACCCACAACACTGTGAATGAAACACCAAGAAAATGTAAGCATCTTTATGGTAGTGGGATTCCCTAAGTAGGGTACAAGATGCTTCTAACAGAAAACAGCTCCTCCATGTGTATCTGTGACCAGGCAAAAGTAAGAATGCAACTCAGACAACTTAGGTCATTACAAACCAGTTTAAAGCAGTTTTAATGCCCTCAGATATTAATGAAAGTCAATGAGCAGCAATGAAAACTTTGCCCTTCAGGCACTGGTCAGCTCCTTGCTGTTTGTTTCTAGTTTAATCAAATTACTGTATCATTGTTACATTTGTATTCTCTGCCATTAATGCAGAGTGCTTCGAGGGAGGAAAGGGGTGTTCTTGACACCTTAAACCCATGGGACTTTAGGGAAGGTCCTCACTTAGATTGAGGGAGAGGCGTAGATGAATATCGGTGGCAGACATCAGTGTTTGATGTGTTTAAAAAGTGAGTTAGAGCATATTATCCAGGCAACATAGGAAAAGCGCACTCAAAGAAGAAAATGAGACTGTAACTGGACACATGTAATGCTGTTGGTTTCTTAATCTGCGTCTCTTTGCAAGGTTCAGACATTAATATAATTCATGATATCAGCAGAAGTCATTTCAGCGCAGTTACTCCTGCCACGGAACTAATTGTTATCAAAATAAAAACCACATTCTCAGTGATACTGATACTTCCCACTTGTACCGGGCAAAAGAAAAAAGAAAAAAATCGTTTCCCTCAGCAGTAAAATGGTTAAAATGAAGAAGCCAGGTTATTACACATTTCAATTCCAGAGTCAAATATAAAAATTTCTATTATAGGGACAATTAATTACATCTCAAAATGGCAAATGTGCATCCTTGTCAGGTAGAGTGTACTCTGATGGCCTTTCCTCAAACACTGAATGTGGAGATTTGATCTCTTCTAATGGTGCCGAGAAAAGGGTAATTACGCTATGGTCAAAGCTAATTTGCTTTCTGCCAGATGAACTGTTGTATTTTATTGTACGCTGACATTTTAAAGTAATTACGGCACTGTTGACCTTAGACAATTCCAGTTGTATCGCTGTCTACAGCTGCAGTGCTCGGTCTACCTTTGGCTGGCAGACAGTGGCTGTAACGAGGTAATGACACGGACAAAGAGCACCATATGGGGCTCCTTTGAGATACACAAAGCCCAGTGAAAGGAAACAAGAAAATTTTAACATCATCATTACGGTCACACATCTCTACAACTATAAAGGATCTTGTCCACACATGCTTTCATGCATGAACATGCACACACAAGCACACAAATAATCTAAACACTTTGCCTGCTTATGTCCTAGATTGTGCATGCGTGTATATGGGCATACGTGAGTGGCTGATGTGTTTCTTTTGGAAATGGCAGCAGGCATCAAGAAGAAAAAGAGGTCAGGTACAACTGAACGTGACGGACTGGTCTTCCACCGACAAGAGTTCAAAGGGTAAAGACTATTGATTGAGATAAAAGCCCAGGTTCTTATCTAATGTTAAAGACACTCCTTGTTGTCTGAAAGCCGTGCACATAATTAGGCAGAAAGACAAGCACTTCGGCTGGAAAATCACTCACTATAGACTGAGCTTCCTTAAACACAGATATTAGTTCATTTACAGAAGAAGCTAAATATCTGTTGATATATATTAATATACTGTCTGACTGCCATTTATATGGTAGAAAAATAGGTTTAATGTTGATCTGGTTAATATATCTCTGATAAGATAACAAAATAGATTAATATAATTCAAAATGAATGATGAATCTTTTTTTTTTTTTTTGCAAACAAAAATGGATAGTGGATGGAGCCCTGGAACTACAGTCAGGAAGAAACAGAAGAAAGCTCCACCTTAGTACTGTTGAATTTTTTACCCTCTTTATTAGGGTATAGGGAAAGGGGCTATGGAAATGTGATCTAGCATACAATAAAGCAGGGGTGTTGCCCAACCTATAGCTTATGGCCTACTTTTGTAATTATTACAAGAAGCAAAAGAAAATCAATTTATTTCCTCTTGAATTATACTTTTATTATCCAGCCACTCTTTTGCTAATTATCGACGGGGTATATGAGTCATTACTTTGATGTTCCAGAGGTGGTAGACATTACTTCCATACCCTCAGGTAGTTCACACTGTGGGGTGTGTAAAGTTTGTTTCCTAGCCCCCTAACCACTGGTGGTTTTTTTATGTTTGGAACTCTTACTGTTAGATTATTTTTGCTTTCATTTTAAAGACAAGGTTTACTTGGAAGAATCCCCACTAAAATAGGAATTGCGTAGAACTGAGGCATCTATTAAAAAACCATTTGTAAAAGGTTAATTTTCTGTGATGCATAGTTAGGATTTAACCTGCATGTAATGCCAGTAAAACAAACATCTTAGAGCACAGAAATATTCTTCTGTATGGTCCAATTTGTTTTATACTTAGACATAGGATATACTGATTAATCCTGATTATATACAACAAGTAGTGCACAGAAAAAAAATATACTTACAGTTTCTATACCTAGCTACATCAAATTCCAGGGGTTTTAGAATGACTCAACCATTCTGACAGTTATTTTAAAGATAGATATAATCAATAAAAGTCACATCCTAAAACCTGCAAAGAGAACACATTTAAAGTCATAAAAGCATTCTGAGTATATGAAGTGGTATCCTAAAAACCTTATAATTCCAGTACCTTAGGTGTTCATGTATTCATACATGGGTCTGAAAATGCATCACTAAACCCAACTGAAAATATAAATAACCACCATTTTATGTCATTAGTAACAATTGCATATATCCAAGAGAAAAATTACTTTATCTTGTGAATATCTCTGACTGTAGAACATCACCACACATACTAAAACATAAGCAAACTTCCCAGTTTATTCTTTTAGAAAATTTAAAAAATTTTTCTTTATTTGGGAGTGTCCTTAGTTGTGTGGAATTTGTTTTCTCTTGTCTCATTGTGTCTACTTTCCAGCTCCACAAGAGTGGGACAAGCAGTGGACTGGACAGCGAAGAATAATTTCCAAAAGCCAAATTTATCTTTAAAAAAAAGAAGGAAAAGAGGAAAGAAAGTGTCTGCATCGCATTTCTCACAGAGGAATGGAGTGAGGGAGATACATGAGGTTGTGCAGTCACAGAGTCAGGAAACGCATCCTGATAGATTGAGAGTGAGTAGTAGGAAGAAGGAGAGTGACAAGCAGTAAGAAATCACTTTCTCGCATTAAGAGTGAGCGATGCAGCTGCAGGGGCAGAGAGGCAGACAGATGGAGTTTCCAGTACAGATAAGGAGAGAGCGAAGCTGGGGAAACGTGGGACTGTAAAAGCACAGGGCTCTGACAGAAAGTGCACAACATTCAAAGGGAGTGTTCATTGTGATATCTGTGAGGAAACCCTGAAATCCCAACCGCTTAAATATTGAGGAAGTCTTGTAAAGATCAATGAAGATGCAAAACAGATAATAACCATATGTAAGAGCTCTGAGTTCTAATCCTCACTATTGGTTTTTAAATATGTTTGGACATCTCTCAGACTGTACGTAAACATGATTTTTTTATTGTGCTTTGTGCAGTCGTGTCAGTCAGGTCTGAGAGATTCTGAAACAGAGGCACACCTGCAGTTTTATATAATATAACATTTAAGTCCACTGATTATTTTAGAAATCTGAACTTTTTGTGCCAAAAAAGGTGATAGACAGATAATGAGCGAAAGCTGTAAAATAAAACATTCTGCTAGGTTGACATATTAAAGCATAAATTTAAAAATCTTGGGGTAAATTTTTCAAAATGTATAGAAAGCAAAACAATTCTCCCAAGTCTTCTGAAAATGAGCTATTTTTTTATGCAATGCTATTTTGAGCCATAAAAAGACAGTTACTCTAATCAAGTATACAGATTCATTAAGGACCATACTAGATGGAGGTCAGATATGTGACCCTCCAATCTGGGTGCACTTAGCTGAGGCAATGCCGTTTCATCATTACTCTCTTGAATTTATTGTCCATGAAATAGGCTGTTGCCTGCTTTTCTATCAAAACAAATATAAAGACTAATCCAGCACGTAAAAATGTAAGTCGGGCTATTGAATCTTTGTAGCTGACCTGAATATACTGCACAGCAAAAGAAGTATCTGTAACAGTTAAAAGTATTTGCCCTAATGGGATGTATTTTCTCCCTTAAAATCCATTGCGTGGAGTGACTTTCATTAATTTCAGGAAATTGAAAGCAATCTCCATATGTCTGCCTTTCTTTAATGTCATCTGTGAAGAAAAGTTTAAAACAGCCCAACATTTTACATTTCACATCAAAATATAACACAAACAAAAGTTGTTAAAAAACTATGGGAGACCAAAACACCAATATTACCAATGTTATTCCTCACAAAGGTAAATATTAATGGATTGAAATATTAAGGTACCTTAAGCTGGAAGAGTATACTCAGGGATTTTTACACATTTATTTTATATATAGTTTTAAGATGAGCAATTAATGTTAATAAGACTTTTTTCAACATTGATTTTGTTAAAATATCAGGTTTGCATATTCTATATATTTATAATTTTCATAGTGTATTTATTTATATTTTTCTGATAACATAAATAAAAAGTGAATCAAACTCAGATCATTACAAAGTCAATTAAATTAAATCCAATCTTCAGTTACTACTAATTTTCTTTATGATATGGAGCTTGGTCTTCAGTTCAAAAGTTTTACCTTTCAATCACAAATTTAAATATTTGTTGTGATAATTTCAGATGAATTATCATTTTTGCTTATACCAGAAAACTATGCCTACCAAATAATGAGTTTTACGTAGGTTAGCCTAAATTAAGATTCTGACAGAAAATTATATATATATATTGCTTTCTTTTTTTTTTCTTCCATTTTTCTTTTCTGAATGATGAGTGACTGTCAGTGTGCGGACGCCTCTTTTCAGGGAATGTGTGAAGCTGTCACCCCGTTATATCTGCAGGACAATCCAGATGTTACCCAATATGAAATCTGAATCTCAGCATTATGATGATTGTCAAATGAGAGCCACTTAATGGGGTGACTGAGTCGTAGAGAAATGACAGTTCGGAAAGAGTTGAAGGATGCCAATATCTTTCAGTATTTCAAACCCATGTTTCTCCTCTAGTAAGTTTGCAATATGTTCTCCTAAAGTAATATTTAAATACTTAATCTATTTTGGAAAAGAACAGTCTTCTCCTCTGAACAGACTTCATTAGCGCTTATGTAGGATGAAAATTTTGTGCTTTATAGGTTTTCTCTAATCATAGCTGTGGAAGCTGAGGAATTCTGATCTGAGGACAATACGTGCCACACTGGCATCTCAGCCTGTTTATGTAGGTAATGGCTGGTTTAGGATCCTTCTGAACTGTCACGTAGGATTTGAATTAATGAGGCCATGCAGGTCTAAGGTCCCTAAAAGGCCTCTCTAGATTAGGGTCTATTAAACTTGCCACAAGCTGCTCAGTGTTAAAAAGTGACAGCAGAGGCTATTTCAATTTAATGTTTTGTTCTTATTTTTACCCCACTTTTCTTTTAATTTTTAGAACACCAAAATAATGTTTCCACATTTCCCAGCAAATATCCACTAAACTTCCATTTAAGAAATTTCTATACACATATTAGGCACTAAAAAATACTCTTAATAAATTAATCACTATTCCAAAGGAACCATTATCAAAATATAAATTTAGAGAGAGAATTATGCTTAAGAAGTTAAATAGTTAAATTGTGAGGTTATAAATGAGTCAATTAATTTTGCATTCTGTTGTTTCAAATTGAAGATTATAATATAAATGCAGCTAAAATTTCAAACTAAAATAACAAATTATAAAAATATTGGTATGTATAATCAGGGATAAAAAGAAAATAGTGCCTATATTTAAGTAATCATTCAAAATTCAGTTATATAAGCAAAATGTCATGTACATTCATGGAAAACACAAATATTGTCACAAAAGAAACAGTTTTCTGTAAAAATTATGGCTACTATCATACTTTTTTTATTTTCAGAACATCAGTTTCATATTTCTTGCACATAGTTTGTTTACTTCTTGTATGACTTTATCCCAGATGCCTATAGTTTTTATGGATTGTGATACCATTAATAGACTTTTGTTTTGCCTTTAAATTTTGGAATGCAAATTCAATTTAATGTC
This sequence comes from Microtus pennsylvanicus, assembly GCF_037038515.1. Classification (NCBI taxonomy): domain Eukaryota; kingdom Metazoa; phylum Chordata; class Mammalia; order Rodentia; family Cricetidae; genus Microtus; species Microtus pennsylvanicus. Next base: position 69,350,818 of record NC_134584.1, read on the forward strand.
CCCAAATGCATTAGGGGCTTAGCCTTTATTTTACTGCACATTATCATTAAATGGTCAAAATACGAGGTTATTTTTGGAGTGATTATTATGATGCTGACAAGGCCTGACACTTACACCACTTCAAACGCACAACCACCAACCGTTCCAATGCAACAAAAGAGCTCCCAGCATAACACATTTTAATAGTCAGCAGAGTTGTGAATTCACAGCTCTGCACAGCAGGTGTGGCTGCACATCTTTGCACCCCCAAATACATTTGCTCATCTAATCTGACAGATTAGACAATGGCACAAAACCTCCATCACTGATGTCTAAACAAAGGCTTCATTTCAGGGGAGGAACAGCCCTGTGCAGACTGTGTTGCCACTAATAACTTTTCCAAGCAGAAAACAATGTATATTTTATTAATGAAAAACAAATTACAGCAGGCAAGATGAATGTCTTGGCTTTTCTGACATTTTAAATAATTTGCTTTCTCTTCCCTTTTGCACCTCTAATATTTACCTTCATATCAATCTTTATGCGATTTTGTTAATTAGCTGTGGTGCTGGCAGTGGAAAATGGAAGCTTTCATACTCTAAGACCTTAAAGCCTCATTGCAAGAAAAAATTGTGTGGTTTTATTTTGGGGTGTGTGTGTGTGTGTGTGTAACTACATTGGAAAGTATCACTTTTAAGTATGATCAAAGTTAATCTGGATTTGGGATACTCATACTGTAGTGATAGGCACTTAGGTTAGGCCTTTCAGTAAGAAAACACAACCTGATTTGCTATTCAAGTTCATCACAGCAGAGAAGTAAACATCTCACTAGAGATGTGCATGTTTCCCTTAAGGGAAGGGACTGTGTCTTCCTGGGCTTGGAGGCTTGGTTGGGCAGCTGTACTTGTCCTGAATCAGGAGGAGGAAATAGCAGTCCTGGTGTGTAGCAGGTCAGTTGCAAATGTCGACTTGAGCAATTCACAGGTCAGGAGAGTGTTTTCAGTCAGTGACTTGTGGAACCTCCCCCTAGCATTTTCCTATCATTTAAAGATTATATAAGGTATATCAAGAGTATGTTTGATGAAAATATTAATTTAGAGATTAATTCTGTAAGTGTCAGGAAGTGCCGGCTTCTGCTAAGCAGCTTCATTTCAAACAGGAGGGCTGCTAGTTTTGTCAACAGTAGGAGGTCATGGAAAGCTGCCAAAGAGAACAGACCTTTTTTAGTAAAATGCCTGCAGTTCTCGGCAATCAGAAGATCTCCTGTACTGTTGTTTTATTACTAGTATTTAAACTTGGAATTGCATCTTCTCCTGACAATTTCTAGAGTTGGAAATCTTCAACACAGAATGAACTCACGCACACACAAGTACACACACACACACACACACACACACACACAAAAGAAAGGCAATGAATCATAGTAGACTCTCCGACTAATTTAAAAGATTTTTTTCATTGTTTTTTTTTAAGACAAGAAAGGACAAAGAGTGTGAGAGGGATGAAGTGCCTGCCTGAAAGTTATGTGATATATATTTATAAAAATCCCATCCTGAACAGTGAGAAGATTATGTCTCTGAGGGAACAGATTCAATAATAAATTTTAGTATTGTTTGCATTTTAAAATATGTTTTAATTGATCCTAAAATGAATGTATTCTGCACTTTCCTCTTTGACTGTTTAAAAGCAATTTTAAAATACAAAACCTAAATGTCCTTACACATTTGTCATTTTCTTAATAACCAAGATTGAAAGTTAATACACTGTGTATTTCTTCAGTAAGGAACAACAAAAGTATTTGATTTCCGTAGCCATCTCTCACTGGTAGCGCAGGCATTGCATTGGAGAATAAGTTCCTGCAATGCTCATTTGCATTTTTTCTTGTCTTTGTGGAAAAGGCCTCTTTTGAAACTAGAAGTACATTAAGGCCTTCTTGTGATTGACTGAGAAAGCACCTTGTAAATATGGCAATAAATGCAAAGTTCTAATAACTAGGCACGGAGTTGTTACTATCAATACTTAGGCTGCTCCTATCACTGTAACTCCTAATGAGATTTTTATTAGAATTTTTTTATTTTTACCTGTTAGTATTATTCAAGCCCTTAAGATATATAAGAACAAATGCAAATTACTCATAATATAAATGAGAATTTCACATATTCCTAATGATATCCTGGAGTTGTAAGATATAATTAACATTAGAGAGTGCCTGGAGAACTCAGGCAGAAACAAAACTAGAATTTAAACTTTATTATTAGAAGCGTATTAATGAAGAACTCACAGGTGGATCTTCCTCCCTTGGCTGCTCCTCTTTCTTTGGAGAATGGTTCAAGTGTTTAAAGCTTTCTTGGTGTCTCAATAGGTTTATAACACAACCCGTGCGTGGAGAACTCTGACATTTTTGGTGTGGATATTATGCTGTATTGTATTACAGCAATATCTGTAAGCTATGCATGGCCACCTTTATTGTTTTAGTGTTTTAAATGATATGCTCTGCTTTAAAATTACATTAAGAATATAAATTTCAACCTCAGAATTATGAGTCCTTACAATGCTGGCTGAATGTGTGCTTTGTAGCACAAGGCAGCTTTCATTTAATATTAAGCATTCATCCTCTCACATGGTTTTCTATTTTTGAACACCATTTGAAATGAATAGACATACACCATAGGATTTGAGACTGAGGGCTGGTGGCAGACTGAAGCCTAGCGGCCTCTGGTGCAGACACTGCCCAGAGAATATTTGAAGTCGGTACAGTTGGCGAACAGGCTGATTTTCACGGAAGCCAGATATTTTAAAAAAGAAAACAAAGTTTTAAAGCCATTTTGCTCCTAATCACAGGCAAGCATTACAGATCTTAAAACACGGCTGTGAACTGCTAATGTTTTTACTCACACACCTTTACGTGGAGACTAGAAACTGCACAATTTTGGATAAAGGTTTTATAGTCTTATAAATTCCATGGAATCCTCTGTAAAGCAACCTTGAATATAATATTTCTGAATAATAGTCCGTGCTATTCCTTAATCAAACTAAAACAAAGGGACATCACAGAAATTCCAAACTAATGTGAAATAAGCCAAGATCCAGTCATTCTACAATAAGGTTTAAACTGATCATCATATATTTAAAAAGAGTTTTTGCATTACTCTACACAGAAAAAGAAGTCACATTCTTTTTTCTTTATGATTGGCATCACTACTTCTGGTCACATCCAGGAAGAAGAAAGTTGTTATAGTGTCTTAAAGAAAAGATACTAGAAGATGATGTTCTTGACCCCTGCTTTATTCTTATTGATCCAGTTCAAAGAGCAGAAGTCTTAGCTGTGACCTGTGGTCAGTGTGCACAAAGGTGTCATCATGCTTCTCTGTTTGCAATGCCAGGTTGTAGAATTATAATTTGCATTATTTAGAATTAAAGATTTGATTTTACTTATTGGAGACAAATCACTAGATGCTTAGTATTTGTGCATGTTTTGTTATTGTCATGGAAATAGAGTTTACAAAGAATGGTCAAGAAACAGTTTATTATAAAATATTTGATCCTTTTTTCTCTTAGTCTTTGAAGTCTCCACTGAAACAATTTTGAATCCGTTAGTGTTATAAATAAGTAATAGGCATTTGCCATCACTTGACTTGTAAAATCTAGGACCATCAAAATGGGAATTTCATTAAAATGGTTTGGGAACATAATTCAACAACAACAAAAGGAACTGTACATTCTCACTGAAATCTATGAATCACTTGGTAACTACTCTTGCCATCACATAATATCTTGTAGTACTGTTTTCATGCACAAGTCAGTTATTAAGGCTTAGGCAACATGCTATCTTCTCAATGTAGAAAGTTAACTGTAGTAAAGGTATTCAAGAGAAACACAGAGTTTAATATGAAAAATTAGAGCTGCTTCTAGATTCTGACTAAAGTCCTATAAAGGAATAAAATCTCTTATGTCATGTCCACTGTGCTGTCTGGTAATTATTCTATCTATCTATCTATCTATCTATCTATCTATCTATCTATCTATCTATCTATCTATCTATCATCTATCTATCATCTATCTATTTATCTGTCATCTATCTATCATCTATCTATTTATCTGTCATCTATCTATCATCTATCTATTTATCTATCTATCCTCTATATCTATATCTATCTATCTATCTGTGTATCATCATTCTATCTTTATTTTACTGGCATTCATACCTATTCTTCATAGTAACTGTTTCTAACTCAGTTCATCTTCTCCAAACCACTTATACCAATTCCAACCTTCACTCTGAGGAAACAGCATTTCCTCCTACTCTGGAAGAGATAGAAGTCATCAGAAGTCAGTTCCTTCAATTTGCTGAGTTCCAACAAATCTCCATTCTAAGACTCTTGTCTCTCTTTCTCTATAAACCATCAAAATTGCTGTTGTCAATACAAAACATGAATACCTTTTTGGTTTTCCCCTTATTTGACCTCTGCAGAATTGACACCAGTGAGGGGATTTCACCGTTACCGAGAAGTTTCTGAGCTACCAGCTCCTTCCCTAGACTTGTCTGATTAATACAATTTTCTCAAGCTGCTTTAGACATTTCCCTCTTGTAAAAAATTGTCAAGATTTTTTTTCCTTCTTCATAAGATTTTAATTCATATTTTATGGGGTTTCTATTTTTGAAGTATGTGAAAGTATCACGAAGCTTTACATATCAGAAATGACCAAGATATTCGGCAGTCCTTAAAAAGATGGAAGTTACACCTCATAATTCTCTGTATTTAATTAACATTTGTATTTTTTTATTTCAGTTAAGATACTAAGTGATATCCTACAGAGAGCTGTATAGTTTTTTTATCCCTCTCTATTGAATTAGCTTTATTTTTTGCAATTAAAGATGCTCACATCAAGTCCTTGAAATTATCACTACCACCTAACATACGTGTACTGCTGTATCAGTGTTTCCCAGTGTAATTATAAATCATCATAAAGCTCTCCAATTATGTGCCATGGACAGGTACACATTTATTAATGTCAAATTAAAATTTCAGCAATTTGTATCTTTCACATGTATACTATCAATTCCTAGGATTTTCTCCAAAGTCTAATAATTGCCTTAGATTCATTACATGTTTCTAGGATAAAATACTCTGAAAAAAATAAAGTTAAGGTTTGTCCTTAAATCCCAAATTCTATTCCACTATAGTGAGACAGTCAATGGAGCAAGAGCCTCATCGGTCAATCATGCCAAATTCACAAATTGATACATCCTGCTTAGCCCCTGTTTTTTACTTACAGAGCCCGTAATCTCAGCCATGGAATGGTTTCACTCACATCTGATGAGTATTTGACTTCAATTAATACATTCAAGAAAATCCTTGACAAGTCTAATCTTGTCTCCTAATGATTCAGAACTCCATCAAGTTAGCAAGTAACAACAGCTATCACAATAACATAGTACAACAACGATGTATCTAAGAAAACACCTATCTTTACATAAAAGGATATGATGAACATTTGTTGAATGGTCATATTTTATAATTTTCCCATTATTTAGTAAAATATTAGAGAAACTCTTAGAGTGTTTCATGTGGGATCTACACAGGACAGTGAAGCTTACCATTTAATTCCATAGCTCAAACATTATAACAAAAGCTTAAATGGGAATGTCTCTACCATTAATTTTTGAGGTGAAGAGATAAATTTCCTAAATTAAAAGCTTAAAAACTTATCTGTACCTCAAATATTAAAGCAGGAAAGTATAAAAATTAAGGTACTTAAATTTTGAACAAGTGTTTGAAGTATAGCTGACTCCCATGAAGGCTTGCTACATTAAATATGTTTTTCAATTGATTTTATTGAGCTCTAAATTTTTCTCTGCTTCCCTCCATGCCTCTCCCCTCCCCTTCAACCCTCCCCCACAGTACCCATGCTCCCAATTTTCTCAGGAGAACTTGTCTTTTACTACTTCCCATGTAGATTAGATCTATATGTGTCTCTGTTAGTGTCCTCATTGTTGTCTAGGTTCTCTGAAATTGTGATGGCTAAATAAGGACAATGTGGTACATTTACAATATGAAGTACTACATAGCAGAGAAAAATAATGGCATCTTGAAATTTGCAGGCAAATGGATGGAGCTAGAAAACATCATATTGAGTGAGGTAATCCAGACCCAGACAGACAATTATCATAAATACTCACTCATAAGTGGTTTTTAAACATAAAGCAAAGAAATTAAATAGGTTTTATACTTATATGGGGAAACCTTTATAATAGAACATTTATTTGGATATTTATTGATTTTGTTGAGCTATACATTTTTCTCTGCCCCCTCTCTTTTTCTCCTCTCCCCTTCTATCCTCTCCCATGGCCCCTATTTTCCCAATTTACTCAGGAGACATTGTCTTTTTTTTTCTTTCCATGTAGATTAGATCCATATATGTCTCTCTTAGGGTTGTCATTGTTGTCTAGGTCCTCTGGGACACTGGGAATTGATGGCCTGAAGTTGCCTAGACAAAATTTAGGCTAGTCCACCTACAAGTCCACAGGATCTTCTAAAGTCTGTCAGGCTTAGAGCTAACAACAGAAGACTGTGTTGCAATAAGTGACGATGGAGGACCCTGGGAAGTGGCTATACAGGCATCCATTGAGTAAGTTTCTATCATTCTAATCATTAAATCAGGTAAAATTTATCTTCCCAGGAACTCTGATGCAGTTTGACAACTGGTAGCTTTACCATCTTAAACAGCAGGAACCAAGGGTTCAACGGACTTCTTGGGTATTTGTATAAAATTCAGGCCACAGGCCTGACTCTCCTAGAGCCAATACTAAACCTAGACACAATTTACTTCGTTATCAGACTCAGAAAAATTGATAAACTCACAAAACAGATTCAATATAACTTCTTACCATTCCTTTGTTTGAAGAAACTTACTAATGTTTTGGAATCTAAGAAGGTGTTTTAAGGTGTGTAAATGCAAGTTATTAAGGTGTGCAAATGTAAGTTATCAAGGTGTGCTAATGTAAGTTTTCAAAGTATAAAAATGTAAGTTATTAAGGTGTGTAAATGAAAGTTATAAAGGTCTGGGGGAAAAGGTTTAAGTGCTGATATCCTTGACATTAATCAATAAAATTCTAATAAGCCATCAATCTTGCTCTGGCAGAATATTATCACTACTATCATAGCTACAAGCTCAAGATTTCTATTTTCTTTTGTTGTTTCCTAACTATAGACTTAAAAGATACTTTTTTTTTATTGTACTAATCACTTCTGTCATAGTTTTCTGGGTAGACCGTAGAGTGTTAATACTTTCAACCAGATGTGTTTTTGGCATGAGTATACTGCCATTTCTAATGTATCTAAAACATATCCATTTTTAATATTTATTTATTTATTAAGCATACAATGTACTGCTGGCAAGGAAGGCACCAGGTCTCATTACATTACAGATGGCTGTGAGCCACCATGTGGTTGCTGAAAATTGAACTCAGGACCTCTGGAAGAGCAGCCAGTGCTCTTACCCTCTGAGCCATCTCTCCAGCCCAAACATCTCTTTTTTTGCAAACTCAAACAATTATTCTTTCAAGAAAATTGAATTGGATTCACCTCAAACAGGTCAGATGCACGCTCAATAAGCAGCCTAAGCCACCCTGTCTTTCTCTTGTTTTCACACCCCCATTCCTCAATTACCAGAATCTAAGGGATATATTTTTTCTAAGCTTAATCTTGTCCTTTGCTCTGCCAACAAATTGCTAGGTTCAAGAGTTGCCAGATGGTCTCACACAGCCTGGACAGCAGTGGAGCAACCAGCTACCTGAGGATGTGGCCAGTACCCCAGTTTTCTCAGGTCTCCTAAAGATGGCTGATACCCCCCAATTAGTACAAAGTAACCTCATTGGTGCCCTCATTTTCCTAACCTGCCTTGCCTAACTCATCACCTTTATAATAAACAAAAAAGGGAGGAATGTTAGCATTCACTCATACCTTGACCTTTGGGGACCAGGCAGAGTCCATCAGTCTTGCATGCATGGCAGATAAAACTTTGTCCCTTTAAAAGGCAAAATTCCATCTAATTCTCTCTCTTATGCCTCTTTCTTTCTCTGAATCTCTGTCTCTCTCTGTCTCTCTCTGCATCTCTCTTTCTGCATCTCACTCTGTATCTCTCTCTCTGCATCTCTCCCTCTCTCTCCCTCTGCATCTCTCCCTCTCTCTTCTCTCTCTCTTTTTCTTTCTTTCTCTATTTCTCCCTTCCCTTCTCCCATTTCCTTTATTTCAATAAAACTTCTCACTTAAGCTCTGTCTGCATGGTGCGTCTATTCCTCACCCACCATGGGCACTCTTCCACCATGGTTTGGATCCACCCACCACCAAGGTTCCTCTCGTGCATAATTATTACAGTTTTAAAATCAGATATGGAAATGACACCAATACTACTCACCTCATAGCTTCAAGGTAAAATGAGCACACCAAGAACAATTCTACCTCATCAAGATAACCCTGATGAAATGCATATATTCGACCTGCCTTTTCATCTATGAGGTCCTTGGAACATGTACACAGTCTGCCTCAAGGAAAAGGGGACTGGAGAGCCAGCGGGCAGTGTTCCTGTCACTGGGCCTTCTTTCTGCCATCCCACCTTGCGCCCAAGCGTGTCATTTTGTCTGCAAGGTACTTGGAACCCTGCAAGAGACCCTGTGCCCGTGCTGAGGGGAACTGGAGAGATGAGAACTGGCCACACGGCCGGACAGCCAGAAGTGCCACTCTCTGAGACAGTTTTTGGGGGGACAGAATCTAGGCCAACTCCAATTCCCTAAGCCTTTCTGGCCATCCAGCGGGGTGCATTCCTGCTGCTTGCTTTCTTTCCCCGAATCTACCCTGCCCATAAGCCCGCCTTTTCATCTTCCAGGTTCTTAGATCCTCCAACACAGCTTGTTGCAGGGCAGAGGGGATCTGAGAGCCTTCTCCGTTGCATAAGTAACCAAAAGAGGGCAGACCAAGAAAAACTCCCATGTACACAGTAAGGCACAGCAAAGATTGGGCCAAGACGCCAAGATTCTGCTGGCCTCATTTGAGGAAAGAGACGGTAGGCACCAATGCAAGAATTCCTCCAACATCCTGAAAAGCAACATGGTAACACCAGAATCCAGCAAACATACAACAAGAAGTCTTGAGCATCCTATCCCAGAAGAAGTATAAGAAAATGACTTTAAATGTAACCTTATGAAAATGGCAGAGACCTTTAAACAGGAAGTGAAAAAACTCCCTTAAAGAAAAGGAAGAGAAGACAAACAAAAATTTAGAAGAAATTAATAAATCCCTCAAAGAAACCCAAGAAAATCAAGAAAAAGCAATCAAACAGGTAAAGGAAACAGTTCAAGACTTGAAGGCCAAAATGGAGGTAATAAAGAAAACACAAACTGAGGGATGACTGGATATGGAAAATCTGGGTAAATGAACAGGAGCTACAGAGACAATTATAACCAACAGAATACAAGAGATAGAAGAAAGAATCTCAAGCGCTGAAGATTTTATAAAGGAAATAAACTCATTGTTCAAATTAAACAGCAAATCCAAAATATTCTTAATACAAAACATCCAGGAAATCTGGGACACTATGAAATAACCAAACCTAAGAATAATAAGGGTAGAAGAACTCCAGCTCAAAAGCACAGAAAATATATTCAACAAAATTATAGAAGAAAACTTCCCCAACCTAAGGAAGGATATCCCTATGAAGGTACAAGAAGCTTACAAAACACAAAATAGACTGGATCAAAAAATAATCCCCTTGCCATATAATAATCAAAATACAAAACATACAGAATAAAGAAAGAATTTTAAGAGCTGCAAAGGAAAAATGTCAAGTATCATATAAAAAATAAACCTATCAGAATTACACCTGACTTCTCAGTGGAAACCTGGAAAGCCAGAAGGCCTTACATAGATGTGCTGCAGACACTAAGAGACCATGGATGCAAGCCCAGACTACTGTACCCAGTAAACCTTTCTTTCACCATCAATGGAGAGAAAACAAGATATTCCATGACAAAAACAGATTCAAACAATACATACCCACAAATCCAATTTTACAGAAAGTACTAGAAGGAAAACTTCAACTCAAGGAAGCTAACAACACACACAATAGCACAGATATCTGGTAACACTCCACCAACACAACTCAAAGAATGGAAACACGCAAACACTACCACCAAAAAATAATTGGAGTTAACAATAACTAGTCATTATTATACTTAATATCAATGGACTCAATTCACCTATAAAAAGGCACAGGTTAAGAGAATAGATAAGAAAACAGGATCCAGCATATGCTGTTTACAAGAAACACACTTCAAACTCAAAGACAGACACTACCTCAGAGTAAAGGGTTGGGAAAGGTTTTCCACTCAAACAGACCTAAAAAACAAGCAGGTGTGGCTATCCTAATATTTAATAAAATTGATTTCAAACTAAAATCAATTAGAAAAGAGGAGAAAGATACTTTATACCTGTAACAGGAACAATTCATCAAGATGAAATCTCAATCCTGAATATCTATGCTCCTAAAATAAAAGCACACATGTAAAAGAAACATTACTAAACCCAAAGCACACAACAAACCCCACACACTAAGTGTAGAGGATTTCAACACCAATGTTGTCACCAATGGACAGATCAACCAGACAGAAACTTAACAGAGAAATAAGAGAACTAACAGATGTAATGAATCAAATGGACTTAACAGACATCTATAGAACATGCTATCCAAACAGGAAAGAATATACCTTCTTCTCAGCACCTCATGGAACCTTCTCAAAATTGATCACATACTCGGTAACTAAGCAAACATACACAGATACAAAAAAAAAAAATAGAGTAACCACCCGTGTCTTATCGGATCACCATGGAGTTAAGTTAGAATTTAATGACAACACTAACCCCAGAAAGCCTACAAACTCATTGAAACTGAACAGTCAACTACTGAACGACCCCTGGGTCAAGGAAGAAAAAAGAAAAAAATTAAAATCTCCCTGGAATAAAACGAAAATGAAGACACAACATTCTCAACCCTATGGGACACTATGAAATCAGTGCTAAGAGGAAAGTTCATAGCACTAAGTGCTCACATAAAAAAAAAAAAAAATGGAGAAAGCTCACATTAAAGACTTAACAGTACACCTGAAAGCTCTAGGGAAAAAAAAGGAAGAAGCATATTCACCCAGGAGGAGTAGAAGACTGGAAATAATCAAATTGAGGAATGAAATCAACAAAATGAAAACACCACAGAAAACAATCCAAGAAATCAATGCAACAAAGAGCTGGTTCTTTGGAAAAAAAATCAACATAAATTACCTCTAGAAAAATACTGAAAAGAATCATTAGCAGAGACTGTCAATGTACACCTCTGAGATTTTAAGGAAGGGACTTGAATGCTAAAATATTGAGAATGGGGGTTCCATGAGAAAATCCATTCTCTCTCTGTCATTTCCTTGTTTTTAGATCATAAGCAAGTCAGCTCTTCTCGACTACTTACTTTATTGTAAAATAGATGTAATAGAACTTGTAATATGTGGTTTCATGTACAAATTACTATTACATACAAAGTACTTAAAAGAGTGCTCTGCACTTGGGGAGAACCACATAAGTGTTAACACTATTAATGTTATTATGATAATCTCTGATTAAAGAAAGATATATTGCCATTCATTTTTAGCATGATAATTTAAAATAATCAAATCAAGCTGATCTCCCATTTTTACAATTCTAGAGTCCCAAAGGAATTTTTCAGAGATTGTTTTGCTTCTGTTTTTAGTCACAGATAAGAAGAAAGTAGTCTTAGGCTATGCTTGAAACCAGTGACTGTTAATTTTATTCTAAAAAAGAAAGTAATTTTTAAGTAATATACTCATGCATCCATCTATATTAGGAAACTTTCTGTACAGGAAACCTAAACATAGACTGGTATGTTTCCCCATATCAATTACTTTGTTATTATTTAAGATTGAGTTTAGTTTTAAGCCCCATATATAAGATTATTATGCTCAAGTATGAATCTGCTTTGAAAATGTTAATAAATCAGATTGGACAACAAACTGTTGCTTCATGAACAATGAAAGGCACTGGCATAGCAGAGCAGCACCCAACCTGAAGCAGACACTAGCCAAGCCTTTTTTTACAGTTCTGCAAGGCACAATTTCCTGCCCATCTGAAATTTTATAATCACAATATTATTTTTATCTCAGAAATTCATGGGAGAAATGTTTACCATTATTCTCATGTGTGTAAGTAGCAGGATTTTTTTCTTCTTCTTTTTTTAAATGTATTTTCTCCTTTTACATATTAATCCCAATTCTAACTCCCTCCAATCCTCCCATTCACTCCACATTCCCCCTCACCCCACCCACATTCCTAAAAAAATGGATTATGAACGTTTGCCTTTGTCTAGAGTGTTGATTACAAGTTGTTATGAATAATGGTCAGGAAAAAAAACTAAACAAAGGAGATTAGATTTAGAATTACTGTTTTGATAGGACAAAGGGGTAAATACTTTGGAACAATGGCCTTGTACCCTGTAAAGTTTTATTACTTGTATTGTTTTAATAAAATACTGTTTGACCAGTAGCCAATATAGTATAGACAGGGTGAACAGAATAGGAGAATTCTGGGAAGAGAAAAGTCTCACTCTCCAGTTGTCACCAGGATGCACAAGAAGCAAGATGAGAATGCCTCACTGATGAAAGTTACCAAGCCACGTGTCTAACACAGATAAGAATTGTAGGTTAATTTAAGATGTAAGAATTAGTTAATAAGAACCTTGAGCTAATAAGACAACCAGTTTATAATCAAATGTTTGCCTCTGTGTGTTTCTTTGGGACAGAATGGCTTCAGGATTGGGTAGAACAGATACCTCAGTCAATAGGTATATGCCAAAGAATGGTATTGCTGGGACACGGGATAAGTTGATTCCTAATTTTCTGAGAAACCACCATACTGATTCCCAGAGTGATTGTACAAGTATTTATTCACAACAGCAATAGAGGAGTGTTCCCCATACTCAACATCCTCTCAAGTACAAACTACCATTGGTGTTTTTTTTTTTTTATCTTAACCATTCTGACTGGTGTAAGATGGTATCTCAGGGTTGGTTTAATTTGCATTTTCCTGATAACTAAGGATGTTGAACATTTTCTTAAGTGTCTTTTGGCTATTTGGGATTCCTCTGTTGAGAATTCTCTGTTTAGTTTAGTGCCCCATTCATTAGAATATTTGGAATTTTGATGTCTAATTTTTTGAGTTCTTTATATATTTTGCCGATCAGTCCTTTGTCTGTTGTGGGGTTGGTAAATATCTTTTCCAATTCAATAGGCTTCTTTTTTTTTCTTTTTACTGTGTCCTTTGCTTTACATGAGCTTCTCAGTTTCAGGAGGTCTCATTTCTTTATTATTTCTCTCAGTGTCTGTGCTACTGAGGTTATATTTAGGAAACAGTTTCCTCTTCCAATGCATTGAAGGCTAATTCCCACTTTCTCTTCTATTAGGTTCAATGTGGTCTGATTTATCACATTTCGACCTGGGTTTTATGCATGGGTTAGATATTAATCTAGTTATATTCTTTTACATTTTGATATACAGTTATGCCAGCACAATTGTTGAAGATGCTTTCTTTTTACATTGTATAATTTTAGCTTCTTTATCAAAAAATCAAGTGTTCCTGGAAGTGCTGATTAATATCCAGGAATTTGAAAGACACAGTCATTAAGACAAAAAGGCAACCTACTGAATGGGAGAAGATATTGACCAAACCCACATCAGACAAAGGTCTGATCTCAAAAATATAAAAAGAACTCAAAAATCTAGACATTAAAGTTCTAAATAAACCAATTAAAAATGGGGTACTGCACTGAACAGAGAATTCTCAACAGAAGAATTTCAAATAGGCAAAAGATACTTAAGGACATGTTCAACTTCTTTAGTTTTCAGGGAAATGCAAATCAAAACAACTTTGAGATACTATCTTACACCTGTCAGAATGGCTAAAATAAAAAAAAAAAAACCCACCAATGATAGCTTATACTGGAGAGAATGTGGAGTAAGGGGAACACTCATCCATTGCTGGTGGGAATGCAAACTTGTGCAACCACTTTGGATATCAGTGTGGTGGTTTCTCAGAAAATTGAGAATCAACTTACTTCAGGATCCAGCAATACCCCTCTTGGGAATATGCCCCAAAGATGCCCAATCATACTATGCAAATATTTGTTCAACTATGTTTATATCAGCATTATTTTTAATAGCCAGAACCTGGAAATAACCTAGATGCCCCTCAATGGAAGAATGGATAAAAAAGTGTGGCACATCTACACATTAGATTACTCAGCAGTAAAAATTCAAGGACGACTTGAGTTTTGCATGCAAATTGAAGGAAGTAGAAAATACTATCCTGAATGAGATAATCCAGACCCAAAAATATGAATTTGGTATGTACTCATTCATTAGTTGATTCTAGGCATAAACAAAGGACATTGAGCCTACAGTTGTGATCCCAGATAAGCAAAGTAATAAGATGAACCCAAAGAAAAACATATATAAATCCCCCTGAAAACTGGAAGCAGACAAGATTACCAGGAAAAAGTGGGAGCATAGAGGGGTTGGGGGAAGGGGAGAGGGGGAGAGAGAGGGGAGAAGGGGAGGGTTAGGGAGAACTTGGGGGAATGGGATGGTTGAGATGGAGGAAAGACAGATATGGGAGCAGGGAAGGATATATCTTAATTGAGGGGGCCATTTTAGGGTTGGCAAGAGGCTTGGCTCTGGAGGGGTCTCCAGGAGTCCATGGGGATGACTCCAGCTATGACCCTTGGCAATGGAGGAGAGGGTGCCTGAACTGGCCTTGTCCCGTAGTCAGACTGATGACTATCTTGAATATTATCATAGAACCTATGTCCAGTGACAGATGGAGATAGAGACAGAAACCCACATTGGAGCACTGGACTGAGCTCCCAAGGTCCAGTTAAACAGCAGAAGGAGGGAGAACATGAACAAGGAAGTCAGGACCACGAGGGGTATGTCCACTCATGGAGACAGTGAGACTGATATAATGGGAGCTCACCAAGGCCTGCTGGGCTGGGACTAAATGAGCATGTGATCAAACTGGACTCTCTGAATGTGGCTGACAATGAGGGCAGACTGATATGCCAATGATAATGACACTGGGTATTTCTGTGACCATGATTTTTTATTGATGGAATGTAGACTTTGGTTCTTTTGATTAGGAAAGCAGTTGAATGCTTTCAATTGGGGCTTAAGGAGCCATATTAGTAGGTTCATGGAAGATAATGTTGAAAGAAATTTGAACTGTAAGGATCTAGCTCAATAAATTCATAGAGGAATATTAGTAATTGTCCTAGAGACCATTCTTGTGGTAATAGTAAAGAATGTGACTGCTTTTTGCCCTTGTCTGAATAATCCGTCTGAGGCTAAATTGAAGAGTTTTGAATCAATGACATTGCTAGTGGAGTTTTGAAGACTTACTAGTACTGACTGTCTTGTGTGGTTATTAATGATCACTGTTATGCAATCTGTATTTAAAAGGAGAAAGATGAGAAAGAAAAATGAAAAATGGCTAGCTTGAGGAGAAATGGAGCACTAAAAGTGTTAATGGAGCTAAATACAGTGCTCAAGGTGATAAAAAGTTTAAAGAAAAGCTTCATGTTAAGTAGAGTAAAGGAAGTGCTGACCACAGAGGAAGACCCCAGTCAGCTAATCTTACAACTCATGAAAAGGAACTAAAGTAAAGCCTGAATGTTGAAGGAACATATTTGACAAAAACACTGGGGAAAATGTATTTGAATGAGGGGGTCAAGTTCCAGTCCCCCAAAAATAGATGAAACTGGCAATTTGAGCTATGTGGTTGTAGTTCAAGGATAGAAAAAAAAAGGGGGTTGTGGAATTTCCTTTTCCAACTAAGGAAAGTCAGTGAGTGTGTCAGAAATGGTCTATCAAGGAGTCCAGAGTGGGACACCTCTGGCTTTAGGGACTTTACAACAAAATAAAAATAAAGCCTGGATTTTGAAGACCCTAAGGTTTTGGCAATGCCAGAATCATTGGTTATCTGCAAAGGAAAACTTTGGACTCAATGTGGAACCAACAAAGAGAAAGAAGTGCGTTGCAGTCAACAAAGCTGAAAGGAATAGATAATCTGAAGCGTTCTTTGATATCAGACATGGAGATGTAAAATTTGGAGTTTGCCTAGCTGGTTTTCAGTCTTGCTTTGGTTCAGTGTTTTCTAACTATGCTTCTTTTTCTTCATTTTGAATGGTAATATAAATTCTGTGATATTATATATTGAAAGTATGTGATCTATTTGTTTATTTTTATTTTACAGAGCGTTACAATTAATAGATTTCCATGAGTATCTGATGAAACTTTGAACTTTCCAACAGTGTTGAGACTGTGATAGTCTATGGGGATTTTTGAGCTTGGACTGAATGCTTGGATTGCATTATAATGTGAATACAAGCTATAAGGGCTGGGAAATAAAATGTGGTGGTTTGAAGAAGAATGGCCCCTATGGGCTCATATATTTGCATGCTTAGTAATGAGGTAATGGCACTATTTAAAAGGATTAGGAGGTACAGTCTTGTTGCACAAAGTGTGTCACTGGGCATGGACTTCGAGGTTTTAAAAGCTTAAGCCAGGTCCAGTGGCTTGGTCTTCCTGTTGCCTTCCAATCTGAATGTAAAAGTTTCAGCTGCCTTTTGTGCCTACATGCTGTCATGCTCCATGCCATGAGGATAGTGTTCTAAACCTCTGAAATTATAAGCAAGACTCAATTAAATTATTTCTTTTGTAAGCATTGGCATGGTGATGGTATCTCTTCACAGCAATTTTACACCGACTAAGACAGTAATTAAACAAACAAACCTCTTATCAAAGAAAGGACTAAAACAAAATGATTTCATTGATATAATGAACAAATGTTTGAAAAAGGATTGACACCATATGCAAGGTCTTGAGTTTGATCCTCTAACACTGGAAAATTATGTCAAATATTTTTAAATTTAAGAAAAAAATGAAATGGTTGGAACATTTGATAACTCACTCTATTTAATTATGATAATCTTAAAGCTAGAGCCAAAACATAAAGTTCTACTTCCTATTTGATTTTCTCTGAGATTCTCTCTCTCTCTCTCTCTCTCTCTCTCTCTCTCTCTCTCTCTCTCTCTCTCCCTTTCTCTCCCCCACACACGCACACACACATAGCTGCCACCTCAATAATATTATGTACCTTGATACAAGTCAGTAAAACAATCATAAACTGAGTCCAGAAGTTTATAAGAGAGGTTATGAACTAGAATATATCCTAGAGATGCAATATTTACCCAACATATTAAGATAATTAAATAGTATATATCAAGCTGATAAAGGATGTTGGAGAAGGCATAATCATAGATGGAAATAGAAAGATATCATGAGGCAACCCAGACACAGAAAGACAAGCACCACATGTTCTATCTATTCTGAGGCTCCTATTTGCAAGAGATCAGATGTGAGTACAGAATCTGAGTAGATGTGAAAACAGTAAATTAAATATTTTTTAATTTACTGTTAAATTAAAAGTATGAAAAGGAAGAGAAATGGGGATAGCTGGGTACAAATGTTCTGATCAGGAAAATGGGGGGAGCAGTTGCACCAATTAGCCAAGAGTAGGCACATGAAAACAGAAAAGGGGGTATGAGGGTAAAATAAATGTAAGAATATTTGAAAAGTTTTGGGGTCCAGGCTCAACATAAATTATCTCTTGGACTAGTGTAGAGGTGTGGTAATAATTGAGGCATAGTTCACACAGAAATATCAGGAGGGAGTCTCAGGGTTCATTCACATCCTGAAGATCACACATATTTATTATCTAAACAGCTTTTATATCAAATGATAAACTGAGGGGGAAGTTATTATCATTCTGTTTCTGGGTAGCAGGACTAAATTCACAACGGCAGCTATAGCTGCTCTTTCATTAGCCTGAATTAACACTTCTTTCCAGGCAATCTTCATAATTATAAAGTTGTTAGGGATGGCAACAGTTTGTCTGGAAAGTCTAGGTGACTGCCTTCTGTGAGACCAGGTGCAAACTATGGCCTGAGAGTCTGGCTGCCATACAATGTAGAGACATGGGTCTGTATAGCATATGGCCCTACAATCCATTTTCTCTATTTAATTTTAATAAAACCCTTGCTTTTGTAACATTACAGAAGATTATGTCTGACTTAGGCAAAGACTTTTTTATTTACCCAAATTTACCTATTGTCAAAAATGCAAGCATCTTTTATGAGCTCCTGTCTTAGGCACTGTGGTCGGGGAGGTGGGGAAGAAGCTTTAAACCCATCATTGACTACTGGTCTCTGCAAAAAAGAGATTAAGGGAGAAAGATACTTTTGGGCTCTGTGTCTTGGAGCCATACGTTTTTGTCAGGAGAAATCATGATGTTATATGAGTAATCATGATCCTAAAGAACATAGTCTCCTATTTAAAGGAGAAGGGGATCACCTGAGTTGAAAATGTTTCTTTAGCTGGTCTAGAACACCTTCTAAATGTTTTACATTGTATCAAAATCTAAAATTTTTAGCATATGTATTACCCAAACATTTACAGAGTATGTTAAACATTTTTTAAATGTTTTATAAGCAGTTACAAACATTATTAGATCAATACCAACTTTTTTAACTTCTTATAAGTAGTTACAAACATTATTAGGTCAATACCATAATTTTAAAATGGGAATTAACAATAAATCCACAAATAAACATATTAATTTTTTTCTAAAATTCATATTAATCAAAAGACAATGTTGTAGCATTTATAGTCCTGTGCACGGAAACCAAGGACATAGTTCCTCTATTAATTTTAAAAATTTTTGTATCTGATGTTGTATTTTTTATTTTTAATATATTTTAATTAACTGTATAGTCATTTAATTGTTTTTATCTTATACTTTTACATATTTATAAATATTTTTGATATTATTGTTTTGTTTAATTTTATATTTTTTTAGTTATATTTTTTATTTTTGAGCTCTCATAATTCACGTACCCACCTGTGGAGTAGTTTTTTTTATGTTTTTTTTCATACATTTGGTCACTTTTGGCATTTTGGGGCAGTTACAGATCAACCCCACATTGGCCACCACTATGACATTACTAGGACACACAGTCCAGCCTCAACAAAAATTATCTCTTGGGCCAGTGCAGAGGTATGGGAATAATTGAGGCATAGTTAACACAATAATATCAAGAGAGAGTCTCAGGGTTCATTCACATCCTGAAGATTACAGACGTTTATTATCCAAACAGCTTTTATATCAAATGGTAAACTGAGGGGGAAGTTTATTAACATTGGGGTAGCAGGATTAAGGTCACATTTGCAGCTATAGCTGCTCTGTCATATAGACTGAATTAACATCTCTTTCCAAACTCCAGGTGATCTCCATAATTATAAAGAAGGAACAAAGCAACATTAGCATATCCTGACCCTTTGTTAGAGATGGTAACAGTTTGGAAAGCCTAGGTGGCCATCTTCTGTGAGGCCAGGTGCAAACTATGGCTGAGAGTATGGCTGCTATGCAATGCAGACATATGGGCTTGTATAATATATGTCCCTACAGAAAAGTCATAAAGAATCACTCTATATAAAAAATTAAAAATCTGTAATACACATAAATGTGTGTGTGTGTAATTGATATTTTCTTCTCATTGCTGAAAATGCTTCATCCAAGAACCAAAGATCATTTGACAAAACCTCAAAAGCAAGTAAGAGAATCTATCCTCTGACTTGTTTATCAGGGCACTTTCTCCCAAAACATCACAAAATATTGCTATTGCCCTTCCCACCCCCCACCCCATCCTCACCCCACCCCAATAGGTGAGAGGTAATTCACTATTGTTGAAAATGCTGTGCACTTCAGACACAGGAAACAAATGCCCCTGAGCTGAATCTGGCCTGAAAGCTTCCTCTTTTAGGAATCATTTGCATGATACTAGAAGGAGCCTTGCAAGCTTACAAAGGAGGGAAAAAACCAAAAGTTCTTGCCAGCTGTGGCAGTTATGAATCACAAAGGTGACCTGCATGATATAACCATAAGGCTACAGTAGTGGTACTCATACCTTAGCAGTAACCAACAGCTCTATAACTGGACTCAAGACCCCCCCCCACCAAGATGGAAATGATGCTTTGCACTGGAGACCTAGCCAACTACCCAGGGTTAGTGAAGTCTTGAGTCTTGGAAAAGAGCCCACAACTATTACTTTGCAAAAATCACATAAAGTATACCTGTCTTCTAAATATCTTTCTTACCCCTCATCAAAGAAACTTCTCTTTTCAACAGATGTAAACCAGTATAGAAAAACAAATCAAACTGCAGAATAGTGAAGCTCAGTCTCAATGGATACATCTACATAATGACTCCTACACCTAAGACTTAGAGGACATTGCCAAAGATAAAGAAGAAAGATTATAAAAGTCAGATGATTAGGGAGTTTGCTGTGAGACCATGTATCCAAGTAATGTCAGAAGCTATAGCCATAAAGTCTCATCAACATGACTGCCCAAACATATGCTGAACAAGGACAACAAAAGATACATTAAAGTAGACTGGAGAAAGAGAAAGGCCTCAACTGTACTAAAAGAACAACCGGTAAATAAGGAATTCCCATACTGGGAAAAATTGTTTACCCCAGGGGAAAAGAACACAAATTGGGTAATCAATATCAAATTATCAGCCCTTAAAACATACATACAAATAATATTATAAGAAAAGCAGGTTATATTTTTGAATATATATGTAAATACCCAGAAAACAAGGATACAAATAACATTATACACACAGAGCAGGTTATATTTAGGAGAATATGTGTATATACATATACTGACAGACATGCGTATAACTGTTACTAAAAAAAACATGAATTTAAAGAGAGTAAAAAGGTGTATATGTGGTTTTAGATAGAGGAAAGGGAACCAATAAATAATGTAATTATTATACCTTCAAAAAGAAAAAAAATTCTAGTGCCAAATTTTTTGGACATAGACATAGTAATATAGCTCCAAAATGTGTAATAAAAATGAAAAAATCCCCAATTCTATTAAAAAAAATCCTGACATTTGAGGCAGAGTGGAAATGGTGTTATATAGAAATTTACATATAGAACAATATAATAAAATGTAGAATAGAAAATCAAATCCATCACCTCTAGTAAAACATTTATCAGATATGTTTTCAAGAATATATAATATAAAATATTTTTAACAGAGAGAGTGGGCAGAACTGGATTCTAACTTGCAGAAAATAAAAATTGAAAAGGTAATGACAAAAATAGAATCACAAGATATTCATTAGTATGGCTATAGGATCGGGCCATTTCAGGCTCTCTCTCCTCAGCTGCCCAAGGACCTAGTTGGGGACATCTCTCTGGACGCCTGGGAACCCCTCTAGAGTCAAGGCTCTTGCCAACCCTGTAATGGCTCCCTTAATTAAGATATATACTTCCCTACTCCCATATCCATCCTTCCATTATCCCAACCAAGCTCTCCCCATCCTCCCCTTCTCACTTGTCTCTCCCCATCTCCCCTTTCCCCCATCCCACCCAACCCCCCAGTTCCCAAATTTTGCCCAGCAATCTTGTCTACTTCCAATATGCAGGAGGATAACTATATGTTTTTCTTTGGGTTCACCTTCTTATTTAGCTTCTCTAGGATTGCAAATTATAGGCTCAATGTCCTATATTTATGGCTAAAAACCAATTATGAGTGAGTACTTCTCATGTTCATCCTTTTTGGGTCTGGGTTACCTCACTCAGGATAGTGTTTTCTATTTCCATCCATTTGCATGAAAAATTATAGAAACTTCATCTGGCGATGGATGGAGATAGAGACAGAGACCCACATTGGAGCAGTGAACTGAGCTCCCAAGGTCCAAATGAGGAACAGAAGGAGGGAGAACATGAGCAAGGAAATCAAGACAGCGAGGGGGGCACCCACACACTGAGACAGTGGGGCTGATCTATTGGGAGCTCACCAAGGCCAGCTGGACTAGGACTGAAAGAGCATCAGATAAAACCGGACTCTCTGAATATGGTGGACAACGAGGGCTGCTGAGAAGCCAAGGACAATGGTACTGGGTTTTGATCCTACTGCAGGTACTGCTTTTGTGGGAGCCTAGCCTGTTTGGATGCTCACCTTACTAGACCTGGATGGAGGGGGGATGACCTTGGACTGCCCACAGGGAAGGGAACCCTGACTGCTCTTTGGACTGGAGAGGGAGGGGAAGGGGAGTGGAGGAAGGGGGAGGAAAGGGAGGCAGGGAGGAGGTCGAAATTTTTAATAAATAAAATGAAATAGAATCACAGGTTGTTGGTGTACACAAGAGTTTCACAATAGCCCAGAATGGAGTATAACAAAGGTTGATTTATTTAGGGATAAATTCAGTGAAAGAGTAGCAATCCACAGTCCTCTGTGTACTATGGGAACTGGAACCCAATCCAACAGCCAAGAGGCCCAAGAAAGCTTTGTATCTGCATTTATAGTATAAGACCATGCTAAAGGTTATTGACTGAAGGAGATACCACAGCACCTTTCCATTTTGCCTAAATAAAAAAGTTCTAAGCCTAATACAAAACTATATACAATAAGAATGCATATCAGGTATTATCCAAAAAAGGGAGGCAAAAACATACATGAAAATTAGAATTACAAGCAGCATATACAACATCAAACAAGAAACATATCCTAAGTAGTTATCCTATCCTAAAAAGCCTAAGTCTTATATTAAGAAATGGCTTGGTTAAGTTGTGAGAGGAAAGTAACTATGACAATTGAGTCTTCAACTCCATCAAAAACCTGAGAAGGGAAATAATATTACATGACTAAACAGGAAGTGCAATCAAGCAACTTCCAAAAGGCATAAGAAATGACAGAGACAACTGTGTACCTGGACAATCACCTAAAATTTCATTTGCAATGTTGGGGGAACCAACTTTGGCTAAGGCCTAGAATATCTGACAGACAATTTTTAGAAGCAGGAAAATTTGAAAAATCATCTTATCCTGTCTTGGCAAGGTTTAGAAGTCTTTTATCTTGTATCCTGCTTATCCAATCTGGACAACATGCATTTTGTCAGTGGTCTGGGTGAGCAGTTCTTTCCTCAAAGGCCAGTTTTGCCAAGAAGGAAACAAGCTCTAAATGGAGTGTCTTCAGGGCCCACCAGTCATTTGGGAATATATAAGTGCTGGCAGGAGCAATTGTGTCTCATGTCAACAGAATCCTAAATTATTTAAATACTGTGTTCTACAGTTCTTTGAAGTGTTTGAAGATTGCCTATCTATTCAGGATACAGTCTCTATGCATCCAAAGAACCTGATTAGTCTAATTAATGTAACACAAACATGGATAACTATTGACCTGCAATTGTTAATACCTATATAGCTTAAAGACTAATGCTTCATATTAAATAATTAAACAATCTTTGAAGGAATGTTCACCAAATGAGGACTATGCCCTCAAATGTAAACAATATATAAGTGTATTGATCAGAGGTAGAAATGTATAGTGCAATATGATAAATATGCCTCAAAATTGAATCAGTATACAAAATATCTTACACAGAGGTAGAAACATGCATGCATACAATATGATAAAATAACTTTGCATAGGTATACAAATATAAACATATATAGGAGCCTATCCAATATAATAAATTTAATTTAAATTTGTATCAATAGACAAGTGTAGTGATGAGCGGCAGGGCCCACCACCCGGCTCTGCATGGCTACCTTTACCAGAAATAATTACACAGAAACTGTATTCTTTTAAACACTGCATGGCCCATTAGTTCCAGCCTCTTATTGGCTAATTCTCACATCTTGATTAATCCATTTCTAATAATCTGTGTAACACCACAAGGTGGTTTACCAGGAAAGATCTTAACCTGTGTCTGTCTGGAGTAGGAGAATCATGGCGACTGTCTCACTCGGCTTCTTTCTCCCAGCATTCTGTTCTGTTTACTCCGCCTACTTAATTTTCTGTCCTATCAAAGGCCAAGCAGTTTCTTTATTAACTAACCAACCAATGAAAGCAACAGATAGATAAAGACACTCCCACAACAGACAAGAATCTATACCAATGAAAATTGTCTATAAATAATAGCAAATAAGTAATTTCACTACTACTATTATTATTAGTATGAATAAGTACACACTAATCTTCCTTTTATCCCATCCCATCTATTGTTCTTTGTTTATTTTTTTTTCAAGAGAGATCCCTGACTGTCCTTTATTTCCATTCCCAACCCTATACCATTTATAACAAGTCCCTGATAGATGTCCCGAACTGTGAGGACAAACTTTGTTAGGAGAGGGGACAGTGTTTTCTAGCATTCCTTCCAGCTGTCATGGGGGTGATGTTAATTCTATAGGATCCTGTAAAAACTAAAATGGTTAGGTTTAGGATTACTGCCTGTCATAATTGCAAATAGTCTCTGAATAGTCAGTAGGGTTTTCTGAAGTTCTTATTTGAAATTCTGGCCAGAAGACTGTAAGAAGGTGCACCATGTCGACTAGCCAAACTGGAATCATCTTTAACATTTTGTAATTCAAAACCAATCTTAAAGTGGTGCTATCAGCATAATGACATAATATCAATCAAGTAGAATCATTGCCATGGATTCCTGTCTTCTTCCTGGAAATTTCAGAGTATTGCAGAAAAATTGATTATTGTGGAAAACTTAAACATTACTCATATAAACATATATTCAATGAAAGGTACCATACAAATAAAAATAGGTATGGGAAGAACCAGACATTTTGTGAAAACAGAGTTTTGATAATAATAGTCCCTAGATTTTATCTTCCTTCTGTTCCATACAAGGTGGCTCCTGATTGAGACTCCTGACTTTTTCTTTAAGCAATGGGTTGGGATTTAGAGAAAGATAACCACTGCCCAACTCCAAAGCCAGCACTGATTTTTACTAAATGGAAACTGGAGGAATACATATATAACATGCATTTTTATTATATATAATAGCATAATATATATTATATGTATAATTTGAAAACATTGTAAATTTCCACCAAATATTTAGTGATATAAAATATAGTGAAATCATATAATCAAATATTATTTAGCCAAAATAAATGCTGCAAAGAATATTCAAAATGCTATACTAAGTGATAAAGCCAATTACAAAAAAATTATGTACTATAAAAATTAATTTATTGAAAACATATAGAATTGGCAAATACATAGATGTAGAAAGAAGATTACTACTTCATAATATGTAGTCATAGGATAAATTAATTTTCCTTTCCAATATAGATATTGTATCTTCAGGAGTGACATAAATGTTCTGGGGAAAAATGAGACCTGTAACATTGAAAATAATCTAAAATCTACTGAATTGAATACTTCATAGTGATGATTCCTGTCTTTGCTGGGTTTTTGTCTGCTTGACACAAGCTAGAGTTTGAGCAGAAGAACCTCAATTGACAGAATGTCTGTCTCAGATTGCCTGTTACCAAATCTGTAAAGGATATGATTGATGTGGGAGGTCAAATCTCAGTATAGATAGTGAAATCCCTGTGCACATGGTCCAAGATTATTGCAAAAACAGACTGAAAAAGCCAAAAAGAACATACAGTAAGCAGTGTTCCTCTGTGGTTTCTGTTTCAGTT
Source organism: Microtus pennsylvanicus (assembly GCF_037038515.1). Lineage (NCBI taxonomy): Eukaryota > Metazoa > Chordata > Mammalia > Rodentia > Cricetidae > Microtus > Microtus pennsylvanicus. Next base: position 69,376,486 of record NC_134584.1, read on the forward strand.
CCCGCCTTTAGGTTCCTTTCTTGAATTTCTGCCCTGACTTCTCTCAGTAATGGAGTGTGACCTAATATATATTCATAAGCTGGAATAAATCCTTGTTCTCCAAAACTGCTTTTGTTCATAGTGTAGTATCATAGTAATAGAAACTCTAACTAATATATGTCCTGTGCTTTATAAATATTAACACAAACAAAGAAACAAAAAAATGAGACTTCATGAGCCTGTAACTCCAAGTGACTAAGAAAAGATGAGTCTTCCTAAAGATCTCATGAAAAATAAGGAGGGAAGAATTTAGTCTTTAGATGGTGAGAGTTAGAGCTACATTCCAGAGCATAAAAGCATTCATTTTATTGCTGAAATCAACCAATAAAAAAGGAAAAGAACATTTTGCTTGCTAACAAATTACTTTAGAAAGTTTATGTGCTTTCAGAATCTTAATACTAAGTTCAACTGTCCCACATTTATTAGATTACAGATTCCTACAGCCTTGTGACTACATTATTGCGTATCTATGACCTAAGAAAAAGGCAAGGGACACTTAGAACTAAAGGTGTGCAGCAAGCGTTTGGAAAATAAATCTCACGAGAATTATTTGTTAGATATTCCTAAACTTACTGTTTTTTTTATTATGATTTTAGTGGTATCACATTTGAGATTCAAAAGCAGTAATTATGGGCTCAGTAATATTATATCAATAAAAAAGAGAATGTTTTGGTTGCCTTGAAGATGAAGCCTCTTCCAAACCTTGATAAATGAAAAGTAAAAAAAAAAAAATAATCACATCTAAAATGAAAAGTAATATAACAAATTAAAATTGCAGGAGGATTTGATGTACTTATACTGGCCAATCTTCATTTTTGAAATCACTTTGCTTTAAAACTATTTAATATTATCTATTTATATAGATTTACCAGTTAAAATAATACATTATCACATTTTTTCTTCTTATATATTTTTCACATTACTCTTTTAACAATTTCTAATAATTATGATAAATCTATACTAATGTTTATTTCATTTCTCAATGTTTTCTTTAAAGTTCACAGGGGAGACTTTGTTTTGAATTTCATTATGTTTGTGATGGGTACCTTTGTCAAAAGAATGCAATAATTTTGTCAAAGGCTATTGTTCAGTTGAGAGAAGTACAGAGGGAGAGGAAGGAAAGAGATACCTTGGAAAAGGAATCCATTGTGGGATTAAAGAGAAACCTGGAACTATGGAAACCCCTCTGAATCCAAAAGGATGACCCTAACTAAGACTGCAAACAATAGTGAAGAGGGTGCCTGAACAGCCCTTCCCATTTAATGAGATTGAAGACTACCCTAATTGCCACCATAGAACCTTCATCAAATAATTGATGGAAGCAGATGCAGAGATCCACAATTAAATACTGGTTTGAACTCCTGAAGTACAGTCAAAGAGAGGTAGGAGTGATAATATGAGCAAAGGTATCAAGATCATGATGGGGACACCCACAGAGACAGCTGACCTGAACTAGTGGGAACTCACTGAATATGGACTGACAGCTGGGGAACCTGCACCGACTGAACTGGAACCTCTGAATGTGGGGTACAATTGTGTGCCATGGGCAGTTTATGGGGTCACTGGCAGTGGGACCAGGATTTATCCTTAGTATATGAACTGGCTTTTTGGGCTCCATTCTCTATAGAGGTATACCTTGCTCAGCCTAGACAGAGTATGGAGGCTTGATCCTGCCTCCAATTGATGTGACAGACTTTGTTCACTCCTCATCTCTGAGAGTGGTTGGGTTGGGAGAAGGTGGGAGGAGTGAGAGGAAGGGAGGAAGGGGAAACTGGAATTGGTATATAAAATGAAAGAATATATTTTTTTCAATAAAAAACATAAAAATTAAGGCAATAATTATATTACAGATTTTGTATATGTCCTTGAAATTGCTTGTCCAGTATGGCAATGATCTTTAGATAATATATCAGCTTCCTGAAATTTTTAGTAGCTATTTGTTTAAAACAACAACTGCAGTGGGACATCCGCATGGAACCGTCTATGTTAGGCTTGGCATAACACACTCCATATACTGAGGCTGATATTAAAACCTTCGTGTGGCCTACTGGTCTACGTAATGAAAATAATTTGGTCCCTGCCTATACTTCCCATTGCACCAAATTCAGAATTACTATTTTTATCAGTTCTTAGACTCATGCCCTGGATTCATATATTATTTATACTTTTACTACTAATTTCTTTATGGTTTCTACCCAAGATTTTTCTCTTTTGGAGAAGATTTACCAAAAAATTCTTGGAAAAAAAATATAACACTTTAAATGTTTTCTTATGTTTTATTCTGTTTCATGTACCTGTATATCATACTTTTTATTTTTCTGTTATTTTCTTTCAAATTATCTCTTTCTAGCCCTGACTGCCATGGAACTCACTATGTAGACCAGACTGGCCTGAACTCACAGGAGTCCACCTACACTTGCCCCTACAGGCATTATGTGTGTGAACCGCCATGCTTGGCCTACCAGAGTTTCTTACTCTACCATTTAGAGTTCACATTTTGTATCTAGAATGAAAATGGAATGAGAGAAAGTGATATATTCATAATGCCTAGAAGAGTGATAAAATTGTAGAATTGCTAAAATAAGTAGTACTGACTCCGAGGGCCCTAATATATCATATCATACAAGCAGTCTGAAGTCCTTCTTTCTACAATATTCACAAACACATTCATACATTATTCCCAGATTTTGCAACACCCTTGTGAAACAGCTTACCTTGAATATTTTCGAAGCAATCTTCTGCAGTTAAAACTGCTTCCACAAAACTTTAATAACTATATATTTGTGCTGTCATTATTATATAAATGTTGACTTTTAGGTATGATTTGGGAAGGTGGGTTATTGTATGAAGTGTGCTTGCTTTCTCTGACCTCAGTAAAAATTCTCTGTGCTAGTCTAATGGCAGGATTTGGCCATATGTGGTTAGTTGATTGCAACAAACATATGGGGGAAAAGGCTGAAAATGCTCAAATATTGAAACCATATGCTACTGCATGGGAAACTATGTCTTATTAAAAAGAGAAAACAAAATCTGAGAATGTAGCTAGAAACACATAGTCCACAGTGTTTGCTTTCTAATTTAGAGACTATCGACACTCAGTTTAATAAACTAGAGATTTGTTTTAGATTGAAGACAACTTTAAAACTTAGATGTCCTTAACCAAAATATTCATTTTGCTTTCAGAAGTGTGTATAATAAAAGATCATGCCAATTTAAAAGATAATCATTTTAAAATATTCTGGATCCAGCCTAAAATGTTATCTAAAGCATCATAAGGACTTCATAGACTTCTAACATGTTGTTTGTATAAATGAACTCTTCTAATACTTGTTTCTCCATGACACCATCTTTATCCTGAAAAACTGCACACAAGGAACTTGGGTGTTGCACTTAAGAATCATATAATTGAAAAAGTTAAGAACATCAGATCAGAATGTATGCAGCAGAAATGAGGTTGAGCAAGTGATGCATTCCTATTACCTAGAAGAATGATAGAGTCATGGAATGAATTGGATAGACCAATGCTGAGTCCTATGACACTAACATTACACATTGCAAATACTGTTGGAGCTCTCCTTCTCCCTGAATCATTCCATGTGTTGCTGCCAGTGGAAGATCCTCAACTCCCATAAATGAGCTTGTGATTTTCATATCAATTCCACCTACTACCTCTACTCATTATCAAATCCAGTGTCCCAATAATTATGAAAAATACTACCTGACGAAATATCTAACAGAGCCAAGTGGCATTGGCTCTCATCCTTAATCACTACACTAGATAGGTGGAAATGAGAAATAATATTGTTGGATAGAGAAAGGAATATAAGGCAGGAGGAGACAGGCACTCAGTGATTCAGTAGAGATGTCATTCAGTCTGAAACCTTGTAGAGATAGGATACTCTAATCAGTCTGAATATTTCATAAAGGTAAGAACTAATGGCTCGCTGCTCTGCTTCTCTGATTTTTAAACTTTCACACACTAATATCTGACTTCAGGGTTTTATTTTTAAGACCAATTAGAATTCATGCTACATCTGTCATCTAAGTATAGGACACAAGTTCACCAAAACGTCACTTGCCTATGGCTTTGCAGTCATCAGCATAGACTGGAGCTATACTCAGTGGGAGTTACCACTCTGCCAACTAGGTTTTCCTTTCTTTTCTCCTTGTGAGTTATGGGTTTCCCTGGACCCCCTTCTCGGCCTACTACCTTGAAACCTGCTTAGGTTTCTAATGTTTTATGCTGCAGCAGTCAATCTCACATCTTTATCATCATCATTGGCAGATTTGGTGAGACAATTGAGAGTTCTTAAAAGGGAATTAGTTAAAAGACTTTTATTCCACATTAAAAAAATGAAAACACAGTTATAGAGAAAGTTAGGTCTTGATGATTACACAATGCATGATTTAAAATTGGAACAATTAAATTAAGGGATAATCAACTTAACGAATTGATACAATATTTATTATTATTTTGGTAATTTCCAGTTTATCTCTAAAAAGTTAGTTGATATGAGTACCAAGATACAAGCCTTTGAAAACATATTAAATGGTTCATAGAGATATTCAAATCCAGACAAAGGAATTTAAAGGAGAACCAATTTCATCACTACCATATAAGGTTAGAGAGGTATAGTATAAGTATAAGGATTTCAAACAACCAACTTTAATATATCTAGTCATTGTACAGACACTTCTTAGAGATATCCCCAAAGCTATTTAAACACTTGCTGGAATCCTATGCAAATTAAAGAGATTCAAGGAAGTGATAGTCTCATATGGGATGCATTCACCCTTTGGAATCAAATGGTAAACTCATGGTTAACTTGACATTGAATTATGCTTTAAACCTGGAGGGACTTGATTACAGCAGTCTTGGAGCCTGGTCCTTGATTACTGTTTAGGACCTGGTGGATAGATGAGATTAAGACTGTTGAACAATAAAATAGGGCTAGAGGTATGGAAAACCCCATCACTAACTTCTTGGAGAGGAAGATTATGCTAACATAGAAAGGCAATCTCTATATGATGGCCACACTCTGGCTTTATGCCATGAAGCATCTTTGAATGCTTGGGACAGAACTGAAGAAGTAGGAAGGAAAATTGAGTCATTTACTAAAGTCATACAGGGTCCAAAGAAACCTTCACTGATTTATTATAAAGATTGACTTCTGCAACAAATAGAATATTATCAAATATAGAAGCCAGACAAATAATAACTGAATCTCTGGCTTTTGAAAAATGTTATTTCACAATGAAAAAGAATACTTAAGTCCTTAAAGGCAAGATCAGTATCCTTAGACGAATAGATCCAAGATAAAATTGATATTGAGTCTCATTACCATGATGATGATTGAATATGAGAGGTGATTTCCAGAGTTTTGAAGAAAAATTAAAATGTCAAATATTTAAATTACAGTAAACAAGGTTACCTAAAAAGGCATTGCAAGCAGGGCATTCTTATACAAAACATTCTTCCTAAGCATAATCCAAACAAAACACCACTGCCTTCTGGTATGGAAACGCTGTTGTAAATACAGGCATTCTACTAATGAATGTAGATTAACAAGGGACAGTCAAGGTAACCCTTTGTCATCCATAAACATTTTACGGACTCTCAGAGGCTCCCATATCAAATTTGGTTCAGTTGTTTCCTGTCATCATGGAGGAAACTCCTTCCCAAAACAATCAACGAACCTAATGCCTATTATAAAAAACCATATTGCTCCTGGTGATAGAATAGCTATAGAATAGAGGGAAAAAATTAGGAGAAATCACAAAACAAATATTGCAAAGATTATATTTGAACAAGAGAGACCTCTTGATTACTAGAGGTGATAGTTTATCAAAGACCATCACCATTCAATCTAAATTAAATCATAAAATTAACAAATACTTTCCATTTGATTAGATATAACTGACCTAAGGGGAGACTTCCCAAAGTTGGGGTAGGGGAAGAATTTTGTTAAATGCCTTTACAGAAAAATAAAAACAACTATCTTGAAGACTGATGGAGGAAGGTCATTGGTTAAGTAATAAAGAAACTGCTTGGCCTCATAGGTTAAAACATAGTGGGAGGAGTAAGCAGAACAGAATGCTGGGAGGAAGAGGAAGTGAGCTCAGAAGCCATGCTCCCCTCTCTCGGGCAGACATGATGAAGCTCTGACCCAGGATGGACGTAGGCTAGAATCTTCCTGGTAAACGCACCTTGGGGTGCTACACATATTAGAAATGGGCTAGTCCAGGTGCAAGAGTTAGCCGAGAAGAGGCTAGATATAATGGGCCAAGCAGTGTTTAAAAGAATACAGTTTGTGTGTTGTTATTTTGGGGCATAAGCTAGCCAGGCGGCCGGGAGCAGGGGCGGCAGGAACGCAGCCCACAGCTCCTTCAACAGAAGACTTTATAGACCTGTTTACAAATAAACATCTAAAAGAAGAAGTGGAAACACTTGAAAAAAATTACAATGAAAAAGAATAACCTGACCTAATACAATCTCTGATGTCTCCAAATATATGATGGGATTACACAATAATGATTCCACCTTGACTTTGATAATGCCACTAAGTTAACGAACATCACCTAAATATTGGCTTTGGAATACAAACTGCTAGAAACAATTTTGAGATGGCTAGCTGAGGTGGTCCATCCTCACAGACTATTCTACACAGTACTTGAGATAAGTCCTGCACTTTCCCATTATGCAGAGACTGGATAACAAATGATACAGCTACGTCTCTGAAGACTTGGCAATTAAGCCATTTTTTTTTTCTTTTCAGGATCTCCTAAAGATGCTATCACCCCAGGCAGCAGAAAACAATTTAAAGAATTTAATGTCCACATTCCCAACAGGTGGGAGGATAGTTTTAATTGTTCATTGGGTTATGGATATTTTTCATCATTTAGGTGTTTGGTTACAAGTTCTGATTGTTAATGGTCAAGGAAAAAGTTGCTTGAGACCAGATCACACTAGTCAGTCAGAGAGGCCAGGACATGGTGGCATAGAGCTTTAATCCCAGAATTTGGGAGACAGAGGTACACAGGTTTCTGTCAATTCCAAGGCACCATGGGATACACAAGATTAAATCAGTCTAAAAGAGAAACAGAGCCAAGTGGTGGTGGCTCACAACTTTAGTCCCAGCACTAGGAAGATGGATATGGGAAAGGGTATGCCTGAGAGGAGATAGGAGCTCGGAATTCAGTCTGATGTTTCATAGTGATGGCATTCAGTCCAATTTATAGAAGCAGGTTGCACTAATCAGTCTGAGTATTATATAGAGGTAAAAACAAGTTGCCGGCTGCTCTGCTTCTCTGATCTTTCACCTTTCTCCCAAAATGTCTGATGCTGAGGTTTTATTATTATTATTATTATTATTAATTTATTTATTTATTAAAGATTTCTGTCTCTTCCCTGCCACCGCCTCCCATTTCCCTCTCCCTCCCCCAATTAAGTCCCCCCCCCTCAGCCCGAAAAGCAATCAGGGTTCCCTGTCCTGTGGGAAGTCCAAGGAACCCCCACCTCCATCCAGGTCTAGTAAGTTGAGCATCCAAACTGCCTAGGCTCCCACAAAGCCAGTGCGTGCAGTAGGATCAGAAACCCATTGCCATTGTTCTTGAGTTGTCAGTAGTCCTCATTGTCCGCTATGTTCAGAGAGTCCGGTTTTATCCCAGGCTTTTCCAGACCCAGGCCAGCTGGTCTTGGTGAGTTTTCAGTAGAACATCCCCATTGTCTGAGGTTTTATTATTAAGACCAGATAGAATTCCTGCTACATTATTGTTTTAATTAAGGTTTCTATTACTTTGACAAAAACATCATGACCAAGGCTATCTATAGAAGAAAGTGACCTTTCAGTTTCAGAGGTTTATCATCTTTGATGGCGGAGTGTGGAAACAAACTTATGTGATTCCGTACTCCCCTATCCAACCTTCCTTTATCCCAATCATCCTGTTTTCCCAAGTTCCCCCCATCCTCCCCTTCTCACTTTTCTCTCCCTATCTCCCCTTACCCCCATCCCACCCCACCCCCAAGATCCCAATTTTCTCCCCGGCAATTTTGTCTACTTCCCATAGCCAAGAGGATAACTATATGATTTTCCTTGGGTTCCCCTTCTTATTTAGCTTCTTTAGGTTCACCAATTGTAGATTCCGTGACCCTTATTTATGGCTAGAAACCAATTATGAGTGAGTACATCCCATGTTCATCTTTTAGGGTTGGCAAGATACTTGAACCTAGAGTGGCTCCCAGGAGCCCAAGGCGATGTCCCCAGTTAGTCCCTTGGGCAGCTGAGGATAAAGAACCTGAAATGACCCTATCCTATAGCAATACTGACGAATATCTTGCATATCACCATAGAACCTTCATCTGGTGATGGATGGAGATAGAGACAGAGACCCACACTGGAGCACTGGACTGAGCTCCCAAGGTCCCAATGAGGAGCAGAAGGAGGGAGAACATGAGCAAAGAAGTCGGGACCACGAGGGGTGCACCCACCCACTGAGACAGTGGAGCTGATCTATTGGGAGCTCACCAAGGCCAGCTGGACTGTGTCTGAAAAAGCATGGGATAAAACCGGACTCTGTGAACCTGGCGAACAATGAGGGCTGATGAGAAGCCAAGGCCAATGGCACGGGGTTTTGATCCTACTTCATGTTCTGGCTTTGTGGGAGCCTAGCCAGTTTGGATGTTCACCTTCTTAGACATGGACGGAGGAGGGAGGACCTTGGACTTTCCACAGGGCAGAGAACCCTGACTGCTCTTTGGACTGGAGAGGGAGGGAGGGGGAGAAGGGTGGGAGGAGGGGGATGGAAATGGGAGGCTGGGAGGAGGCGGAAACTTTTTTTCCTTTTCTCAAAAAAAAAAAAGTCCCCAAGTAAGAAGCAGAGAAAACTAAATGGGAAGATGTTAGGCTTTTGAAACCTCAAACCTTGTCCCCAGTGACTCACTTACTCAAAATAGACCATACTAAACCTTCCTAAACCATTCTGCCAACTGGAGAACATCTATTAAAACATAGGAGCCTATGGAGGCCACTCTCATTCAACCACCAAAGTTAATACTATTCTAAAATATTTTGTCATCCTGCTTTCATTGATATGCTGTTTTCTCACTTATTATGGTGAACATATATTTTGGTAATAATTTCACCCCTACAATGAGAACGGCAGATAGTCTGTATCTGTTGATTTTTCTGTTGAAATGTTTACTTTTCTTCTAACTTTCCATATATACTTTTTAAAATTTTAGTCCTTTAAAAAGTAGACTTCTTTATAATATTTTCATTGTCCTGTTTCAAGTGCCCAAGATTTATGGCTGCAAACTACATATTTTTAGCTGATTTTGTCTTTTCTCAAAGTAAAAAAAGAATATATTGATTAAATTATTTTGTATATGCCTACATGCTTTCCAGTGTCTTTATCATTCTTTTATAATGTTGTTATGTAAATAAATATTTTGCCATGCATAACTTCTGTCATATCCTAAATTTGTTGAGCAAGCTCAAGCTCTAAGTGTTTCCCCTGAAATGAAGAATGTCAGTTTTGAAAAAATTCTACTGTGTAAGAGTCCTGATGCCCACTCAACAGGATTTAGACTTAGACCCATCAGAAATGAGATCCTTAACTAGACTTAGATTATCAGAAATGATTAATGATTAATTTTGTCCAGGAATCATAATCATAGCTCTCTCAAAGTAGTGGCAGCTAATCAATCTCTCTGAATTTAGATAGATTGAGAAGAAAGCAAAGGATGTAAGATTTTAAAAAATTGATTGTATTTCTACAATCAAGAGAATTCAAGTGTGATTATAAATTACAAACGCCTACAAATTTTACCATCATACTTTCCTCCAGTACCACTGATACTTCAAGCTAGTATGAATAGGTTGATCAATAAAATAGGAAAATATTTATGTGCATTCTTTAATTTATGGAAATATGTAAAGAAGTCATTTCCTTTGTGTCTAAAACAATAATGTTTAGTTACTAAATATTTATTCTAAAATTTGTTTATTTATTTATTAATGTATATATGTGTGTCAATGAGTAAATTCAGTGTGAATGTAGATGCCCATGGAGGCCAGATGAGAGTACTGGATACTTTGGAACTAGAGTTGTAGGCATTGTGAGTCTCCCAACATGGATGCTGCTAACCTAACTTGGGACCTCCAGAAGAGCAACCAGTGTTCTTAAATACTAAACCATCTCTAGTGTTCTTACTATCAAATATTTAAATCATCATTTAAAAAAAAAAGTATTGGTTAAAGCTCATTGTTCTAAGTGATTTAAAAATCTATTTGGAAAGATATGTAAGAAGTATGCTTTAAACAAGTTCTTTTACACCTTTTCCAATATAATTAAATGAACATACACAATCAACAAATAGTGGCTCATTACAAGGCCTAGCAGTGTAATACAGAGTACTTTATTTATATTAGGAAATTAAAGTTATGAATTTAAAATTATAATGTTTTATAAAGCATCTAAAGTTAAAAAACTGATTAGCAGCAAAACAAAAAGAATTTAGGGAACAACTAATAAGAGGGTAAAACTAGAAAAATATTTACTGTTTAGTAAATAAACAAAGATATAGAAATAGTAGTAAAAAAACCCAAAACAACCAGTTCTTCATTAATGAATAAAATCAAGCAAGAAGACTATGAATGAAAAGTAGTTGTTAATGGCCTCAGAGACTACTGAAAAATCCTAGATGACAAAGAATGGATAAGTTAGAAATGAGATTGTCATTCATGACTTTGAAGACATTAATTTCAGTACAATGGATGGAATAAAATAATGTGTTTAGTATGTAAATGATTAAATAAAAGGAAAAATAGTATGGAGAAAGAGAGAACAGTAAACTGAAATCATTAAAACAATGGAAATATATGAAAGAGCTGCATAAACCCTGGTAAAATGCCAGTGGACAAGAAAAACCTCAACATCCCCAAAAGGGGATAGCAATTGATGGAGGAAAGAGGACAAAATTATGGACTTGACAGTCAGTTTAAATGTTAATGGGGAGTTGCTGTTTGTGTAGGAACAGCCGCTGACAGGAACTCAGGATATGTCAGCTTTAACTATCACCCCCAGGCAGATGAGTCCCAAATACTCTTTCTTTACTTGACCTCTTCCCTGAACTCTAGTTTGGTGGGTGGGCTTGTCACTCAAGCAAGCATCACGAATGCAGCAACCATGATACCACCAAACTCATTGCCTATTATTAGTCTACAGATAGACATCTATTTCTGTCTTACAATTTGTCTCTGTTAACTTCATGATACCACCACTTTTCTTTTTCCACTTCCTTTCCCAAAATATACTACTTAAACAGCTGACAGTTCCATTGGATGTGATTTGAAACTTAGGACCTAAAAGAGGAGAAAATATGTCAGATGGGTAAATAAACAAGTAGATTGATGGTGAGTGAATAGATTGATGAATGGTTGGAACTGACGTTATTCATCATGTACAATCTACCAATCTAGTCCCTTATCATAGTGAAGATTATATGAAGTAAATTCCCTGCCTTTATTTTATGAATAAACATAGACGAAGAAAATTTACTCTATGTCCACTTGCAATAGGTTATAAAAGTATAAGCTAAAAACTAGCGAGAAGACTAAGAATGAACATCAAAGTGGTTTGAAATAGTTGATCAGAAAATGATTCAATTAATATTGGTCATGTAGCCAGAATACAATGAAAGAAATGGTACACAAACCATGCAGATATTTGGAGGAAACTTTTCCCAAGTAGAAGAAAGAAGAGATGAAGAATACCACAGTGAAGGGCAAGATTATGGGACACTTCTCTGAGCAAGATGATATTAGCAAACCAATGTGGAAAATGCTTCATTGAACTTTAATTTAAATAGTCAGTAAATCTTTCCAATACAAGTGAACTTCAGGTATTTCTTTTATTTTTGAACTTATCATATAATTACATAGTTTTCCCTTCTTCCCTCTAAACTCTTCCAGGTACACATACCCTATCTCCATTTTCACTCAAGGCAATAGCCTCTAGTATTTTTTTAATTCTTTCTTTAATATATACTATATTATTATATTGTATATATATAATTATATACATAGAATAGTTGGCATATTATATATATATATATATATATTCTACTTATAGAGGTCATATATACTTGAAATATTTGTTATCCACTTCAAATTTTCAACTTGATTTCTCACATTTATCTGAAAACCCTGCCATAGTGGCATGGTTGGCTTTTATATTAAATGAAAAATGTGTGCTAGGGTTTTTGAGCTCACTGGGGTGAGCTCCCAATGTCCAGTTAAAAAGTGGGAGGAGTGAGAATATGAGCAAAGAAGTCCAAGACCATGATGGGGACACCAAATGAAAAACAGTTTACCTGAGATAATGGGAGCTCACAAAGTCCAGTCAGACAGGGAAGGAACAATCATAGATCCAAATTAGTCCCTTTGAATGTAGGTGACAGTTGTATGGCTGGAAAAGACTGCAGGGCCACTTGCGGTGGCAACAGGATTCATCCCTACTGTTTGCACTGCCTTTTGGGGAACCTATTCTTTTTGGACAGATACCTTGTTCAGCATAGATATAGTAGGGAGGGCCTTGGACCTTGCCCAAAACAATATTCCTTACCTTCTCTGAGGAGTAGATGGGGTAAGATGGAAGTAGTTGGAGGGGATGGGATGAGGGGAGAAAGTGGGAACTAGGATCAGTATATAAAATGAAAAAAAATATAGTTTGTTTTCTTTTTTCTAAAATAAAAATAGATAAAATTTGTAGTGAGCTGCGTGGTATCACACCTGATGGAGATGTATAATCAACTCCTGAGATGGCTAAGGCCTGACCTATGCTATGATCACGCAATGATTATCAGCTGCCTGCATATGCGTGAACCTATGGGCAGTGCCCACCTGGCAGTTCGGGGTTGACAGCCCATGCCTACTTAAGGGCTGGGAGAGGTTTGCCCGAGGAGAGAGGTCAAGGAGAGAGGAAGGAGAGAGAGGGGAGAAGAGAGAAGTTTGCCCAGAAAGAAAGGAGGAGAGAGGGGAAAGAGAGAGAAGTGTAAAAAGTCCTGGAATAAAACTGCAGTGAGAAGAGCTCCGGTGGTCGTGTCATCCTTGCGGGTCGAGGGTGGCTGTGACAAAAATTAAAAAAATAAAATTTTCAAAATTCCAGTGAATGTCTTCACTAGTGTTGGTAGTGATTTTACCTCACAAAAGACAGAAGAGCAAAGAGAACTGTTATTTTGAACTCAGTTTGATCTATAGGGGAGATTTGTTTAATGATCTAGAGGTAAAAATGATTTTGAAGGACATCCAGTTAGAATTACTTTAGCTTCATCCCTTTGACATGGAGTATACAATTTGTTTCTTTGCTAAAAGAGCTTACAGGTCATCACAAGAGAGATAGTGTAGCAATATCAGAAATTAGGACTAGTCTAATGTTGTTCAGTCTTTTAATTAGAGAAGAATAGCAAAAGACAAGGGCAAGGACATAAATTTAGAGTTCCTACATTTCTTAATTATTTATGTTAGCATGTCACCTCATCTGTACATTTTTTTCTATTTCTGTATCTCTGTATAGATTTATGATTTTCCACTTTACTTTAATGGGAATTGTTAATTGAAAGCCTAGGTAGTAATTTATAATAAGTACTCAAAATATTAGCTAACATTTAAAGAGTACTTCTTATATTCTAATACTATGCAAACTGATTACTTTCTTTAGAAGCTTACAAATTATAAATGTACCCGCACAAAATAAAGGCAATGCAGATATCAAAGAATATTTAACACTTTAATGTTAAACTTACAGAACCAAAGTTCCAGCGTAGTACAGGTAGGGAGGAAAAAAAGGGCGAGCCGCCTCTCCGCGCACCGTTTATTGGCAGGGATTCGCCTGAGGCAAACCCCGCCCTCTAAAGGGAGCTGACTTAACCCCTTCATATAAAAAAGCAACATAGCAACATCAGCCAAGGTGATGTGGCTTCTGGCACTCTTAGAAGGTAGAAGGAGATGAGGAATCAGGAGTTGTTGCCTTGCCTTGAAGCAATATAAGTAAACTTGTTCTAGGTGTGTAAAGTAACCCTTTCAACACACTTTTTGAGCAAATATGTGATATTAACTCCTGGCTACTACTACTTTCTTTCTCCTTGATTGCTACCACAGTGTGATAGAGCTATCTGCAGCCTAGTACTTGCTCAAATTAAGCATACTCATGAAGGAGATTTATGTCAGCCAGGCCAGTAGACTTTGTTTCAAGGTTTAGAAAAACATGATCTTTATTCTGATGCTAGTTATAAAAACAAACATTTTGGAGTTTATCACTGAGGAAATAAAAGAAAACTAATATTCAGAAAGTCAGTTTCTGCCTTCTGTATCCTGAGAGTTTAAAAAATTAAAAAGTAGTCTAGCAGATATTGTTATTGTCAGTAACCTTAAATTTTAAGAAAAACATTTCGTAAAAAGAAGTATTATAGGTATAATCTCTTGTTCAATTTTTTTTATTCTTAAAAATATTTTTAAGAATAGAATAAGTTAAAAAATGAAGAATTAGTGAAGAGGCAGTTTAAGAAACCACAGAGTGATTTGCAAAGAAAAGATACTATCATATATTTCTCTAATGAGCAGCAAGAGTTTGGGAAAAACAGAAATGAAATAGAGTCACCACCTCCTATTTTTATCATCAACCTCTAGTATAAACACTCCTTTCTTTCCATAGGGTAACTTCTAAGAGATTATTTTTTATTATTTGTTTATGTGAATCTGTACATGTGTATGTAAGTGTTGGCAGAAGACTGAGGACAGAATCAGATTGCCTGTAGCTAGAGTTGGAGTCACTCTGGTCTTCTGAGGCAGTGGCAGACACTCTTAACTGCTGAGTTGCCTTTCCAGTCCTCAGAGTTTCCAAAAGAATAGTCCAATCTATACTTTTCAGACAGTGGACCTGTCCCTATATCACAATGTGCTTAACAATGGCAAAGTCAGAGACTGCTGAGGGTCCAAACATGAATCTGGGACCTTCAAGGGAGTAGACCTAAGCTAGGACACCTGTGAGTCTAGGACTTCCGAGGAACTAGGGCTAAGCCAGAACATCTGCCAGTCTGGGACCTCCAAGTAGGAGTAGGCTGGAACCAGAGATCCCTGCACGGCCAGTAGTAAGTCTGGAGTAGGCCTGAGTCAGGACCTCTGTGGGTCAAGGCTTTGGTCTGGTACATCATAGGTAATAGGCAGGAACCTGGAACCTCTACAGGTATGAGCATGAGTCTGGGACCTCTGAGGGTGTACGTTCGAGCCATGTCCTCTGTGGTTCTAGGTGCACCTGAGCCTGGGAACTCTGAGCCAGTAGACCTGAGCCAGAAACCTTTGAATGACCAACTCTAAGCCATGGACTTCTGTGGGAGAAAATCCAGACAAGATTTTACAGAAATAGGTAAAAGCCTGTAACCTAGGCCAAAATAGGCCTGAGACAGCAAACTTGAAGAGAGTGGAGCAAAGAACAGTAATGATGAGCTATCTCCAGGAACACAGAGTAACCAATGGGATAACAAGAACTGTGGCACTGACTGTACCACAAGAAACAATTATCTGAGATTTGGATTCACTGGCAGCTAGATAATTAATCAACAGAATTTTAGATAGCCCACACCACACCTATAGAGGAAAAGATAAGTAGAAAAGTTAAGAACACACACAATACCACACGGAGCAGCACGACATCAGTAAAACCTAAAACAGCAAGTCCTGACAATCAAATATAGATGAAGCAGAAGGAAATGACCTAATAAATAACTTCAAGAGAATGTTTAAAACTCTTAAAGAGGAAATGAGAAATTCTATTAAAGAAATGGAGGAAAAGACAAACAAAAAATTGGAAGACATCAGCAAATCCCTTAAAGAAAACCAAGAAAGTGAAATCAAACAATGAAAGAAACTATTCAAGACATGAAAACTGAAATAGAGACAATAACAAAACACAAGCTGAGAGAATTATAGAAACAGAAATCATGAGAAAACAATCAGGAACCACAAACGCAAGCATGAAGAGTAGAATAAAAGATATGGAAGAGAGAATCTCAAGCACTGAAGATACAATAGAGGAAATAGATTCATCAGTTAAAGAAAACATTAAATCTAACAAAAAAGATTAACCCAAAATATCCATGAAATATGGGACACCATGAGAAGGCCAAATCTAAAAATAATAGCTATGGAAGAAGTAGAAGAAATTCAACTCAAAAGCACAGAAAATTTATTTAACAAAATTATAGAAGAAAACTCTCCCAACCGAAAGAAAGATGTGCCTATGAAGATCCAAGAAGCTTACAGAATACCAAATAGACTGGATCTAAAATAATTCCTCTCCACATAATAATAAAAACACTAAACATACAGAGTAAATAAAAATTATTAAGAGCTGCAAAAGAAAAAGAACAAGTAACATATAAAGGTAAACCTATCAGAATTACACCTGACTTATCATTGGAGACAATGAAAGATAAAAGGTTGTGGTCAAGTGTTATGCATGCATTAAGAGATCACAGATTCCAGCCAGGACTACTGTACCCAGCAAAACTTTCAATCACCATAGAAGGACAAAACAAGATATTCTATGACAAAATTAGATTTCACCAATGCCTAGCCACAACCCAGTCCTACACAAAATACTAGAAGGAAAATTCCAACCCAAGGAAGTTGGCTGCACCAACAAAAATATAGACAATTGATGGCCTCATTGAAGCAAATCCCAAAGAAGTGAAAATTGCACAAATTAACATCACCAACAATGAAAACTAAATTAACAGGATAGGCAATCACTGGTCATTAATATTCCTTATTGTAAATGTATTCAAATTACCTAGAAAAAGGCACAGGCTAACAGATTGGATATGAAAACAGAATCCGTCCTTTTTCTGCACACAACATATTGAAACATATCTTAACCTCAAAGACAGACAACATCTCAGAGTAAATAGGTTGGAAAAAATATCCAATCAAATGGACCTAAGAAACAAGCAGGTGTAGCTGTCCTAATATCTAACAAAATAGACTTCAAGCTAAAATAAATCAAAAGAGATAAAGAAGGTCATTTTATATTAATCACAGGAAAAATCCATCAAGAGGAAATCTCAATACTGAACATCTATGCCCCAAATGCAATGCCACCCTCAATTGAGAGCTTGGGGGTGGGGTGAGGTGGAGATAAGAGGAGATGAGGAGAGAAAAGTGTGAAGGGGAAGATGGGGAGAGCTTGGGGGAATGGGACGGTTGGGATGGAGGAAAAGTGGATATGGGAGCAGGGAAGTATATATCTTAATTAAGGGAGCCATTTTAGGGTTGGCAAGAGACTGGACTCTGGAAGGGTTCCCAGGTGTCCAGGGAGATGTCCCCAGCTTGTTTCTTGAGCAGCTGAGGAGAGGGTCCCTGAACTGGCCCTATCTTATAGCCACAATGATGAATATCTTGCTTATTACCATAGAATCTTCATCTGGTGATAGATGGCGATAGAGACAGAAAAACAAAACACTTCTAAAGCTTAAATCATACATTAAACCCCACATATTAATAGGAAAAGACTTCAATACTCCCCTCTCACCACTGGAGAGGTCAATCAGACAAAAAATTAACAGAGAAATAAGAGAACTAACAGATGTCATGACTCAAATGGTCTTAGCAGATATTTATAGAACATTCCCTCCAAAAGGAAAAAAAAATATACCTTCTTCTCAGTACCTCATGGAGCCTCCTCAAAAATTGACCACATACTCAGTAACAAAACAAACCTCAACAAATAAAAAAAATGGAATAACCCAATGTACCTTATCAGATCACCATGCTTTAAAACTAGAAGTCAACCGAAACAATAATTCAAGAACACCAACAAACACACTGAAATTAAACAATACTCACCTGAAGCACTAATGGGTCAAGGAAGAAATAAAAGGAAAAAAATTAAAGACTTCCTAAAATACATTGAAAATGATCATACAACATACTCAAATTTATGAGACAATGAAATCAGTGTTAAGACGCAAGTTCATTGCAATAAACACCTGCATATAGAAGCTGGGAAAATCCTACAATAGTGAATTAACAGAACATTTGAAAACCTTGGAACAAAAAAGTAAACTTAACCAAGAGAACTAGATGGCAGGAGATAATCAAATTGAGAGCTGAAATCAACAAAATAGAAATAAAGAAAACAATACAAAGAATCAATAAGAGAAGAGTTGGTTCTTGGAGAAAATCAATAAAATAGACAAACCTTTATCCATATTAACCAAAAGGCAGAGAGAGAATATACAAATTAAAAAAATTAAAATGAAAAGGGGGACATAACAACAGACATGGAGGAAATATAGAGAATCATCAGGTCATATTTCAAAAACCTGTACTCTGCAAAATTGAAAAACTTAAAGGAAGTGGGCAACTTTCTGGATAAATATCACTTACCAAAGTTAAATCAAGACCAGAAAAGCAAATTAAACAAACCTAAAAGTTCTGAAAAAATAGAACGGTCATCAAAATCTCTCAACCAAAAAAATCCCAGGACCAAAATCTTGATCTATAAGACATTCAAAAAAGAAATAATACCAATATTCCTCAAATTATTCCACACAATGGGAAAAGAAGGAACATTGTCAAACTCTTCTAATGAGGCTACAATTACCCTGATACCCAAACCAAAGAAAGACATTACTAAGAAAGAGAATTACAGATCAACCTCACTCATAAACATTGATGCAAAAATACTAAATTAAATAATGGCAAATCAAATCCAAGAACACATCAGAACCATCATCCAATGTGATCAAGTCAGCTTCACCCCCAAAATGCAGCGATGGTTCAACATATGAAAACCTGTCAACATAATCTCCCATATAAACAAACTGAAAAATAAAAGCCACATTATCATCTCATTAGATGACAAAAAAGCTTTTGACAATATACAACACCCTTTCATGATAAAGGTCTTGGAGAGAGCAGGGTTATAAGGAACATACCTAAACATAATAAAGGCAATATACAGCAAGCCAACAGCCAACATCAAACTAAATGAAGAGAAACTCCCGGCGATTCCACTGAAATCAGGAACAAGACAAGTTTATCCACTCTCTGCATATCTATTCAATATAGTTCTTGAGGTCCTAGATAGAACAATAAGACACCAAAAAGAGATCAAGGGGATACAAATCAGAAAACAAGTCAAACTCCGATTGTTTTCAGATGATATGATAGTTTACATAAGAGACATCAAAAATTCTACCAAGGAATTTCTATGACTCAAACAATTTTAGTAATTTAACAGAATATAAGATTAACTCAAAAAAATCAGTATAGCCCTTCTGTACACAGATAATAAAAGGGCTGGGAAAGAAATCAAAGAAACAACACCCTTCACAATAGCCATAAATAACAAAATATCTTGGAGTAACTCTAAACAAACAAGTAAAAGACTTGTATGACAAGAACTTTAAATCTTTAAAGAAAGAAATTGAAAAAGACACCAAAAAGTGGAAAGATCTCCCATGCTCTTGTGTAGGCAGAATTAACATAGTAAAAATGGCAATCTTACAAAAAAAAATCTACAGATTCTCCCAGACAAATTTTTCACAGACCTCGAAAGAACAGTACTCAACTTCACATGGAATAGCAAAAAAAACAAAAACAAAAAAAAAAAAAAAAACCACAAGATAGCCAAAACACCCCTGTACAATAAATGAACTTCTGGAGATATCATAATCCCTGACTTTAAACTCTATTTCAGAGCTACAATACTGAAAACAACCTACATTGGCATAAAAACAGACAAGAGGACCAATGGAACCAAATATAAGACCAAGATATTAATTAACAATCCTTCAAACACCTGATTTTTGACAAAGAAACAAAAAATATCAAATGGAATAAAGTAAGCATATTTAACAAATGGTGTAGCATAACTGGATATCAACATGCAGAAGAAAGAAAATAGACCCAATCTATCACTATTCACCAAACGCAAGTCCAAATGGATCAAAGACCTCAACATGAAGCCAACCACACTGAACCTCATAGAAGAGAAAGTGGGAAGTACACTGAATGCATTGGCACAGGAGACCACTTCCTAAATATAACCCCAGCAGCACAGACACTGAGAGAAACAATTAATAAATGGAACCTCCTGAAACTGAAAAGCGTCTGTGAAGCAAAAGACACAGTCAACAAGACAAATCGACAGCCTACAGAATGGGAAAAGATCTTCACTAACTCCACATCAGACAGACGTCTGATCTCCAAAATATATAAAGAATTCAAGAAATTGGTTATCAAAAGAACACATAATCCAATTAAAAAAAAATAGAGCACAGACCTAAAGTGGGAACACTCAACAGAAGAATATAAAATGGCTGAAAAAGTAAATGCTCAACATCCTTAGCCATTAAAGAAATGCAAATCAAAACAACTCTGAGATTCCATCTGACACACCTGTAAGAATGGCCAAGATTAAAAACACTGATGACAACTTATGTTGGAGAGGTTACAGGGAAAAAGGAACACTTCTGCATTGTTGATGTGAATGCAAGTTTATACAGCTCCTTTGAATGTCAGTGTGGCGATTTCTCAGGAAATTAGGAAACAATCTTTCTCAAGGTCCAGTAATATCACTTTCAGGTGTATATTCAAAAGGTGTTCAATTGTGCTTCAAGGACATGTGCTTAACTACGTTTATAGCAGCTTTGTTTGTCATAGCCCAAATCTGGAAACAACCTGAATGCCCCTTAATCGAAGAATGGATAGAGAAAATGTGGTATATTTACAAAATGGAGTACTATACAGCAGAAAAAAATAATGACATCTTGAATTTTGCAGGAAAATGGATGGAGCTAGAAAACATTATTTTGAGTGAGAAAGACAATGATCACATTTGCTCACTTATAGGTGGTTTTTAGACATGAAGGAAAGAAAACCAGCCTACAAATCACAATCCCAGAGAAGTTAGACAACAATGAGAACACTAAGAGAGACTTACATACATCTAATCTACATGGAAAGTAGAAAAAGACAAGATCTCTTGAGTAAATTGGGAGCATGGACCTTGGGGAATGGTTTAATGGGGGAGGGGAGAGGCTGGGAGGGGAACAGAGAAAAATGTAGAGCTCAATAAAAATCAATAAAACACATGAGAAAAAGAAACAATCATCTGGTTTGAGGTAACCCAATTCCAGAAATACAAAGATTGCATGTATTTTTTATATACAGAAGTTAGCTTTGAAAAATTTACAAATGTGTGTTTCATTCAGAATGTCCACAGAAGTTAGGTAGAAGTATGTAAAATCATCCAGATGGATCATAATGCATTGTTAGAAAGTGGGAAAGGCATATGTTAGAAGAGAAGGAGAGATGGTGAGCAAGAAAGAGTGGGAATAGTGGGAAGGAAAACTAATACTAAGGACCTTTTGAAAGGTCATATGGAAGCCTACCACTATAGAAGCTTCCATATATGGAGGAGTTAACACATATGAACAACAATGTCTCAAACAGCCCATCAAATGCTACAAAACAAATCCCCCAGTATTTGGAAAGTGTTACATATTTTTGAGCCCTTGGCTGAAAGGGTCCAATAGACAAGCTTGACTGAACATTATCGACTATTGCTAATGCTATTGTTTACAAACTGCAAGAACCTCTTCCTTATGTCACTGAACATGGGTAAATTGAGTTGTGTTCAGTTAGAAGTTTCAGACCTACAGAAAAGTGTTCATAGTGTTTAGAGGTACTAAATGTACTATTGGAAGGGGGAAGTAATCATTAATCTTACCCAGCTATAAGTACTGTGAGAAACAATATCCACTTTTGCAATATCAATACAAGTGATATGAGAGCATCTAACTACATTTTGATTGGATTGAAGGTCCATTAGATGATATGGATCCACACCTGACACTGTTAATGAGATCAAGAATCTGAAACTTGAGAGCTCATTTTCTCTAGAGAAAAAAAATGAAATTATTCCACTAAATTAACATAGAAATATGACTCTTGATAATATATTGTTGTACATAATTACATTGCTAAATCCTTATTGGAGAAGCTTCTTTCAGTAGATAATAATTAACAGGGAGAAACACAACCAGACAACATTCAGGAAATTAACGGATTTTCAGAATTCAACCATAAATTCTAACATGTCTGTAATCACACCCTTTCTACCTTCATAACTCAGAAAATTTGCACATACCTTCAAAGAAAGAGTTCTTATTCTATAAAGCCCAGAGAGTTCACAAGAGTACCTAGAACACTCAGATAATATCCCCCATATTACCATATAGTAAGAAAACCAACAAAAGTTAGATATCTCACTCAGAAAACTTAAACTTTTATTTAAAAATCCAAAGGTACTCTTAATCAGGGAGGTCAGCAATTGATAGTTTGGAATGTAAGAATAATCCAAGGTGAAAAGAGTATGGGAAAAATCATATATAAAGTAAAATGAGCTGAAATAGAATAAGGAAAGAAGCAGCAGGCATAAATGTTACATGAAAGAACAATTTGGTAAAAAGTTCCATAATTTTCCAATTTTTATGTTTTTCTCAACTATAAATGGTCTTCCTGGACAAGCTGACACAATTAAGTAGGGGAAAATGCATATAAAACAACTTATTGTTTTATTGGAAACAGTAAAACTATGAAAATCAGGAACTTAGACTAAAACAGAATTTGAATTTTCAATTTTCAGAAGGAAAGTGGCTTTATCTCTATGTGAATAATCTGCATACCCAAATCAGAAATAACTGTATTTTATATCACCTGATTCCCAAACCATTTCCTCCAGCTGACCTCTGTCTCTGTCAATGTCTTCATCTTTCTGGGTTATCCTGGTTAAAATATTCAAATTTCTATATGATTCTTTCTACCTCATCTTTGCATTTATTCACTTGTCAAGGTATGTAGCTTCTAAATGCTCTGTGTCACTCACATCCATTCCTATTAAAAGAGTTCAAGTCATCGTTTCTTTGCTTCCAAACTGTTTAAAGCCATCCTGCCTGCCCTTCAACCTTTTTTCTTACCTCCTCCATAATAATGCATTCCCCAGAATTCTTACTGTTAAAATTCCTCTCAGTCACTCTAAGTCATCTTTTCTAGCTGTCGGTTTCACTCAAAATCCTAATTTTGTCATCTACAACTTATTATCACTCCCTCACTGCAACCCCTGCATTTGCATCTGCATCATGGTTTAGGATTTCTGAATCTGGCCAGAGCTGGGGATGAGAGTAAGAAAAAACAAAAACCTTGACTAGTTTGGATATGTGGCATGTTCAAGTCCTAAAGGAAGGAAGAGGGGTGCATTCCTTCTCAGTTTTCCTAGCCTGTGTGAAGTACCTGCAGCTGCACACCTGCTCCAGTGGAAAACTGTGCAGTGCAAGTGACAGGTTAACAAAACATTTCTTTTACCTTTCAGAAGGAATTGAGTTCTTTGTCTTGTCTCACCATTTTAAGCTAACTTTTAAAATTAACCAACTATTTTGCCCTAGAATAATAGTTGTATTGTAACAGGTGAATATATTGTACATGACTCAGAAGTTAGCCTCCCTATTAAATGTGTTTTCCTTATGAGAATGTACAAGTATCAAGCTACCTTTATATAATTTCAGAAAAAAGCTGCATAATCAAAAATTTGGATAAAAATATAATAATATGGTCAGTTATTATTTCATAGCATTTATCAAAATTTGGCTTAGTATGATTATCTTAATACTAAACTTATTTAATACTAAACACCTATCTGTAGTCATAACACACATCCACTTAACAAACTAATGAAGCAAGCAAAGC
Source organism: Microtus pennsylvanicus (assembly GCF_037038515.1). Taxonomy (NCBI): domain Eukaryota; kingdom Metazoa; phylum Chordata; class Mammalia; order Rodentia; family Cricetidae; genus Microtus; species Microtus pennsylvanicus. The sequence continues at coordinate 69,400,332 of NC_134584.1, forward strand.
ACTAATTATTTGATACATCTGTAAAATGAAGTATTTTAACATATATAAGGGCATTTTGAGCATGGGTGTTCTAGGTTTTTCCAGCTATGTAGGTTAAAATGTGAATCATTTAATATTTTAGTAGTTAATACAATAAATACTGAACTATAACTCCATGGCTTTTCAGAATAAGGACTTTGGATAAATCCTTGCGAGCTGACTCCGGTTTCCTTGGCTGTTGCATGAACACAGTCATTGGACAATGTTCAGCTGAGTGATAGGGTGCACTATAAAGTCCATAATTGTTCAGCCGCACAGCAGGAAGGATAAGGTGGAGAGGTAGAATAGTAGATAATCAAGTTTTGTTAGTAGACTCATTACATGGAAGTCAAAGTATCCGAACTCCGGTTCAGAGAGAAAAATACCTTGACCTTTGATGAATAAGCCTGGGAAGTCCAGTGTTGCTATCTCTAGCACAATGCATGGCACATCATTCACCGTGCTCTCAAACCTACACAATTTCTTTTGAGATAATTATAACTATAGAAATTCTGCCTTCCATTTTCTACCAACAAATGTTCTCATATATGCCTCCTTGCTCTTTTTCAAATTTTTAACCGTTTTCCTTAATTGTTGTCATATATATATATATATATATATATATATATATATATATTTAAAATGGTTATTTAAAAATTGAATAGAACACCAGACAAAAGGTGTTTTTAGTTTATTTTTTTTACTTATAACTGTAAAAATCAGATGTTCTTTCTAGGATAAGAATGATTAAGAGGGGCAAGTGCAAATGCACCAGCACCTCAATGGATTCACCACTGTGAATGTGTGCTGCTCAGAGGTGCTTCCTAAGATAGTTACAGTTCAATCTCTTCTCCCCAGAAGAAACTCTGCTCTTTCTACATAGCCTCACTGAAGAATCTAGCAGCTAGGTGACCCACATATGAACACAGAAACAATGATGCTTACCTTCTACAACTGTATTTTCAGGAATTAAGTGAAATCATTTCCCCACAGGCAGACAGAACGGAGAGGAGACCCCCTGTAGTGGAATGGGCTTTCAGCTGCAACATAGCAAAATGCAACTTCTTGATTATGAAAAAAATTGATTATTAAAAAAATTGAATTCTTCCCTTACTCTGACCAACAAGTCCTATTCATTGGGATTTTGAACTCCTTAATGTTAGGCCCTTTTGGTAGCAAGCTATCAGCTTTCCCATATTTGTACAAATTATCTGATCCCCATGATAGTCTAATCCAGTCAACCCAGAGAGATAAAATGGAAATTTACTTCATGCACCAAACATCTAAAAACCCAAATAGTTCGGGGAATAGGGAATCTGGCTCTAGATAGTCTTCCCTTCAAGTAGCCTGTTCTGAGTATGGCATGTGTCTTTCCACTTTCAATAAACCTTGGCTGGGAGTTGTGACTGCAATTTTCTTGCCTTTTAATTCTTTAATCAGTGGTGAAAACAAATTCATTTCAAGACCCCTAGACAGTTATCATTTTTAATAGTGTTTCCATAAAAGGCTAATCACCAGTCACAATACTAAAAAGTGAGTGACAGGAGTTAAATGATACTTAGAAATTGTAGTTGAATTCTTCATGAATGTTCAAGTTTTTGTAGATGACTTAATATAGTCAAGGGTATAAAATTTAGCATGTGTTGGGGGAAACCTATATCTTTGATGATCCCATTTCTACCTACATTTAGTCAGCTTACTTCTTGCATACATCAGGAATGAAACTTCTCGAGAATTATGCTTCTTTTTATTCTACAAGAGCAAAAAGTAGAAAGTGGTATCAACAAAATATTCTGACTAGAAATTAAATGTGTATATTGTGTTTGGATTTACATATCTTACTATATATATATTCTATATATAGCATGAAAGTCTTAGAAAATAAAGCTCCTTTTCATTTGACATTTAAGCAACTTTTTGTATGTAACAACTAATTAATTAGAAATGAGATATAAATAACACTAAATATTTGGGCTTGATAGTTCAAATGTGCTTACAAGAGGTGGCTATTAGCCTGCTACAGAGACGGTCAATTCATTCATGAAACAATGTAGGTCCTTCTGAGGCAAGCTGTGATGGGAAATAAAACCTTGGGGCAGTCCCACCCTCACCCATTCTCCTCTCTTGCAATACCCTCGCTCACAAAGCCCCTTTCAACTGTTCTTTTATACTATATATTTACTTTTCTGCTTCAGACCTCTTCTTGCAAGGTCATGCATTACATTTCCAACTTTCCAGCAAGCTGAACCTCAAATAGGACCTAAACGGATGTTTGCCAGTGCAGAAAACAAACCCCGTACCAACATATCGATGATATGTATAAACGTTTTGAAAGTTTTCAATTTTACATAACAGCCAAAGCAATCCTTTTCCAAGTACAGATAACATTACTGAAGCAAAACAGCGGCAAAATAACCAACCAAAGAGTGTCAGAAGCATTTCACAGGACATTTGGATTTAGTCCATCAATTTTACAAGTAACAATGCAGATATCATTGACTGAACAGTTGAAATACAGGATCAAATTTATTATGCTATGAATTTTAAGTTTTATTTTTAATTTGGCTTTATTTTATGATTATTTTTAAATAACAAAATTTACACTCTCTAATATGAACTAAATGAATGTTTATAAATGCCAACTGAAATATTTTATGTCTATTATTTTCACATTATGTATGATATATGCATTAAACCTTTTAAAATGTGACTTTCCTGAAGTAAGTCAGCAAGAAAATATACTTTAGAAATTCAAAATTATTTGTAGTTTGGTAAAAAAAAATATCATTTTGAGATCAAGTTAATACTTATTATTTATACCTGCAATGTGAATATGTGTGAAAATATAGTCATTTCTCAGTCATTTGTACAAAAAACAATAAATTTTCTTCATTTATATCATTTAAACAGGAAATATGGTATAATTTTAAAACTACTTTGAATTTTAAAGCAATTTAAATTCTAATATAAGTTCTGAAAATGACTTTTGTTTTTAATTAAAATTTTTGTATTACATGTAAACTATTGTTAATTATTCAATTTTTATTTCTTATACAAAATATTTTGTCTTGTTTTCAATTTTCAAATGAAACCTTAGCTCTAACTAAATAGAAATCCCAGCAGTCTAGTCATCAGGATGTACACTATCTTTCCTACTGCAGTGGGGGGTTTTCCCAGGGCGTCTGTGTAAACAAACTACTTTTCATTTCTCAAAGAAAATGTGGCTTTCTCTTATTCTTCCAGTTAACTTTTGAAACTACTGGTATTCGGGGAAGGCTTAGAGCCTTAAAGTCTTTAAAAGTCCCTAATTACTCAAGAGTTTTTTTTTTTTTTTTGCTTTGTTTTTGTTTTCTGTTTGTTTGTGATTTTTGCCTTAGTGAGTAATAAAAGAACCAGATTGCCACATTTTTTTTTATAAAAATTCGCTTGTTTCCATTAATCACACGACTATCCCTCTATACCTGCTTTAATTAGGGCAATCCTCCTCCGAACTTTTCTACTACTTTCTATAAAGCACATATGCACACGGGCAGTGATGACCCTGCAAAGAAGTCGTAAATTTAGTCTCTGGGAAATGAGAACGCTTCCCAGATGACTTAATTTGTTCTGGGAGCACGTGCTGCCTCGTGTGTAACCTCGCATTCTGTTGCCTATGACCTCAGCGACATCCACCTGCTGGAAGCCATGTTTGATTCTCTGACCGGGGAAACGCCTGCTTGACAGCGGAATGGTATCACAAGACAGTGTGATGGAATTTTTCTTTCTCTGTCATCATTAAGGGGGTTCCCCCTATGGCGAGGGGAATGAAAAGTACGATTTAATGTTCTCTGGAGAGTGGCAGGGGGAAAAAAGGCTGAAAGCATCGCATGCTGCTTTCGGAGTGGGCCATTTCAGTCCTTGTGGCGAATGGGACGTCCCGGCGGAATTCACCATAGACTGGCTGAAAAGAAAGGGATTAAGACCGTTCGAAGGATGGAAACGTAACAAAAGGACTTTTATGATGTAGCAGCATAAAATAAGAGACTCTATTGTGCAACTGATTGCTAAAGATCTTTGAATTGGGGAGCCTAGCCTAGTAGGCCTTGTTCCTTGAGGGTTTAGAGGCTTGTTCTCCAAGATCTGTCTATGCTAAAGACACATCCTATTCTCATTTAGGGCCAAGTAAGAGATTATCAGTTTGTTCCTACATGAGTCTTTTCCACACCTACCGAAAAGTGGCCTGTAGGGAGAATATACTCCAGTGAAAGTTGCTGCTAATTAAAACAAGTAATTAGTGTTCCTCCAGGCTTTGCGGTTTCACTCACTTTTGCCTGCCAGACTGCATTAGTTTAAAAGCAATCCAATTTCTAGCAATAACAGACTGTAAAAAAGTCATTTAACAAGTATATAAGTGTAAGGTTACAGTTCAGGCGTTGATTTATCTCCTCTGTGTTAGTTAGAAGTAGAGCAGTAAAGCTGAAAAGAAAGACGGTTAAATAGCTTTTAAAAATTAACATTGAGAAAGGGAAACCAAAACTGAAACAAGACTCCAAAAGGTAAATCTTGTCAGTTTACAGGTGGAGAGACAAGCCCACACTAGAGCAAGACTCCAAAAGGTAAACCTTGTCAGTTTACAGGTGGGGGAGACAAGTCCACACTAGAGCAAGAAGCATTTGCGGTCCTAACTTACATACAGATATGAAAAGTGAATTGTACCTCTTTCCTCATAGAGCCCTCACTTAACATATTGTAAACAGATCATTTCATTCAGTCCCTTTGTTTCTGCTCCTGTCTTTGCTCAAACAGGGAAATACTAGTGATTGAATCTCAGTGAAATGAAGTGGAGAGGTAGAGTTGAACATAACACTTTATTACTTCCGTTTCTGCGGTTTCAAAGTGACAAGAAAAGATTCATTGCTTTATATCTGGCGGGAGGACTAAGCAAAACCAAATTGATTTTCAAAGATTTTGAAATTTTCAAGTGATTTTAGTTTTTTGTTTTTAAAATATGTAGCAAAAGTCAATTTTAAAAAGGGGTCGGCTCTAAATTCACACCTAGCTAAGGATCTTGTCTGCTTGCAGCTTCTGTAACCTGATATTCTTCTGTAATTGCTGCCTTTGCAGTTAGGAGGATTTAATTCTGAGGTTAATATCATCAAAGACAGGTGTGCTATCGTGCAAGCAATTCAATACAGAACATTTAAATAAGCTGTAAATGTAGCTCCCTTTGAACAAATGAATTCATATTTAATTAATGAAAAATTTTTAGGCTTGTGAGTTCTCCAATGATTTTTTAAAAAGAATTGCAAATATGTCTCTGAAAAGTAAACAAAAGTAATTACCTTTGTATAATGCCATCAATACAGATAATACTGATAAGGAAAAAGTAATTTATATAAACTGTTAATACTGTTAAAGTTAGATCTTTTTAAACTATTCATCCACAGTAGGATTTAGTAGACAAGTTAAAAAGACCTTAGTTACTTAAGGATTCTGATTAATTTTATTTAAGTTTAAATTAACAGTGCATGCCAAATATATCTTAAGAATCAGTTGGAATATCATGATGTCATACATGGATCTAATCTACATGGGAAGAAGAAAAGGACAAGATCTCCTGAGTAAATTGGGAGCATAGGGAACTTGGGAGAGGGTTGAAGGGGAGGGAAGAGGCAGGGAGGGGAGTAGAGAAAATGTAGAGATCAATAAAAATCAATAAAAAAGATGTATTTAATAAAGCAAGGTGGTTTCTAAATTAATGAAATAAATTAGTACTTAAGTTATGAATTTTAACCCATAGCTTCAAGCTGTGCTTCTACTTCCGTCAAATTTCTGTTTCCTGATAATGTAAAGAGCAGGAAATTGGGGTAATACTGTCTTTTCTTATTCTAAAACATGTGAACTAATAAAACTTGTTTCACTTCTAAATACTTTTGTGAAGTCATTTTCCAACAAAAATTCACATTTTTGATAAATTCTAAAATCAGTTCTTAACTTTTGCAAAAGTCAACGTTGGTTTATTGAGAATGTTTTCTGCATCTTGTTTTCTCGTGATTAGAACTGTGCTCCACTGTCGTTTTAGGGTGGCTTGGAGCAGTAGTTGTTTAACAGTAGAAAAACCTTCTTTCAAAATCAGTCTTTGATAGCATTTGATTTTCTGAAATTGAATTTAGGCCACATCTATCAAGTCTCCTTTGGAGCTCAGAGTTGCTTTTTATTTCAAGGCTGATGAGCTAGGGAATGTGACTGAGGCAGCACAAGCCTGGGGCACCAGAGGGCAGACTGCAGAGACCTGGGAGGCAGCTCTGAACTCTTTATGGATCCTGATGGAACCACAAAGGACACTATAATAGCTCTCATTTTATATATTAAGCCATATTTGCACAACAATTCCATTATAATACTCGGATAATCTTTAAAAGTCATTTTAAAACAGCGAATGTCTAACTGCTGAGTCTCAAGGAAAAGAAAACAATTTTCCTGTGCCAAATGTCTTTCGTAAGAGATTTCAATTGTCATTTTATTCTATTTTAAAGATAATTTGACCTTATGATTCTTCCATTTCTTAAATGCATGTTTCAAATATAATTGTTTTCATTTGGATTTGAAGCTAAAAAAAATGCAGCAAAATAACCTTCTACAATTGCTCTGATGCTCTGCCATGCTTTGGTCTAACCACAAGGATTTCTAGGTCAAAATTACTAGCATTAAAATTTATGTCTTCAGAAGTTCAGTATAAGGTTTGTTGTATATATATCATATGTGTGTGTATAATAGTATTATACATGATGCTGTATTATCATTACATATATTGTATATGTTTGCATACACGCATACATATATATGCATGTATATATGTGCATAAATATATAAATGTCTTTTTTTTAGTATATGTGTGTGTGTGTCTTTCTTGTTTAAAGCAACATTCCTGGGGACTTGAGAGATGGCCCCGTGTTAAGAGCACTGGCTGCTCTTCCAGAGGACTCTGGTCCTATCCCTGTCACCCACATGGAAACTCACCACCCTTTGTAACTCCAGACCCAGGGAATCTGAAGCCTTCTTCTGGCCTCCATAAATATTGCATATATATGGTATATGGATATAGATCAGTAAAAGCATCCATAAAATATAAATAAATACTTTCTATAATGGATAGTTATCCTAGCCAAATAGATAAGTATATTTAGCAAGGTCATACAATCTGTAAGAACTCTAAGATCTTTATATGACACAAAATATGAATAAATATTTGAGTATAAAAAATATTTAAAAATTTTAGCAATATTTTATTCACGATATAGTAATAGGTCACAAAATTCCTTGTAGTAGTCATTCAGAAGTTTCTGTAAATGAGAAATATATTAAATTACATAATTTAGCAAAGCATGGTATTTGAAGATGAGTCCTGTGTCATTCCATACTAAATCACACCTAAAACATGTTTCAGATTTATTAATTACATAGAAATCTTGGATAAAAGAGCAATGTTAGTATTTATAAAAAGCTACAATACACCAGGAATCAAACCAGGTACTTTCATACATATTATGTTATCAATTGTCAGAATTTGGAGGTGAAAATTGAGTAGTCTACATAGAGTAAAGCAGTATGTTCCAGAAATGTAAGGTGAAGGGAACTTAAATAAATAAACAAATAATTAAATAAACAAGCAAGCAAATAAATAAGTGTACCTGTTTAAAAATGTTTATAAAGTATCCAAATTATTCTGCCACTGTGCTTAGTGTATTATAGGAAAGGTCCAGGTAGATACATAGATAAATAAATACAAAATTCACCAATAAACAGAAATATGTACAGGGAAGAAAATAATCAAGTTTTAATGGCAATGCTGTCGGTCTTGGTTTTGCTGTTTGTCTGTTGCCTGTTTGGATTTTGAGCCTAAGCTCAAGCCTATGTCTTGGTTGACTAATTTATTCCAGCTCTGGAGACTGAATCTGGATTTCACCACATGCTAAACACCTCACCACTGCTCTAAAGTACAGTTGTCTTTTGTTTTGTTTCACATTTTTCTTTTCCTAGAAGGAGAAATTGTAGTGCAGACAAGGCATTAGTTGTGCATTCAAACCTAGCTCCTCTGTTTCTGCTGTGTCACTTTGGGCAGTGTACTTAATTTCCCTTAGGCGAAGTTACTGTTTTCTCATCATGTATAATATCTGTCTTGGGGAAGGTTGCTATGGGAATCAACTCAATACAAGTAAAATGGTTTGGCACATGTTTTGCATGCAATAATTTGAACTTTATTTGGAATTAAGATTCATTTGGCAATTAATTTTATTCCAGAAGAGTGTGAGAGATGAAATTTTCAAGATTTTAGTGAAATTTTATCTGATATTGTTTTTGTTTTAGATTCTGATTTTTATAAAGTATGAAAGTATGTAAAATCAGCCATGTAGTCAGTCGTCATTCTTTGACTCATATAGTTATTTATTAAGAAAAATATCAATAAAGAATTTGAAATTAATTTACTATTTTAGGCTGTATTCTAAATAAAAGAGATATAAGAGCTTTGTTAAAATTTATTTTTACTTAAAAATTTCCACCTCCTCCCCTCCTCCCATTTCTCTCCCCTTCCTCCACCCCCTCCCCCTCCTTCTCCAGTCCAAAGAGCAGTCAGGGTTCCCTGCCCTGTGGGAAGTCCAAGGTCCTCCCCCCTCCATCCAGGTCTAGGAAGGTGAGCATCCAAAGAGATTTTACTTAAAAATTTGTTTCAGCAGTTAGCATAGTTACACTCATGTGACTGAGGCATGAAAAAAATAATCAGTTTTAAAAAAAAAAAGATGATTGGTTCTTATAAACTGAATTTGTTGACTGCTTAAGACTTGTTTCTCTATTGCTTGAAAGTTACTGAAAAGAATGCTTCTAAAAGGGTGCTCTGACTATTGGGAATAACAAGGTGGCAGTAAGGTGCTCTGTCAGGTTATCTATACCTCCTTTCTGGTAAGGGATGCTGTGTGCTCTGTAACTCTCTCCACTAAATTTAGTCTCTGATTTCAAACTTACACAGATGTGTCTGACAGCTATTTTGTAATGCTGCTGTGTATAACATTAACTCTTTTTTAAGATCTTAGTTTGTACTGAGCATTATACACTGTAGTTTGTGGGATTTAGTAGAAATAGAACTCCTGATTTATTTCCATCCATTTGCATGCAAAATTCAAGAAGTCATTGTTTTTTACTGCTGAGTAGTACTCTAATATGTATATATTCCATCCTTTATCTATTCTTCCATTGAAGGGCATCTAGGTTGTTTCCAGGTTCTGGCTATTACAAACAATGCTGCTATGAACATAGTTGAGCATATACTTTTGTTGTATGATAGGGCATCTCTTGGGTATATTCCCAAGAGTGGTATTGCATATTTGGATTTTAGCCATAAATAAAGGACATTGAGTCTATAATTCGTGATCCTAGAGAAGCTAAATAAGAAGGTGAACCCAAAGAAAAACATATAGGCATCCTTCTGGATATTAACTTTCATCAGTCGATGAAAGGAGACAGAGACAGAGTCCCACATTGGAGTACCGGACTGAAATCCCAAGTTCCAAATCAGGAGCAGAAGGAGAGAGAACAGGAGCAAGGAACTCAGGACCGCAAGGGGTGCACCCACACACTCAGACAATGGGAATGTTCTATTGGGAACTCACCAAGGCCAGCTGGCCTGGGTCTGAAAAAGCATGGGATAAAACCAGACTTGCTGAACATAGCGGACAATGAGGACTACTGAGAACTCAAGAACAATGGCACTGGGTTTTGATCCTACTTCACCTACTGGCTTTGTGGGAGCATAGGCAGTTTGGATGCTCACCTAACTAGACCTGGAAGGAGGTAGGTGGTCCTTGGACCTCCCACAGGGCAGGGAACCCTGATTGCTCTTTGGGCTGATGAGGGATGGGGACTTGATTGGAGGAGGGGGAGGGAAATGGGAGGCGGTGGCGGGGAGGAGGCAGAAATCTTTAATAACCAAATAAATAAATAAATAAATAAATAAATAAATAAATAAATAAATAAAACAAAAAAAAAACCCAAAAATGAACACCTGATTTATAAGCAATTGAAGAAAAGTGTTTTTCTCCACTTTTCCTGCTAGACTATGCTAATACTTAATGTTACACTTACAGTACTGCCCAGTTCATTTGATATCTAAACCTGGTCTCTCTTTTCTTTAAACTCTCTTTCATGCATAAAAAGTTGTTACGCAGTCTATTCCTATCCGACCATTGATAAAAACTTGGCTATGTTTGAAAAGAAGCCTGTGAAAGTGGAGCAGAGTGGGAGACAACTTGCCTAGTTTGTTATGAGTTAATCCTCACATCACAAAATAGAATAATGAAACAATTTAAACTCGCCACCTGACAAAAATCTCACCATGAATGATAGAATCTGTTTCCATGAATTTTATAAGTCCTACAACTTCATGTTAAATGCAGAAAGCACCCAAGTGCACAGGAAGCTTGATATTCTTTCCCTAAGAGGTATATTACCTTTAGTCAATTATTATTTTTTATTTTTAATTTCCATCCCTAATAAAATTCTGTGTTATTGGCTATTATTTTAGTGAAGGTTAAAAACTCAGCGTTCTAAGGATGTGAAAAGGACTCTTGCTGCCCCTTCTTACACATTTTCATAACCTCTCCTCCAATAGAGTTACGAGCACTTTTGTTTCTTGCTCTTTTGTTTCAATTTGTTTGTTTATTAACTGCTACTAACCTCTGAGTTAGTATGTCAGTCAGTCAGTTGTTTAGTCACTTAGTTGAGAAGGCTTTGCCCTATTTAGCTCAGAATACCTGAAACTCACTGCATAGATCATGTTGGCCTAGAACTGCCCTGCCTCAGCCCCACAAATGCTGGGAATCCCACCATACCTACTGTTTTCCTACCTTCTTGAGGAACTCAAATATATGCTATACTTCACCTAAACTTTTTTTTGTTATTTCTAGAGAAAAATGCAAGTTGTCTTCAGAGTATTAAGAACATGGCCAAAATTTAGTGTTAAGTAGAACTGCATTTGGTCCAGAAAAAAACAAGACTAGCATTTTATTCTAATTAGCCCATATGATCTTTAGATAACAATCTCTTTTTCTAAGTTTTACTATAACAGTGACTTGAAAAATTTAAAAAAGAAACCTTCTAGGTCCTTTCTGGTTCTTACATTTCATAATCCCACCATATATCATTCAGAATTACAAATCTCCAAAAGCTCCTGGAGTTGAGTTTTCTTTAGCTAATGTTATTGTGGGCTTACCCTTCCATAAGCACTCCAAAGGACAGACACTTGTCACCTGTCCTTTGCAATGTACCATGATCATTCACAATTGTACTTAGTCAAGCTGACAAAAACTATGGTTTCCTTTATAGTAGAATTTTTATTTTTTTAAATATTATTTGATTTTGTTCTTTAAAAACTGAATCTCACTTTTAAAGAGGACTACATTCCTCATGTTTCTGCTTCCTGGGTCTTCACATTAGTATTCATAGATAACATATAATACTTGAATTGAAAGTTTGCAACTAGAACTTGAGCTATAGAACTTTCATAAATTCAACTTTTCCACAATAAATAGTATTTTATTTACTTTGAGAATTAGCTGATAGTTTGAACTTTTTGTGAGTCAACTACTTAGGGATCTCTTTAAAAATATAAAACTAAGGAAGTCGTTATATATTTGTACCATCCTTCAATTAAAAGTTTCTGCCAGTACATTCTAGCATGTGGCATGTCTTTGAAGAGTAAGTACTCTTGTCAATCATATATATTCAGAGAGGAGAGTGTGTGTGATCTCAGACAAGGTTAGATAAGAGTTGATTCCACAGAAACTTCTTAGGTCCATCCATGTATTTTCACTGTACTCTACAAAGCTCAAACTCATGGACACACAGACTACATTAGTCATTTAGACCTTCAAAGGGGCCTCTAAGATTATCCTAACCACGTAGTCCTACAAGTTCAGTAATGATGACCTTTTAAAAAGACACATAAACTTTTAAGGAGATCACTAAAAGGCAATAACAAGGGATAGAGCCAAAAAATTGGAAACAGGGGAAGTTAAGCACCAAGTATTCTAGCACGACTGCTTGAAGGTTGTACTGAGCATCTGAGATGAAAGTAATAACTTTTCCATGGATAATTTTCATCATTAAAAAATCCACCTAGATTTTTTTATATTAAAAAGGAATAATCTAGTTTCAAAACCATAACAGAATGTAAGTAGATTTATGAACATATGTAGGTCTATAAAATTTATGGGCAACTACTATATGCCTAGTGACAATGATAAGATTAAACATAATTTTAGCTATCAACAAATATGAAAGTTGCATACCTTAAAAATATTGGTCTCTGCTGAGTGTGGTGTCATATACCTTTAATCTCAACACTCAGGAGGTAGAGAAAGGCAGATCTCTATGAGTTTGAAATCAGTCTGGTCTAGAAAACAAGACATCATCTAAAAAATAAACAAATAAAAATATATCTTCTTTGTGTTTATGTGGCCATCTTTATCTTTTTATATTTGTAAAATGCTAACATTGTCATAAAGAAGTATGTTAACTTATGACAGGAGAAAATCCTGGTCATGCAGATGTTCAGTATCACTAATATTAAGGAAAACATTGCTCCATGGCTTGTTTTATTGGGCAAAATTAAAATTAAGGCCTCTCCTAAAGTAATGAGGACATACCACTTCCAATTCAAATTTTGAACAAATTTGGTGGACTTTTAAGATGTAAGCAATCCTTTTTGAAGTAGTTGCTGAGATATTAGGTCACTGTCCTCTTTAAAGCATTTAGTACATGTTTTCTTTCCTTCAGTTCACAATCATAGCCTGTGGATAAATGTAAATAAATAGATGTAGATTTTAGATATATCAGTTTGGTAACCAACTGTGCAGTTGAACCTCAGAGCTATTTCAGGTTTTTGTTTATTTAAAATTTTTATCCTGTTATTTTTTTTCTTTGTTTTCCTTTCTCTAATTTTTCATTGCATAACAATTTCTGGATAAATTCCCACTACAGTTTCGCATCTAGATTTAATGAAGCTGTTGAACCTTTCACCTTTGGCCAGCAAACAAAAACTATCATGGTATCTATTGCATTTATTTTATGGAAGGAGGATAGTTCTATGTTAGGAATGTTAATGATAAACCTTTTAGAGTACAGGAGATTATTTACATAGGTCCCTGTACCATTAAATAATGGCGTTGAATCCTTTCTCTGGTCTTTCTTAAAATCTGGAAATAAAACAATATGCTGGGTCTTGCTATAATGCTCACCGATATTCTGTGACTTTATTGGTAATTTGTCTACAAATATAAATCTTGGTGTCAACTTTCAGTGAGAAAGTAATTTCTTCATAAGTAGACATCAGTTTTTGCAGCCTGGAGAGCTATTTTGCCTGGGTCTTTGCCTCTTAAATCCATCCTATCTTCTGAATTCACATGGCCTATAATGCTGCACAACCAGCGTTTCTAGGAACAGATAGTAAGCTACTGAGATGTGCTTAAATAGATCAAATTCTAAAACTTAAAATATATACTTTGTGCTGTTTTACACCTGTAAAAATCTATAAACACTTGCTTAGTTTTGTCCTTTCAAAGGAAATTAAAAACAAGCAGGGAATCCTGCCTCATTTCTGGGCAGAATAATGACATGTGCAATGAACACTAGAGGGGGAGCTTCCCCTCTCATAGGCAGCTCAAGCATCTAAAAGAAGACCACTCTGAAACAGCAAGCTGAAATCTGACCATTCATGGTTTTAAAGGAAAAGATCAAAAATGGAAGGCAGTTAATTTGTTGTTCTTTTCTAAAAAGAAACAAGAACTCTCAGTGGACTTGAGAGTTTTAGTTACTACTCAAGCCATGATACAGAAAATCTTCAAAATCCTCTCCACAGCAGTTTTAGTTTAAGGAAAAGGATTAGAGAGCTTTATGCTTTTTTTTTTTGCTTTCTTTTTCTTTTCCTTTCATCCTTTGCTAAAGTTATGCCTCATTTAAATACCTAAGGAATTATGGAATGAATCAGCAAATATTGATAAATTTAACATCCGTGGAGAAACAGTCACCCTGATTATTAGGGCCTAGAAACATCCAGCATTTGAAATAGTTTGCAGGAAACTTAGAACTTGGATTCCCTGGACACCCTTGATTTTTAAAGGCTCAAGTTCCTTTCCTTCAGAAAAGAAATCATGTATTTCAACTCCTCCCCTCTCAAGTTTAAAGATTTTTAATACTATTGAAATTATTATACATCTCAAATCTTCACAACAGTAATCTAATTTTGAAAGAAACTGAGCAATTTATCAAGTGAAGCATTTAAGTAGAAATATTTAGTATAATTTTAGTAGGAAAATTGTAAGCTGTTATTTCTTCTGTTATGACTCTTACACTGTCACATCGTGTATTCGATAAACCCCACTGTTTTCAAAGAACAAACTATTTTCCAAAAGGAAAAACATGATAAAAAAGACTGCTTTTCTCTGACCTCAGCTGAACACTGTTTTTGTGTGTGTGTCCCCTCCTCCCCCCCCCCCCCCCAAGGAACTCTCACCAGCTAACACCAGGGTCTCTTCCTGGGTCACTAACAGTATTTTCTGGGCTGTGTTTGAAAGAGAGGTGAACCAAGCATGACGAGTCTGGAGTTAGAAAACACAACAAATTTTTTAACACATCCTTTTAAGGAATGCAGGAAGAAAAAGAGGAAAAAAAGACTAAAAATCCTTTGATGGAATTTCATTTCCTTGGATTGTGAGGACGGCAAGTGAAGAGACAGCAGACGCTTGGTTTCAGTAAGCTCTGCAGTTGAGTGCAAGCGATCAGCTCTGACCAGCCTTAGAATTTACTATCAGAGTGGAAGGAGAGGTAGCGCCCCTCCTCTCCATCAATAAACAAGACTGCCCGTATGTCCTAGTCTTTTGTTTGTTTTCAGAAGATTTCAAAGAACATGGCGAACAAACTTTTAAATTTCTTTTCTGATTTCTGTGGTGTTTTCTCCAGAGATCAAATGAAGGCTAAATTTATTAGTGACCTCCCACAATCCTGAAGTCTTATTAACAGAGAGAGCAAAGGCACGCTGCACTAACTAGACGGACTATGAGACAGTAAAATTGCCTCTTAAAGAATACTCAGCAAAATTAATTTTGAGACTGTTGATATGACCATCAACTTTCTCTCATTCTTTACCCACAGACACCAGTGTGTCAGTTAGAAAGCAGCGGGTGCTTTGTGCTAAGAGGTAACAAACTTGAGATTGCAATTGTATATGAGTTGACCAAATAAATGTTGTTTTTATCTCTATTGTCAGTACTACGCAATTTTCCCTCTCAATAAAATGTCTAGTTAATTACCTGCCTTTTATCATAGAAAAAGTGTTTTACATAAGCAAATATTTATAGGGATTGAAGTTAGAAGCACTTGTGGCTCTTGCTGAGTGCCCTAGTCACTTGCCTTTAACATATTCTTATATACAAGTTTCTGAAATGTTTTACTTTTCAATATTTTCTTCATTCATATTTCCATATGACTTGTGTTCTTTAAAAATACTTACTTCTTTCTTTTAATTGATAAAATATCTTACTATGAGTTTAGGTATTTTTCTTAACTGTAACATGTTTCATGAGATAATTAGACTTATTCCTGCGACCTTCTATTTCCTTGGTAAACTTTACATTTTAGAAAGCTGAATATAAACTTTGTTTATATTCACGTTCATGTTTGTTCAATAATTCTCATTTTTATATAAATGTTTTTCTTATAAATTTTATTGTGAGAAAGCTGCAGAGATAAATATATCCAGCAAATTATAAGTTAAATATTTAAACATTACTTGACATACAGAAAATAAGTTTTGAACCTCAAATGTTGAATGGGTGGATGAAGCGTGGCAGATATATTTAATTATTGTATAAATTATTTAAGAAAAATGCTGTATATTTTATTCAAATATTGGCAAATGTATAAACTTTCAGATGTATTTCTTGGAAGGTGGGACTGGAAGTAAATATCTCTGCTGGTGAGTACCAATGTAGAAAGGGATGCTATGTAACAGTAGTTATTAGGTAAATGTCTCTGCTAGTGAGTACCAATGTAGTTACTAAGCCAACCTTGAGTATCACTCTCCCATCCCTTTATGGAAATGAGCGACTGTCATTTTCTCATGCCCTCTTGATAATATAGTTTATTTTCAAATATAGGAAGAATGGAGACAAGTTAATGTATCTGTATTGAGATGAAAATTATGAAAGTTACTTAACTGAAGGTTTCTATTCAAATGATTAACTTAGTTTTAAAGTACCTCATTTAAGAGAAGGTAACTGATTACATAGGATTTTTGTTTTTGAGTAAATATAGTTGACAAGATAGAGATGGATGTCCTTTTAAGATCAATATAAATAATTGTAACAAGTGTTAACAATTTTTTTTTCTTTTACAAAGCTAGGGGCTGAAGCCAGATCCTTGGAAACATTAGTTAGATAAATATCACTTATTCCAACTTGGTTTGGATTATCAAATGACTGATTCATAAATCAATCAACAGTCTATACCTAATATGCTTCAGTGAACTGAATCTAAGGATAGTTTAACACTTGGAACAAGGTCAAACAAGTTTTAAGCCATATGATAGTAGATAAATTGATAGGCACAATGAAGCAACCATTAATAATGATGCAGTAATTATTAATAGTAACTGAGTAAGTTCCTATTGCTGACAGGAGAGATTCTCTTCCAGCCTCTCATAAGCTGAGAAGATGTTGAGAAATGGTACAAAGAACGTGAATAGATTTTCTAAAATTTATTTATTTTCACTATAAAAAAGAGAGGTTGGGAAGATCAGATATAATTTAAAAAGGAAGTGAGGTTACAATACATAGGAAAAAACATATGAAAATGATAGGTTGGTAAGGATTCTTGTTGTATACAGAGGCTATCCTCCAAATTCATCTGGCAATAGTAGAGAGCTATCAAATGTTTTTTCTCAGCAAATTAACAATCAAAACAGATTTAAATGTTAAACAGTTACTCTGACAACCACATAGAGAATGGACTGAAGACTGCAGACATTTCAGAGAAGTAACTCGCATAGAAGAAGTGACCATGTTCAAAATCATTCTGTTATCCTGACTTTGAAAAGCACCACTCTGACTACCATTTCGAAGGCATCACTGAAAAAATTAGTATTAAACTTGATTCAACTCAAAAGAGGAAGGGAATAGTTATACCTATAAATGACATTAATTGTATCAAATATTTCTCTGGTATAGTTAATTTGTTTATATGTGCCAACTTTCTATTTGCCAAAACATGGGGACATGATACCACAAAGTAAGACCATGCATAAACAAATCTTTATCCATCTAACCGTTTAACAACACTATATCTTTGATTTCTTCTTTTTATTCTTCCATTTTCTTGCTCATCTCTTTGTCTCTGTATCTCTCTGCCTCTCTCTCTCTGTGTGTTTGTGTATGTGTGTGTGTGAGAGAGAGATAATGAGAGAGGGGGGGCAAGGAGGGAGGGAGGGAAGCAGAGAAAAATGTAGAGCTCAAGAAAAATCAATAAAAAAAGAATTGATCACAGAACATTTTCTGTGTTAAGTAAATACTCTACCATACCCTGTATGTTCACCCAACTATTATTATTTTTGTATGCTGATTTTTATAACATTTTATTGAGTGCATGAATCACTAACATCTTACATCTTACTAGTATCTTTCAAAGTTACAGAAAATCTTATATCTCACCTTTAAATAAGAGTGTTTCTGGTAAAGAGATCCTTGCTTAAAATTACAAGTACCTGACAGTTCATTAAGTCTAGAGACTTAAAAATGGCAATGTTGAGTTAAAAATCCATTTTATAGACAAATATTAAATATTTACAACATTATTAATAGTAATTTTTTGTGTTTGTATAATTCTATATTCATATAATTGTATATAATATATGAATTTATATTTTAATATGTTTATATTAGTGACTTATTCAACATTCAGCTTATGAAGTATGCAAACATTTGTAAAAATTATATTACATAAAATGACAAAAGTTGGATTATTTGGTTTATGAGGTATGCTAATTTCAGGTTAATTTTTACTCATTATTTAAGTAAGAAAATATGAGAGAAGGAAGGGAGAGATGGGGTTAAACAATTTAGTTTCTAAAAAATAATTTTTCTGTCCTCTGAACACCAATCTAAGAAAGAGTTAGAATATCTGGGCAAATAATGGTGAAGAAAATGTTGACTAAAGTATTTGGTCCAAATCTTAAGCTGCATTAATTCTTCTTGATTCCCTAAGAATGAGAGGCAGAATCCTCTGATTTGGAAGTTTCATTCATTTCATTATTTCCAATGGTTTGGGAGGAAAATAGAATGAGCATAGGAAAATAGGAGAGAAATGAAACAGTCTTGATTTTTTGTCTTGGTCTGGGGATCTAATATTTTCTAGTTAAGAAAGTGTTTTAGTACCCTGAAATTAGAACTATATTACAATCTTTTGAGTGCCATTGCCACTCTAGTTCCTGCAGAGTAAGGTGGAAAATATGGGGGGAAAGTGCTTATTAATATTTTCTTAAATCCTGAAGCACAATTACATCTAATATTTTAACTGATAGTAAATTGATAAAGCATAGAAACAGCATCTTCCTGCTGTTAGAAGAACTAAACTGAACACTATTAACTAGTGTGAGAAATAGTTTGAAGGAATCTTGTTTCTGTAGAGGGACTGAGGCAGAGTCTGCATCACTTTACGTTCCCTGCACATGGAGGGAAAGGCACACTCCTGCACAATAACTCGGTTGATAAAAGACTTACTAACTGAGCATGTGGATCTGAGTCATAACCACATGACCCACAAAAAGCAGAGTGTTTCAGTTGCAGCTGTGTTTCTGGCTTCTCCTAAGTGCAGTCCTGGAAAGTGCTTGCAGGAAGGTCCTTGCAGCCTGCGTCAGCCAATCTACTTGAACAGGCAAGATCCAGGGTCAGTGAAAGATCCAGTCTTAATATAAAAATTAGAGAGATATTGAGAAGCACAACTAACATCAATTCTGTCCTCAGGTGCAGATGCGAACAAGTACACACATTTACCCCTACACACACACACACACACGCACACACATGCACACATACACACAAACACAAACACACACACACGCACAAACACACACACACACACACACAATCTCCATAGTTTCATCAGATAATGTTATAAGGTTTCAGTTTGCTTCCTTCTTTATTAAAATAAGCAATATTTTATTTTTAAAGGGTCCAAGTTTTGATGATAAAATACATTTTTTGATATTTTAAAAAACATTCATTTAGTAAGCATGATTTGTGTAACAAGAAAAATATAATTTAGGTTATTTAAACTTGATTGGTTATTTTCATGATTGAGTTATTAAAATGATATTATTAATTTCCATAAGTAAATTATAAATATGTTTCTGACTCAGGTCTCTATTAGGGCTCCCAGTAAGTTGTACAGGAATAATATTTGCCCATGTCATTCTGTGTTTGTCATTCATTGTTTTCAACACAAAATAGGACATAAGTAATCCACTGAGAGATGCTGATTGATTTATCTCTAGGTCATCCAAATTATGTTATGGTTAATCTGTTCACATTAGAAAAAAATTAAACGTTAAAAACTTTAAGTGAAAGTTATAAGAAAATAAATGAATGTCTCCAGCACAGAACCAGGAGAAAATCTGTGGCTTACAATGTGTTAAATGTGTTTATTTGCACACTCAGAGTTCAGATTTCCTCATACATTTCCATACTGATGGAGATAAAATGCTCAAGTCTTAAATCCCTCTATGCCATGCTGAGTTGCTAAGGGCTGTTGAGTTTTTGTTATTTCTCCTCTCGAGTTAGCTCTGATTATGCCTGCTGAGTGAAAAATTTGTATTTGCCGACAGAAATAGGAGCCACCCCACGTGCACTTGCACTCGGCAAATGCTCCGATACATCACAAAGATTTGCTCAACCCACCTTCCGAGGCCAAATTGAGCATGTTATTTTCTGTTTAGGTCCGACTCTGGAGCCTATCAGTCAGGAGTGTTTTCCAATCTCTGATTAAAGCAAGGTCTCCAGCGCTAGAAGTGTTCTCACACAGTCTCATTAGAGCACTGGATAGAGTGACCCAGGCCTTCTAGCACAAAGCTCTGAGTGAGCTTCAAATATGAGAGTGCATCAATCAAATCCAAGCAAGGCTTTTATGTCATTTTTCTACTTTGCCTTTAAAGTCTTATAGGAATGCCCTTTCCAGCTGTACAGCCCAAATGCATTCAATAGAAACAAAAAAGCAAAGACTCCCCCCACTCCGTGCACCCTCGAAATGGGTATGGTTTGCCTCCCCCATCAAGTATTAGAGAGTCCTCTGTGCATTTTAAATTATTTAGCATCTTCAACAATGCAACCGAGACCATATTTGTGTCACTCAATGGCTGTGTATTAATTATTTGTGTCCATTTGGAAGGGTAACGAACAGCGTCAAAGGCAACTATATTACATAATATGCTTCAAACAGGGGTACCTGAAAGACTGACTATAAAATAAAATTAAAAAAAAAAAAACCTGCTCACTGCTCCTGCAGCCTTTTTACACCTCACCTTAAGCCTTTCATCCCAACATCAGTTAATACATTTGCATACATATGTCCAGGGGCAAATGTATGTGTATGATGTGTGTGTTGGAGGGCAGTATACCATTAAGAAAACAGACACAGCAAAAGAATAAGGTGTTTAAAAGTGCAAATAATCTTGGTAGAAAAGACATTTAGTCCGAAAGAGAGTCAAAAATTTAAGTTTTGTTATATATACTTGTCAGGGCCACTGGATAACTTTCAAAACAGATCTTTAAAAGATAAACAAAAAGCATAAGCAATGCAAAATTCCCCACTAATATTATTAGAGTAAATTATCTTGGTGCAATGATTCTTAAATTTAGGTACCTTCATTTCAATCATTTCAGTTAATATCAGTATAAATAAATAATATGAGCTTCTAAAACCAGAAAATAAAGATAACTTAAAAGAGGGTAATAAATCTTTAAGATACTTTATACAAAGTTTCCTTAATTTTACAATTTTTTTTATCAAGTAAATGGTTCAACTCCTAAAGATAATGTATGGGGGACTAGCTACGAAAAGCAATATACCACCAGCAAGTGTGCACTGAGATACTGGACAGATTTCTTGTTTACTTAAAGATATTCCCTGCATGTGTATGTTCCTCACCTACTATTTTCCAAAAATTCTAGGCACAAATAGTGCCTTACCCCTCAAATATATTACATATTACGTAAAAGAGTGTTTGAATTGAGAGCAATTCATATATGGTTTTAATTTAACATGTGTTTCTTTATAAGACTTCAGATGTTCAAAAGAATTATGCATATTTTTATAAATGAGAATTAGAGCACTTGCTAGAACCCCATGTGTGTTTCCTCTAGTGTTTGGGTAGGGCATCTGTGTTAATTGCTTTTTAAAAGTTAATTAATTTATTGTATAAAGCTTAAAACACCTGATAAAACTTTAGTTCATCTCAGTATTTTTCTTTCTGGAGCTGAAGTTCACCCTGAGTTCTATGCTGGTTTACCTTCTCTCTTTGCAGATTTACACACTGAAATAATGACGAGATGCTTTACTTTCTCTGTTATAAATAACAATAAAAATTGAGGCTCTAACAATTTAAGTTGATCACTAAGTATTTCACATATTTCCTCACAATATCCCAATGAACCCTACTACATGTCTTGAAGGAAATTTTAAAGACTCATTTTTTTTAAAGGTAACTTTTTAGAGAATAAAGAACATAGTCATGTAATGATGCAGCCAATGGCTTCCTTGAATATTCTTGTCAAGTTGTTTAAGTTATATCAGCATAAGATCTGAAATCTTACAAACAACAAACACTACACTATGAAGTTAGTTTGCCATTTTTACTTAACTTGCTTGGGAAAATAGAAATTTCATGTTGTAAATTCCAGTTTTCATTGTCTACTTATTGTTTCTGTCTGAAGATGAAAATGGAACAAGAAAGAAATAGATGTCCAAGATAAATAGAGACATAACTGCAGATGGGAACCACATTTGATCATGATTAAGGCATTGCCTCTGACATAAACATATGTGTGATTTGTATTGCTGAATATTTTTTGGCATTTCTATATCCAGAATTATTATCTTGAAATGACAATATGCTTGTCTTTACCATGTACCTCTTATGAGGACAAGTGAATATGATTGGTGTGTCAAGTAATATTCAGCATTGAACAATGATCACAAGATATTGACTAATAATTATTCATTTTGATAAGAATAGATATTTATGAGAAACACAGATGAAATTAGTAAGTTACATGCATCAAAAAGAGTAAGTAGTTTCTTAAGTAAAAACTTTGTTTCAAAGCTTTTTGCTTCCTTTTCTACCATTATGTTCACTATTTGAGTGAGATTCATAATTTATTTAACAAACCAGATAGACATCTTTATACTTAAAAAATAATATAAATTATTTGTTTATTGATATTAACCATTTACTTATAAATAATATAAAATAAGGAACTAATAATATAATTGACCTATACAATAAATCTACACATAATATGCTAACATTTGAGTTCTTTTATTCTATATGGTATATGTAATTTATTAGTGAAGGATACACAGTATTTTGGTTTAGTTTTGAATCTACCTTACCAATTATCTGGAGAGCCATCCAGTGAGGTGTAGTGCTGCTTATCTGAAAAACAAAATAATTGCAAATGAATGGGCTAGAAAGCAGATTTTAGAAAAATATGTTTCTATATCTGAAAATCAAATTTAAGTTGTCGAGTGCTCTGAGTAGAGAACACTGAGCTATTAACTAAACCCTTGTGCCCTGTCACTGTCTAACAACTCTAGCCATAGGGCTCTTAGCCTTACATGTAGTATCTGTTTTGTGCAATAGTATTCAAAGTTTTAAGGTTGCTTAATATGATAAAAAAATTCTTATTAATATTGTCTCAAGGTACAGTTAAGGGTTCTAACATTTGCTTAACACCAAAGAAGAAAAGGGGAAGTATCAATTTTACAACAGTCATAAAACTTCACAAAGAAGGATTATTTTGTAGACTTGTTTTGTCTTTCTTATGTGTAAAATGATTCTGTACAAAAGCTTAGTTGAAAAACAAAAACAATTTTCACATTAAATATATCAGCTATACCTTACATCTGAGATCATGAAGTTTGCTGTCTCTGTTTCCTATTTTTATAGTGTTCACCTTCAGAAGATATAAAAAGTAAATCAGAAAATAACATGTACTTGCATTTTGAAATTAAGTTAAATGTTCCTCATGTCAGGAAGGCTAGTTTGGAGATATTGAAGTGATGGGAAAAATAATGAAAATAATGTCTATACATAACTTTCCATAATTCTTCATAATAGAGGAGGTCAAGGATTGCTGTTTTATCTTGATATTAAAAATTAAAATGAGAAATTCTTGGAAAAACACTTTGAATGTGTCTGGATGCTATCTCTTTAACACAACTATGGCAAACAAATGCTATCTTGATATAGTTGAACCAGCTTAAACTTACTGAGCTTTATTCCATCTTGTCTTCAAGAAGTTCATACTCTCTGACTAACATCTTAAAGTTAATATTCTTTTTCCTGAGAGCTTTCTAGACTTCAGTCATAGCTCTTATAATACTCTCATTTCTTATCTTTGTTAATTTCTTTTCTTTATTAAAACCTGACCATCATTTAATCTTCAGTTTTTTATGAGGATTAAAGATAAAATCAACCTTTTCTAAAGGATTAATCCTAATTTTATATTTTTAAAGTGATATAATTTTGTAAATCTATCACTAGTATTATCACTAAAAATTACTTTATAAAAGTCAGTGGTAAAGAGATTTATTTCTCAAAATCAAATACTCTTCTCAAATAATTAGAATTAGTCAAATAGATCAAAGACATATACCGCCAGTAACTCCGGCAGAGCAAAAAATATCTAGACATACTTTAAAAATTTCCAAATTTGCTAATCATTAATTTTTAAATGAAGTTTCCACCTATCTACCCCCACCATTACATCAGGATGAAGAGTCTAAAAGAAGGTAGACCCAGAAGAGAACTTTCAATGCTTTAATTTTTTAAAATGTGATACTGTTCTTTTTAAGGGTTCTTTCATATGTGATCAGTCGGAGATACTGACTTTTGTGAGTTAACACAAAAGTGAAGTAGCACTTTCAAGTCCTGTCTCTCTTTGGAGATTTAATGCACTTTGTAATATCTCTGAGATCAGTCAGGGAGAGACAAGAAGAAAGAAATTTGATTTTGAGTCTGGACCAAAGCTCAGCGACTTGAGAGGCACCTAAACATAATGAAAAGGAAGAAGTTTCAAAGAGAAAGTTGGCAGCTATGACCAGAATCCACAGGGCCAGCAGGACTAACATCAACCAGAGGCAGATTTAGAGGGGTGTCTTATGATCTCTCTTGATGCCATTGACACTTCAAGACCCAGTTTCATTGGGGGACAGTCCAGTAAAAGAACATCTCCAAGGGACACAGCATGGCTGCAGCTTTGAGAAAGACATGAAAATACCAGCACCAAGGGCCTAATGCTGTCCTTTTCTCCGCCAAAGATCACATGCATCTGGGGGAAAGCAAAAGTCAACATCTGAAATGTGCTTTTTTTCAAGCTTGACTTGAATGATATAAAGTTGGCCGAATAATAGCTAGATGCTTACCTTTGTGACCCAGGTCCAGCCTAATCTAAGAGCAAGTCATTAGCTGATGTCTCGTAGCCTTCACGTACCTCCTGGTGAATAATTCTCTAGCCTCTCTTTCTCTTTTGTTAATTTTAAAATTAAAATAACTCTTAGGAAAAGTGTGTTTGAAACAATGAACACCAACTTAGAATGCTCTTGTTTCTTTGTTTCCATATTTTCCATGATCAGTGGGTTCCTAATGATTTTGAAGGTGATAACTGATAATGAAATTTTGATACATAGAAAGCATATTATAAATTTGACATAAATCATATCAAAACAAAAATATTACCAGTCAGACTAGGAAATTCAACAAGTCAGAAAGATGCCTTAAACTTGGATTCTGCGTAAACAAGAGAGGTGTATTTTAAGGCACTTGGACAGTGACTGTGCCTTTCAATCTCATAGTCAGTGCAAGAAAGTCAAGTCTACTTCATATGAAAGCAATGTAAAAAATTTTTAAATCATGCCTCAAATATGTCTGTCATGATGATACATATACAAAAATACCATGAAACTAAATTTATAGTGGGTAAATTGTGACTAATGTGTGATGACAAAAAACCTTACACATTTGTTTGCATAAGAATTATGTGCAAATGAAAAACAAAGCTGTTAGCTGTCAAAATAAGGGAAAGAAAATTCAGTTTTAGCCTAGATGTTGAGATAATTAGGGTAAAGAACTAATAATTATCATTTCAGAATTACTTACATTTAACTCAATGATAAAAATCCTCAATTTAGAATATCTGATCAGTTTCCTAGAAAGGAATAGTTAAATTGAGCAAAAAAAAATATTAGTCTGACATCTTCTTTCACAGAACATTAATTAAACTTTAAGTTTTTGTTAATTATTAACATTTTGTAGATAGACAACGGAATCTTGTTTTCCTTTTTTTAAAATAAGAAGGTAAGTTGAAAATATGGGATTTTTGTTCTAGAAATGAAGCAAATTTATGAAATACATTCTCAGTTTATAAAACTCATAGAAAATATAAGACAAATACCCAAAATTATAAGGACATTTTCTGTTGGCAAAGTATTTGCTAGCATGAGGCTGAAGTAGCTTGAATGACAGATGTCCCCCATAGTCTTGGACAATGAATGCTTGGTCCTCAGTTTTGGCTGTTTGGAGAGAGCTATGAAGTGTGGTCTTCTAAGAGAAAGTGTACACGGAAGGCGAATTTTGAGATTTTAATTCTTTTTTAATTTTATTTTTTCTCTGATTTGTGCTTTTAGTTTAAAGATGGGAACCTTCAACTTCTTTTTCAGCTACAATGCAATTGCCACTCTGTCATGGACTCTAATCCTCTAGAAACACAAATTCAAGTGAATTCTTTCTCATATAACTTGTGGTTGGTCATGATGGTTTATCAGAATAATAGATCACAGGTAAATAATTCAATGATCTTTCACTATTTATTAATAAATCTTTACTATCAGTGTTGTAACTCATAAGTGATGGAGGAAGGTAAGGTAAATTTATGAAACTATTTTTGTGTGTTACAGGTATAAAAAACAAGGTGACTTTTTTGTCACTAATTACTTCCAAACACACTTCTTTTCCTCTTCAAATGCAAATAAATATTTTAAAGGACTTCTGCAATATCTAGACTAAGTAAACTGTTTGGGTATATTCTGAAAAGATCCTTATCCTTCTAGCCTAAACAGAAGTGTAACACACAGTAATAACTAACCCTAGACAAGAATCAACCCCATCACAGTTCAACTAAAATTGTAATGAAAAAATATAGTAATTATTTGTTCAAGTGTAGCCTTCTTTTTATTCCCTATGATGATGTTCCAATAGTTACTTAAATGATGTGGGAAGGTCAATCAGTTGTTTCATTGGTTAATCAATAAAGAAAACTGCTTGGTCTTATAGGTCAGAAAATTAGGTAGGTAGAGTAGACAGAATAGAATGCTGGGAGGAAGTGAGGCAGATGCCATGCTGCTCCTCTCCAGGGCAGACACAATGAATCTCCAGCCCAAGGTGGATGTATGCTAGAATCTTCCTGGTAAGCCACAACCTTGTGGTGCTACACAGATTATTAGATATGGGTTAGTCAAGATGTGAGAGTTAGCCAAGAAGAGGATAGATATAACGGGCCAGGCAGTATTTAAAAGAATACAGTTTCTGTGTAATTATTTCAGGTATAAAGCTAGCCAGTGGCTGGGAGCTGGGAGGCAGGAAGCGGGAAGCGGCCCGCAGTTCCTTCTACATTTAAATACTTAATAGTCTATATACTTCTCTTGAATAAAGTATCCTTGCTTTCTAAAAATTTTATACAATCATTTATCTATTTCTCAGTGTACCTATCATCTATATATCTACACAACTATCATCTATCTAATATCTGAATCACTCTAAACTAAAATGAGTAAACACTATCTTTAAATGCATATTGGGAGGAATAAATTCTTTCTCCTATTCTTTTGAAAAAATAGCTATTTTAATTATTTCTACATGGATTTTTATGTCAATTGCTTCACTTTTAAAGTATGTAATAATAGCCTACCACTTATAAGGTTGTGAATGTTCAGAAATAAAAAGGGAAAGAGGGATTTTTCTATTATCATAGATAATACATCTAGTTGGAATGAGAAAGCAATACATCCATAAATGGTATTTTCAGTCCTTAAAAATGCTGTGGGTAACCTCTTTTTAAATTGTTAGTAAATGAGATCCAATAGTTCTTAAAGCATTAGAGGTTATAGTCAATATTCTTACTTCCCATGCAAAATTCAATGGTATGACCACTTTGCTAAAGACATCACAAAATATGGAGTAGCTAAGCTGGTACTCAGCTGGAATCTTCATCCCCATTGATTGGCTTTCATAGTGTATAGAGGTGCTATTCAGGAGAAAAGCAGTCAGCGTTCTCATCCAACTGTGACCCATGAGTGCTACAACACTAATCTGTCTGAAAGATGTGCCTAGTTGTACCATAGTGACATGATGATTGGGAGCAACCAACTTCTTTTCAATTGAATCTAAGACTGCATGAAACAAAAACTATACTTGGAAGTGTTAAGGGTAGGAAGAATCTGTGCTAGATAGGTCATAAGCCACAGGGGAGAACCTAATAATATCATTCTGCAAAATGAATATAATGAATAAAATTACTTCTAAAGACCTATTCCTATATTCTTAAATCAGTGCATCCCTTAACCAATGCCATAGAAGTTATTTTTGTATAAATATCAACTAAAATGGGGAGCTTAGCTGGTCAAGGGAAGAGAATAAAAGCCTGTGAGGTCCTCATCTTTAAATGACCTGCAAAGCACACCTCTCTCCACAAGACTAGGGGATCTTTATGAAAGAGGATGTGTGTGGTAGGAGGCTGCTTATTTGTTTCCTGGCCACCCAGACTCTCGAAAAAACTGTATTCATTAAACCACTGCAGGGCCCATTAACTCTAGCTTATTATTGGCTAACTCTTACATCTTAATTTAACCCATTTCTATTAATCTGTATATTGCCACATGGCTGTGGCTTACTGGCAAGGTTCTGGCACATCTATTCTTGGCAGTGGCTACATGCTGTCTCTTGGCTCTGCCTGCTTTCTCCCAGCATTCAGTTTAGTTTTCCCTGCCTACCTCTATTTCCCTGCCACGCCCAAGACATATTCTTTATTCATTAACCAAGAAAAGCAACACATATACAGAAGGGCTTCCTACATCAGAGGTGAAAGGATTATAATAGTCAGAGATGTTACATAACCTCTCTCCTCATACACTCTAAATCCCTCATCACCTCAGTTTGAGTGAGTTTTGTATTTTCCATAATGCATAATGGAAGGAAATAACATAGGTGTTAATCTATTCTATCTGTTTCACAAGGCTTCAAATGGCTTAACATAATCATTATGACAAAACATTGAGATTTTCATTCAACCTACACAATATGGACAAAATTATGCTGGTATTAAATTATACTACATCACATTTTAAATGTTTGTCTAGTCATTTTAGTATTCATAATTTTATAATTTAATGTGATTTAACTGCAAATCAACATTATATTTTTATATTGTTTCTATTTCTTTTTGTAGAATATATCTTTATAGGTCAATGAAATTATTAAAATTGTTGTATTGGTCCATTACCTGTTCTTTGTTTTATGGTTACTAAAACTATCGAAAACATATTCTCCAGGTTTGTAAAAATGCTCAGTCAGGGATTCACTTCTGAGTTTTAGTTACTATGATAATATTAGTCTTACCTTCACTACTACATTTTAATAACCCACCTTTCCAATTAAATATAATTCTCAATATATTATTGTCCTCCTTTATTTAGAAGAATAATTAGTTTGTTCCTTAATGTATAGAGGAAGGTAGTAATGCAAATATTCTGGAAATAGAATTATTTCAAATTTCCTAGATTTGTAATTAATCAGAAAGAGAACGTTTAATAAACAAACATACCTGTCACCAGTTTCTTTTAAGATGGATACATAATTAAGAGAATTTTTTTATAATTTTAGTTAGCTGTTTTAAATATACCAATATATTTTCATAAGCTATCATAACTACTTCTCCTGTACTTCTATTAAATAAGAACTACTGAAAAAAATGTAAAATTGGCGATAAAAATTATACTATAAAAGTAGACTACATATGAAAGTACTTAATGTTTTAACTTTGTGAGATTAAAAAGTAAGTAATGTATCATAGATCTCTGAAACATTTATGAAACTGTCTAGTGTTGTTTTGTGTGTGTGTGTGTGTGTGTGTGTGTGTGTGTGTGTGTGTGTGTGTATTTAGTCATCCACAGACACACAAATGACATTATCACATGGTTGGGTACAAAGGTCAATTTTATGAATTCGCTTCTCTCCTTCAACCTTTACGCAGATTTCAGAACTGAACTCAGACTGAACCAAAAACCAGACTTCTACAACAAGATGACTTTCATCTACGATGTCATCTTTCTAGCTCCACTTTTAAACATTTTTAAGATATTATTTTAATCCAATCTTGAATCCTTCTGAGAAAATTTGGGAAAGTGTGGAAGAGGCTTTGTTTAAAATTGAAACTAAAGTATCTCTTTGTGCCACATATGATAATTCAGGTACAATTCCTCAAATAATAGTCATGAAAATATGAGCTCAGATTCAAGCTACTTTAAACATTCAGATTTCATCATAGCAAACATGTTTACAAGTATCTTTGATTGGATTTTTCTGTATTACCACACCAAAGAATAAAAGTAATACCCCACAACTCTATTTAGAAGAGGAAGAGAAAATGAACTAATAAAAATTTACCAAAAATTGTCTGTCTTTGCCACTTGAAATCTAGAACTTTTAAAACTGCTTGCTTTTGTTTAAAAAATATATTAAACCACAAATGTTAATAGGATTTTGTCTCACCTTTCATGAAAATATTATCTATTGTTTGAGATTAATAAATTAATATTTTTCTTACTAATTAATATTTAACTAGTAAGAGAACTTGAAATTATAAGTTTTTCCCCTCAGAATATGAAAACCATGTCATTAGTAAGTAGCATTAAGTGTTTTACTTTCTCTTTTTGTAATCACAAAATTCTTTTGTGTTATTCAATGTGTTACAAAACATATTTCAACATTGTATTTTATATTCTTTATCTTGGAAATCTACATAATCATTTTCCATCAGCTAGAGTTTCTTTGAATAAAAATATAGTTTGTTTAATTCTAGCCTAAATGCTTCAAGGAAAGCAAGGGTTTTCAGCAAGTCAGCGAAAACATCTTAGAGTTGCTGTATCTTTTTAGTATCAGGAATTGTAAACAGCTTGGTTTAGATCTATCTCTAGTGCTAACATTTCCTTCTGAGCAAGGACCATATGAAGATGTTAAATGAGTGACACTATCACCACCAGTTTTCATATCTACATTTTGTTAGATAGTGCAATTATTCTGTTTGAACAAAGCCTTAAAATACTTATGATTTGATAATAAGTTGGGACTTTTCCAAAAGATTTTTAAAAAGCTTTCCATTCCTCATTTATTTATGATCAAATCATTTAATATTAATTGAATATATTTTGCGTCCCAAATACTAGAACTCTGACTACATAAGAAAGCAAAGTTTTCACTTTAGAAGAACACAATAGTTCGATTCAATTATTTGGACAATAAAATTACTTACTCAAATTAAATTGAGGAATTTCTTCTTACACATTTTTTCTTAAAATATTTATTAAGCATGGGTCCTCATATTTAGATCAATACAATGGTATTAGTTGCTCTGTCTAATGAATGGCAACTTGCAAGAATATTTGAATGCCTTTTGTCTCAGCTACTTTTGAAAGTTTCTGAAATCATGTTGGATTATGAAAAATGACTTCCCTTTACTAGGCTCTTTCTAAGATAGTATGTAATCTCCTGTTCATGGATTAAGACAGAGAGATTGAGAGAGAAGGGAGAAGAGAGAGAGGAATGGGGAGAGAGAGAGAGAACAAAAAATATTTTTAAAAGTCATTTAGTAGTATTCTAACAAACAAGTTACTATAAAATAATAAATAAATTAGAATTTTTTATGTTGCCAATATTGATAAACTATAATTGATGTTTATTTTTAGAAAGTGACAATATTTTGAATACCTTGATATATATACAAGTTAATCAGCACCTTTTAAATAGGAATTACTTAATAATTACCAGATGCACAATATGATACTTAGCCTATGAAATTTTTTTGGATATTAGTATGTCATAATATGTATGACTTTGATTTGTAACTCTATATAAAGTATAGAAGAGTATAACTTCTCAGACTTCTATACTTTTTATTTTGCAATAATTTTCCCCAGTCCCCATAATGGAGTCTTAGCCCTTTCTCTATGCACTATTACCACGAGTTGGCAGCAATAATATGTCTGGTAGCATTAGAAGGTCATTCCCTGAAATACTGGCTTGTAGAAGCAATAGCCTTAGGCACACTGTTTGATCATGGTAGATAACAAGATTGCAAGGGCAAAAATAAGGGAAGAAAAAATTGGGTGTTAAGTATGAGTTCATTTTTAGAAATAGCCTAATCACTTTAATATTACAAATATAAATATTTAAAAGTTAAATTGTCTAAATGTTTTCAAAAAGTTTAATTTTTACATACTTTGTTATTGTCACATAGAAGTTGTGATATAAAACTATTTTAAGGTACAATACTCAAATATACAGAATATATTTATTTTCAGTGAATGAAGAATTCACAATTTACATTGGGGATGATAATGTTTGTTTTAGATTTGCACATTCACTGTTATCTAATTTGTATGTTTAAGTGGAGTTATATTATAGCATTAGAGGTAAAGAAAAGGGTTCCTCAATCTTGTGGTCTTCGATGTTGCATCAGGGCCCCATAATCTCATTGCTGTTTCCAATGATACTCTGTTCATAAGCAAACTCCATAAGCCCAGACACTTTGTTTCATTGGGTGAGTATGTAAACTCAAGCTGTGAATGGAGGTTACTATCAGCCCTGTAGTGGGAACAGCAATATGTTCACAGTTTTTCTCCTATGTATACATTTTCATTTTTGTGGCACAACTCCATCTCATTACGCACCAACATCTATCTATGCACATAATTTTATAGAAAATTACTTATAATTTACAGCTAGTTCTATTAATTACCTGCCAAAAGTTCAAATATTATTATATTATCATTCTTGTACTGTTGAAAATAGTGGTACATCCTTAGAAATTAACGTAACTTCATCAAAGAAGAAACAGTTTGTGGGCTGCAATGTGTGTGACAATGGAGCAGTTTTCATTTACTCTTCAGCAAGTATTTATTTAGAGTGATCTGTGTTCACGTCACTGAACTCTAGCTTAGGAGAAAGTTGGCTACCTGGTCTCCATTACAATTTGAAATTGTCTTGATTATTCAATTCATTGAAACAGAATTGATTAGATTGTTCATGCACTTTATTTATCTGGTAAAACAATATATTAATATTGAAAAATAAATTTCACTTTTCTATAAGCATGTTCAGGTCAAGATTAGGCTGGCTGGGTGACAATATTCAGGGTGCCTTCACAATGGAAACATTTAAACTGTTACCAGCCCTTTTCTTATGGAATGCCACTAAATAGCAAGCTTACAACCATTGTTTTCTCTCATTTTGCTTTTAACTTACCAGTCTAACTTTAAAAGGAGTGGAATTAAATATGGAAATCCAATGTCTATATCTATGTCTTTGTTCATTTATTTTGATATAGCTGATTATCTGAGAATGCTTAATTTATACAGAATTTACAGTAAATGCAGAAGTATGTCCAAATGAGCATTGGGAAAAATATCAAACAACAACAACAACAAAATTGTTACTTTCTGCGTACATTTAATGTAGTGGGTGTAAAAGATGTGCCACCCCAGTGCCACCTTCTTGTACAGTGTAGAGAATCTAGGGACAGATTATAAAAATGTCTCAGTGAAGAGTCTCCTCAGACAGTCATGACACAAACTCACTGATACCAAAGGGAAAGTTGTAATCTTCCCACTTTCCCAAAAGAATGAAACATTTTTGGTGTCTTCCGCATCTAACGCCTGAGAGACAAAGGCTAAGCAGCTCAAAAGGACAGGAGATAACCAGGCTCTTTGTTTCAATACTGGTTATGTAAACAGATGCACCTGTGGATGGCAGAATAGGTTAAGTCAAGACAGCTTATAAGTTACAGTTTTGCCTCTTTCAAAAGGCCCAATGAGGTATATGAGATAGGGACTAGAGAGGACAAACCTCAGTGACTATCATTATTGCCCATATGACGGTTTCAATCGCTTGAATTATTTAAGTTCAATTATATAAAATTAAATATTATGCTTGTATACAACTGATACTAAGATTAATTCTTGCTAAGGCCCTGGTATTTATTATTAAATGATCACTTCTGATAACTTGGATAGACAAAAGTTTGGATTATAAAGGGGAAAGTCCTGAATATATATATATATATATATATATATATATATATATATATATATATATATATATGTATATATATACATGTTCATAACTTGTATATATAAAAGCTATAATTTAGTTATACCTTGAGTCTTTGTTTCAGAATGCCATACAAATTATGTGAGTATTATAAAGGTAGGAATCTAATTAAATATTTTGCTTTGTTCATTGAAATGGATTATAGAATAATATGTCTATGAATGTCATACATATGTATGTATGTGGTTAATGTTTACAAGAGTGTGTGCACAGATAGATACAAACTCATGTGTGCATGCACTGGTCCTTGCAGACAGTAGATGTCAGTGTGAGGTGTCTTCTCTGGTCACTCTTCATATCATTATTTGAAACAAGGTCTTAACTGAACCTAAAGTTCATCCTGCCTAGCACAGGAACCTCAGGAGTCTGTCTCTGCTCCAGCAGACCCAGACACTGGGGTTAAAGATATGTGTCATCATATTTCTTTTTCCTTGGGTACTGGGGATATGGGCTAAGGTCCTTGTGTTTGTATAGCAGGCACTTACTGACTGAGTCACTCCCCAGCCTAACCTCTATGTTATTTTTAATGAATTTATTTTTTAGTAATAATTTTTACTAGTAATCCCCACAAAAAATGGATAAAAAGATTCATCTCAGTTTTACAAAATCAAAGGTCTATTCTAGGGTAAAAAGTCAAACTTCTTTGATTTTCTTGAAAACAACAATATAACTTCTTAAATAAGATTTGAACTCGCATACTTGGAGTGGTAGCACATGCCTTTAATCCCAGCACTTGGGAGGCAGAAGCAGACATATCTCTCAGAATTTAAGGCCATCCTGGTCTACATAGTGAGTTCAAGGACAGCCAGAGCTACATAGTGAAACCCTGTCTCAAGAAAACAAAAATCAAATCAAAACAGAATAAAAAACAAACAAAATGAATTGCACTCTGACCTTTAATCATTTCAAAGAACTGACTGATTTGATGGCGTAAAATAAAAATAATTTTTAAAGGTATTCATCATAACTTACTTGTGTACTCTGGAAATGTTCTTTTTTTAAATTTATTTATTTATTAAGAATTTCTGCCTCCTCCCCGCCACCGCCTCCCATTTCCCTCCCCCTCCCCCGATCAAGTCACCCTCCCTCATCTGCTGGAAGAGCAATCAGGGTTCCCTGACCTGCAGGACCGCGAGGGGTGCACCCACACACTGAGACAATGGGGATGTTCTATTGGAAATGTTCTTAATAGACAGCAAATCCCTTTAACTGTATAATATGAGGTGAATTTATACATGCAATTATATATAATTGTTGAGCAATCTGAAATGGCTAATATCAGATTTCTGTTGAGAGCAAGACTTAGTGTTATTAAAAACAATGACAAGGTAAGATTGAAAACGACTGAGTCCACAGGAAGCAATGGGAGAACGTGGCAAGCAGTGAAGGGTGGAGTCGCATAGAGAAAGAAGACAGGATTGCCTTGGACAGGTCCCCTTCTTAGTCCCATTTGTCAGTCGAATTGAGGTTACACTTCTGTTTCCGTAACACAAAACCTGAGACAGTGCATTGCAAAGAACAGTTATCTGTTCTATTGTTCTGGAGGCTAGAAGTCCAAGAATGGGTGACCCTACTGGGTAGGTCCCTGCACCATTACAAGGTGGGAAAGGAGAAAGAAAATTGTGAAGAGACTGGCCTGACTGTGATATTCCCCCAAGCCCAGGAAACTTAATCAGTGAGCCGAATACAGTTCTTGGTGCCCCTTTATGGGCTAACCATCTCTCAATGGCTGGTTATGCAAAGGGAACCAAATTACAGCAGAGTTTCAGATGAGAAGCACCTAACTGAGATCCAACAGGGGTTGTTCGTGGACTTGTGGGGAGGAGGCAGAAATCCTTAATAAATAAATAAATTTAAAAAAAAGAATGAGAATGATAGAGCAAGGCATCCTGTCTCCTCCTCTGGCTGCTGCACACACGGGATATTCATATCTGAACACATGCATGTACATGCACCTCTGTCTGTCATGAAGAAAAAAATAAAACCAAGTAAAGCCAAAAAAAAAATTTCAATTACGTTACAGTTTTCAGAGTCATTTGTTAAGCTCCAGCTATCTCTGCACCATTCAAGACAGAGCATGGAGCACTCAGTTTTGCCCACAAGCAACATGTGACCTGTTCCACAAGCACAGAAAAACAAATATGGTACTCACAGTCTCAGGAGAGTTTTGTGCTAAATTCTACAAGAAATGGAGGCAAAAGACCTTCCATAATGCTGTGTTTTGGTTTGAGTTTGGGTCCCGGAGAAAGTTTTTGAAAGGCAGGTGAATGCCTGAAAGAGAACAAAGAGTAAGCCATGCAGGGGTGGTGGGAAAGGGCCAGCTTGAGAGCCCATACAGCAAGAGTTCCCTCTGTTGTGCACATGGGTCCGCTGCCGTGACATGGAGTCTGACTAAACCATGGCTAGGGGCTGTATACTGTCCTGGGTAATGGCCTCGATTTCTTTTATACATTTTATTGAGAGAAAAATTCATGGAAATTGTTTCAATTTCTCCTATATAGTAGATAGAAACTAAGTATAAGTTATTATGATAAAATAATTCCATTTTTTCTCTGTATGATATTATTCACAAAAGTCATAGAGCTTATTAAACTGCTTTTTAGCTCAGAAAGTAATTTAAAGACAAAATTATAATATCCATTGTTTTATTGCATTATGTTCTTCTAAAGAAATAACTTCCCAATTTAATAATTAAAGCCATAATAAATTTTGCAATTGGGAGATTTTTTTTTTCCTTTTTAGCTTGCCTTTATTTTCTTTCTTTGGATAAAAACTATGATCATTCTGCAATGTGTTCTTTGCCTTTTAAAAAAAGTGTGATGTACGTTTGTGAAATTCAAAGGACACTGTCAACCCCAGCAGAGTCAGAATTACTATCCTGTTTATCTTCATAAAGATGTCTGTCTGCTACACCTCTCTTTAAACACCATACGTTGGCTACAAGTAATATTAAGGAGGTTCTGAAAAATAAGTGCAGCTTAAATAAATTCTTTTTGCAGTAAATCAATGTATTCCGATACATTACTCAGTAGCTGTGGTTTAACTCCGGTTTGGGAGGCTTCATAAAAGAGAAAAGGAAATGAAGGAAAGAGTACGAAGGAAAATATAAAAAAAAATAATGATATCGCCTAGCTACAAGATACAGAGGGAAATTAATATTCAAAAGGTTAAGGTGTCTGTGAGATGTATGTAATGAGTAACACTCATAGTTTGTTACTATAGGTTCATTGCCTCTAATGTTGAGGACGGCACATGGATAATTTACGATTCCCATTGTCCCCTCTGCAGGGATTAATTCTGAATTATTTATGTACCTATGTACGCACAGAACTGAAACATTTTAGTTAAAGTCAGCCACTCACTCATAGTCTTGAAATTATGCAGCCCTTGTTGCTAAAAATGATGTTAGCCTCTTGTGATTTAAGTCATAACATTTTATTTCCAGTCCCACTGAGAGAGAAGGCATGCAACGAGGAACGAGGAGTGTCTTTCTCTAGGAGGGATTTCAGGATGCATTTTTAAAAGATGTAAATATATAACGGTAATTTTGTTGAGTCAAATTATTGTTGTAGAGAGCATATTAGTAAACCTTTCCTTTATTTGTGATTTGTGATTTTGAATTAGTACAATAAGGCCTGTTTTCTTTCTCGTGTCTTCTACACTGGAAAGCCTCTTCCTTTCCATAAAGGGAATTCCACCTACGCACTAATTAATTGAGAATGAATTTTATTTTAGGAAAGTTGTTCCAATCCATTCAGATTCCACACCAAACTGCTTAGTCAACTAATTTTTTTTAAAGTACTGTTTCTCCTTAATCTCCAGTGATTAGTGATTGCTAGTAAATGTTTTTCCAACTATAACCAAATTAGTGCAAAACACAAAGGACTATATTCTGGACTAATATTTGTCACAGGTAAAATCTTATGAAAGTTACCTTACATGTTAAAAATAAATTATACTTGTAGGAAGAGTTTACATTTGGGTAGTAAACTATTGACTCTCATATATTTAATTAAATTGAGTGAAACAAAATTCATATACTCCACCCACAACTCATCTAACAAAAAATATGAATATATAAACCATAAATGTCTCCAAACAACTGACTATGGGCTTTGGGATTATGATAGTTCAAGCTATCCTGGTCTTAGATTTATGCTTCTCTAAAAATTATGGTGCATTTTAAGCAGACAGGATGTCGCATAGGGTACTGATATGGTAATAGATAAGGAAATAGAAATATTCAAAGAGGAAGAGAATACATATATGCAAATATATATATATATAAGACATCAATTTCTCTCTTAGCTCCCGCCTCATACAATTCAACAATTGCTAATAAATTAGGAGGAGGAGCATCTTGATGTACTGCTTGACTGTAACACAAAGAAGTGTAGTTAGGAAGGAGCTGCAGTGGGGAATGAACAGTATTTTAACTCGGCAGTTTAACCTCCGTGTCTGTCAGCTGTGACCTTTTACCAACCCCAATGAGAGTCTGATTTCTCACTTTTGCTACTCACTGCTGGATGAGTGAATGTAGAATTTGACAGCGCGAGGTTTTACATGAAAAGGAAAGGTACTTAAAAAGCATGTTTTGTGATGATGGGCTACATTTATTCACTGTTCATTACACTTGGTGCAGCAGCAGCGTTGGTGGATTGATTGTGTGTGAGGAGCTTGTCTGCTATGGAAGTGAAGAGGCGTTATTGACCTGCATGGTAGCTGAAGTGACCTCTAGATGACCCCCCTTTCACCTGAAATTGACCTTGAAAACAACCTAGGGTTCATTCCCATTTCAATAGGAAGGGAATTCTTAGCAGCACGTGAATCATTAGAACTGCTAGTTTGAGCATTTCCTTTCCTTTTCCTTGCACTTCTGCTTTCCTTTAGGAGGTATCTGCTTGTGGGGGGTAAAGGGAGTGCAGGCTTTTAAATTTCCAAACCCTGCAGCTGCTTTGCTTGGTGTGTGTACAGATTTATGGAGGGGGCCAACCAGACTTTGGACTGCCTGATATAAAATTTTACCATTCATCATTATTGATTAGAGCCCACAATCTAAGGCAGAGCCCAAACCTACCAACGACAATTGCTATTTCAGTTGTTATGGACCATAATGGGCCATCGGGATGATTTAAAGGAGCACAATAGCTATCTGTAATTACACATGAATAATCCATGAATTTTGCACCACGATGCTTATGATTAGACCCTAACAACAGAGGATTCAGACATTTATTCTTGTCCTCTCATTGGCACCTGAGCCAAAAGTTGCCAATTTATGAAAATTTAAGCACAACAAGCTTACCCTGTCTGCTGTCGAAATTTAAAAGGAAATCTTGGTTAAAATGAAGCACACACTTGTAACTGATACATATTACATTTTTACAGATGACTTGATTAGTAATTGAACTTACTCCATATTAGAAAATGATCTTCATCATTGCTTCTCCATTAACATCAAGAAAATGTATTAGATTTCTTTTATAATTGGTGATAGACTGAAGCCAAATGCTTATTAGTGTCATTATCATGTTTTAAACCAACATTTTCCTTGAAGACTTTATATCCATGTTTGACTGGAAAGATAAGAAAAATAATCTGAGATCATAGATTAGGTTGTACAGTATTATGGAATTTGATAGATCTTATATAGACTTGAGCCACCATTGCAATGAATACACTAGCCAAGAGATC
Source organism: Microtus pennsylvanicus (assembly GCF_037038515.1). Taxonomy (NCBI): domain Eukaryota; kingdom Metazoa; phylum Chordata; class Mammalia; order Rodentia; family Cricetidae; genus Microtus; species Microtus pennsylvanicus. The sequence goes on from NC_134584.1 coordinate 69,439,777, forward strand.
CATATGCTGGGGATCCACAGGAAATCAAAAGGGTTGTTGAGGAAACATAATCTAGTCCCCAAAGTTCACCTAATATATGTCCAATTTGTGGGTACTCCTCAAAGAATTTCAAAATCCAGAAAATATCTTTGAGTAGATATTACTCTATGGACATAATAATGTTTCTTTAGAAAAAGCCAATTTTTAGTTTGGTACTCCTGAAGACCTCAATGTGTGAAGTCCAAAACAATTAAATGATTAAACTGAGCTATAATCTCAGTTCTTTCAGTTATTTGAATTTGTGTAACTGGTATATATACTCTAATTTGAAATTTTAATTTCCTGATAACTTTTTTATGACTTTGTAGTGATTTTTGTTGTTTGATTGCTTTGTTGGTTTTCAGTATATAACCAGATGTGCCTAGGAAGTTTCCCTTCTGTCTGGTTTATGATAACATTTCAGCATTTGAACCTACTGTGCTTAAGTCTGATATATTTTTCATATTGCTCAAATATGTACGCAGAGAGATGCAGGCTTATTAGCAATCTGGTGAAGTATTTGTAAATCGGGATCAAAAATTTGACAGGATATTAATTCCATTGTTGTGACCCATTTCCTATCTAAGGCTTGCCACTATAACTCTTGTTTCATCTTATTATAATCCTATGCATAAAGAAGGTAGCTCATATATTTGTACACAATAGTACCCTACCATGCACACAGGCAGATTCTACTAATCTGACTTCACTCCTACCTCACCTAGCCTGGGAGGGGATTTACACCTGAGACTTCTTCACAGCACCCCAGGCTTGAACTTAAGCAATGTATGTTATCCATTACATCCTGCATCCTCCTCTCCATTACATTGATGAATCTCTGCAAGGGTCCCCAGCAGGTTAAAGGGACTTGCAAATTGCAATTATTCTAATTTGTTATTATAGCAGGCTTTCCTTTCAAATCCTTGCGACATTTTTTTTTTCACTTTTAATTTTGTAGTGTTGAAGAAGACTTTGGATTTTTCTACTAACCAGGTTTCACAACATGACTAAAAATTATAAACTAAGGCAAATTAAAATAAAGGAAAGCACAGTTATTTTCAAGTCATGAAAGTCATTTTTTAAACTATTATGTCTTCTAAACTGTTCAGACCTGCCTGTAAATCAAATGAACACAAAGGGAGGACATGTTTTCTGCAAGAGCAAATTCTTTACAGAATACCACAAAAATAAAGGCTTGCAATTAGTATGACATTAGAAACTCATGTACTTATCTAGTCAGCCTCCGTCTCATCTTTGTTTTACCTCTCTATAAAGGATGAGGCAGTTTTGCCCAAAGGAAGAAATAAAAGAGAATCCTCGTTAAAAGGTACATTAACGGAAAAAAAAAGAACAGCTTTATTGGGGCATGTGGAAAAAAGAATGTTTGAGTAGCAAATGATAATTTACTTTTGAGGTATATTAAAAAGGTTTAATCTTACTGATCATGAGTTAAATTGGATGTTTTAATCAGTTACTGAGTGCCAAAAATAATTATGCCAGAGCGCTTATTCTGCAGAACGTGTATACAAAGCATATAAATCCTGTCCTTCCCCAGGGATTTCTCAGAATAACACACAACTGAAAGACAAAAGCGATATCAAACTCATATAAATTAACATTGCAAATGATCTTAAAAAATACAATAAATAACATGATCCCATCACTTTGAACATTTAACACAGGGAAGGGTATCCAATACAAACATTTGCATTAATCTCATGTGTCCTCCCCCAACTTTCTCAGTAAACTTTTTTTTCCCATTTTCTTTCTACAGTTCAACTCAAGGTCATTCTTTTCAGTGAGAAAGCTGGGCTGGGTAACCAAGCATAGAAACCTGAGTTACTTTTAGATATAAACATAAAAATTAGGATTTAGGATTATTTTCCTAATGAGTTTTTATTGAGCAAGTAAAATAAAGGAGTTGAATCCAAGGATCATAAAATCCTTCTGAGGTTCTGAAATTTCTAAGATTTTATGATTAATGTTTACCATAACACAAATTAATTTTATGAGATAATAACTAGTATAGCAATGAATCAGTATTTTGAAATTACCAAAGAGAGTAACTCTCAAAAATACCTGTTTAAATTGTATATCAATTATTAAAAATCTATTCCATAAAATTATATTTTTATAGCAGTGTTAAATATGTTTATTTTGTTTTTTCCACTCTTGATTAATGACTTCAGAACTTAATTGTCTTCAAATAACTAATTATATAAAATTTTTGGTAGACCATTTGCTTTATTTTATTGTGTAAAGATACAAATAATATATTATATATAATTGTCGTATTTGATTTTTAATATCTTTAATTCTAATTTCTTTGATATGAGTGAATGAAGTTCATCTGGAAAGCCTGGTGTAATCCAACAATATAATTTAAAATTATACATGCAACTTATCTACCACAAATTACTGACAACCTTTAATGTGAAAACAGAATTAATGATAAAGTATGTTGGGCCAAATATTCTTTTTATGGAAAGATTTATATTACTTTTTAGAGATAAAGCAATTACTCTAGTTAAGTTAACCATTAAAATTATAAGATTTCTGAAATGTTTATTTTTATTTAATAGTAGCAGGAGATCTAGAATATGTATGTTTAATTTTATTGTAAAAGTTTATCATTTCCAGGAAGTAGATGATGTTTTTAAGTAAAAGAAGAGTAGGCAGAGGTTAAGTGAATCGTCGCTTATACATTGGATACTTTTCTCATCATGTAACTTAATTGGTTTACACTGATTTTGTACTGGAGCATTTAGAGACAACATGGGGGCCTTTCTGCAAATCTGAACAGCTGCTTGATTTGCTAATGAACAAGATTATCAGTATCCAATTGCTCACAGCTGACAAACTGCATGTTCCTGGTTAGTCCAGTGGACAGGGAATTCTATAAATGTGGCTTTTGTGTTCACATTGCTGCCGATTGGGTGATTTAGGGAGTCTGCTTGTCCCTTTAGTAACTGGGTTTCATTATATACCAATTAAGACTAGAACATACAAAACCGTACACTCTGCGAAAAAGATAGAATGCTTGAACTAAATACCTCTTCTTAAATACACAACAAAATCAAATGTATTCACATGATTTTTGGAGAATCAGGAATCACCATAAGACTTTCTTAGAGTTCATAATCTGACATCTAAAGGGGCCGCACCATCTTGCATTCCTACCCTGTGGATGTCAGTGTGGTGATTTCTCAGAAATTTAGGAAAAAAAACCTTCCTCAAGATCCAGTAATACCACTTTTGGGTATATATCCAAAGGATGCTCAAGTGCTACAAGGACATGTGCTCAACTATGTTCATAGCAGCTTTGTTTGTCATAGCCAAAACCTAGAAACAATTTAAATCACCCTTAACCAAAGAATGGATAAGGAAAATGTGGTATATTTACACAATGGAGAACTACACAGCAGAAAAAAAAATAACATCTTGAATTTTGTAAATGGATGGAGCTAGAAAACATCATTTTGAGTAAGGTAACCCAGAGAGACAAAGACAATTATCACATGTACTCACCCATAGGTGGTTTGTAAACACAAAGCAAAAAAAATAAACAAACAAAAAACAGCCTACAAATCACAATCCCAGAGAGGTTAGATAACAATGAGAACACTAAGAGATACATATATAAATAAAATCTACATGGGAAGTAGAAAAAGACAAGATCTCCTGAGTAAATTAGGAGCATGGGGTTCAAGGCCAACCTGGTCTACAAGAGCTAGTTCCAGGACAGGAACCAAAAAGCTACGGAGAAAACCTGTCTCGAAAATTAAAAAAAAAAAAAAAATTAGGAGCATGGGTACCTTGAAGGGAGGGCTGAAGTGGGGAGGGGAGAGGCGGGGAGGAGAGCAGAGAAAAATGTAGAGCTCATTAAAATAATAGAACAAAAAAATACATCCCTTTGAACCTCCACTTCTAGAATTTGGGAACAATGAATGAAAGACTGTTTTGTAATTAGAGGCACATTATATTGTTGAATACATAGTTCTTAAGTTTATTCTAGATTTTTTTAGCATAATTTTAATATTTAAATAAATGACTAATATATTTGATTCCAACATACATATTGCAAATAAGATTTAGAAATGGAATCAGTATTCTATTATGTTGCCCTTTTTCATCTCAATGGTGTCCTTAAAAATTATCTGATAATAGGATCATTTCAGGTTCCCTATCTTCAGCTGCCCCAGGAACTAACTGGGGACCTCGCCTTGGGCACCTGGAAGCCCCTCTAGGTCCAAGTCTCTTCCCAACCCTAAGATGGCTCCCTTAATTAAGATATGTGCTTCCCTGCTCTCCTATCCAACCTTCCTTTATCCCAATCATCCCGTTGCCCCAAGTTCTCCCCATCCTACTCTTCTCACTTTTCTCTCCCCATCTCCCCTTCCCCCCCTCTCCCCCACCAATAAGATCCCGATTTTTTGCCTGGCAATCTTGTCTACTTCCCCTACCCAGGAGGATAGCTATATGTTTTTCTTTGGGTTCACCTTCTTATTTAGCTTCTTTAGGATATCCAATTATAGACTTACTGACCTTTATTTAAGGCTGGAAACCAATTATGAGTGAGTACATCCCATGTTCATCTTTTTGGGTCTGGGTTACCTCACTCAGGTTAGTATTTTCTATTTCCATCCATTTGCATGCAAAATTTGAGAAGTCATTGTTTTTTACCGCTGAGTAGTACTCTAATGTGTATATATTCCACACTTTCTTCATCCATTCTTCCATTGAAGGACATCTAGGTTGTTTCCAGGTTCTGGCTATTACAAATAATGCTGCCATACACCATAGAACCTTCATCTGGCGATGGATGGAGATAGAGACAGAGACCCACACTGGAGTACTGGACTGAGCTCCCAAAGTCCCAATGAGGAACAGAAGGAGGGAGAAGATGAGCAAGGAAGCCAGGACCAAAAGGGGTGCACCCACCCACGGAGACAGTGGGGCTGATCTATTGGGAGCTCACCAAGACCAGCTGGACTGAGACTGAAAAAGCAGGGGATAAAACCGGACTCTCTGAATATGGAGGACAATGAGGGCTGCTGAGAAGCCAAGGACAATGGCACTGGGTTTTGATCCTACGTAATGTTCTGGCTGTGTGGGAGCCTAGCCAGTTTGGATGTTCACCTTCCTAGACCAGGATGGAGGGGGGAGGACTTTGGACTTTCCACAGGGCAAGGAACCCTGACTGCTCTTCAGACTTGGGGGGGGGAGGAGTGGTGGGAGAGGGAGAGGAGTGGGGGGACGGGGAGAGGAGTGGGGGGGGAGTGGGAGGCTAGGAGGAGGCGGAAATTGTTTTTTTCTCAATAAAACAAAAAGAAAGTTAAAAAAAATTATCTGATGAAGAGATGTTACAAATGACTGGACTCTCACAGGCATGTTCTCAACACATCATATTATTTTTACTTGTCATGTATTTAATATAAAATTATTAATTGCTTCAATATCAAAAGCATGCTTTCTTGCAAATTCTAAGAAAAAAATACCTCCCGTGAATATATTTGAACTAAAATAAAATTTTGTTGTAAAAGAGTTCAATATTTTTACTTTGCCTTCTGTTTTAATGAATATATCAGTGCTATCTTCCCATATCTAGGGCAATAATGCTTTGACTTGTCTAAGTAAAATTTGATGTTCAAATTCTTTATGTTTACATTAAAATTTTTAATGAACTATGATATTAAAATAACCCTTCATGATTATCATTAATTATAGGTATTAGTTTTTTATATACCTTCTTTTATGACTGTCACTTTAAGAGACAAGCCACACCCACTCCCTATAGCCCCTCCCTCCCTCGCCATCTTGTCTTATCTCTCTGTTCCCTTTCCTGCACCTCCTTCTCTCTCTTTTTCTGTCTCCCTCTCTTCCTTCTTCTCTCTCTCTCTCTTTCTCTCTCTCCCTTCTTCCTTTTTTCCTTCCTCTCCATAATTCAACTAATAAATATCCAATTCTATTCTGTACGATGTGTCTGTCCATGTGCCTCCCACTAACTGCCGGGATTGCCGGATTCCAGCCCTCTGCCACATGGCTGGGGCCAGCCTCCTTGGTTTGTGGACCTGCCACAAGCTGTCAGGAGCTGCAATTTCATAACACCTTCCCTTTTGTGCCTCCCCCAATTCTGAGTAACTTCAAACTTGCTCCTTCTTTGTCACAACATGACTGAGTCTAAGTATAGGAAAACATACTGTGGTGTGGTCTGCTCTCATGGCAGTTTTCATAGCCTGAGATAGACCCCAATGATGTCTTCTAAACCCTAACTGATTCTTAGTCCACTGATATTTATTCTCTTTTACAAATATATTGCTCATTTTCTCACTTCCCATACCTAAACACACCAGGACATTTCTCACCTTGCTGAATCATATTTTCAGTAATCAGTTCAATAGTGTTCTGTAACATGTATGTACCACACTTTCATTATCCAGTCACCAATTGGATATTTAGGCTGTTTCTATTTCCTAGGTATTATAAATAGAACAGCAGTGAATATGGCTGAGCAAGTACCTAAAAGTTAGGGAATCAAGGCATTGGATATATGTCAGAGAGTAGTATAGCTGGACCATAAAACAGATTTATTTTTAGCTTTTTGAGAAATCTCCACACTGATTTCCAGGGCCTACAATGGTTTTCCATCCTACCAACAACACTTGAGAGTTGCCTTTTGCCCACATACCTCCAGCATTTGCCGTTAGTTGATTTGTTGAATTTTATTATTTTGACTGGGAAAAGTTGAAATCTAAGTTATTTGGATTTGCATTTCCCTTATTTCTAATAAAGATGAACTTTTTTTAGATATTTCATAGCTACCTTTTTCTCTTGTTGAGGTCCTAGACTCACTTTTATGATGGATTATTTTTGTTTTGTTTTGACTATGTATTCTTTTAATATATTCTAGATATAAATTTTTGTCAGAGATATATTTAGAAAACAATTTCTCTCCTTCAGTGAATGCCTTCTCTTCACCCAATTTATGTTTCTTACCTGTTATAGGGGAAATAGTCTTCCCCCAAAAGAAAATATCAACTGATTATTCAGTACAAAATGGTCAGCATTGAAAATATGCATTCAAGTAATATTTTTCTGACTAAGCAGTTTGTACTTATGTATTCAGGCGTATGTATGCATGCAATACATATGTATGTATGTGTGCATGTTTGTGTATATGTATATTTAACTACAATTAATAAAAGGGACTATGAATTTGAAAGAAAATATGGAGAGATATATGGGAAGGTTTGAAGTAAGTAAAGAGAATGGGAAAATTATGCAATTATACTAGGATCTCAAAAAATAAAATAAATATTTTTAAAAAGAATTCTTCCATGAAGAAAAGTTAAACAATCAAAATAGAAGCTCTGAGAATCTGTCATTCATGTTTTCTTATGTGTCCTGCCATGTATTTACTTTCCAGTGTATTCTGCCATGCATTCATGTTTTCCAGTGTATTCTTCCATTTATTTATGTTTTCCAGTGTATTCTGCCATGTACTCAATTTTCCAGTATATTCCATGTATATATGCATCTATTAACAATTTCCACTGTGTTGTGCCATGTACTCTGCCTTCTCACATGAGGGTATTTCCAGTAAATCTATTAGGTTATTTTCATAATCAGTATTATGATTATGCAGACATTAGTCTCCATCTTTTCTTTCCACTCAAAGACATAAATCCAAGAATGCTGTATCTGACTCTTTTCTCCAACATCAGGTCTTCACACTTTTCGTGCATGCTAAACATGTGATGGTCTCTGTTTTCTTGTTCTCATTCTTCTTACTACACTTGTAACTACTTACCAACTTCTCTATTGATTTCAGCTCTCCTTTCATTTTGGTGTTGGAGGAAGGCTGCTTGCTTGTTTGTTCCTGGCTGCTCAGCCCCGAAATAATCACACAGAAACTGTATTAATTAAAACACTGCTTGGTCCATTAGCTCTATCTTCTTATTGGCTAACTCTTACATATTAATTTAACCCATTTCTATTAATCTGTGTATTGGCATGTGGCTGTGGCTTACTGGTTCAAGTTCCATCCAGCTCCGGCGGGGCTACATGGCTTCTCTTTGATTCTGCCTTCTTCCTCCCAGCATTCAGTTTAGTTTACCCCACCTACGTGTAAGTTCTGCCCTGCTATAGGTTCAAAGCAGTTTCTTTATTCATTATTGGTAATCACAGCATACAGAGGAGACTCACACATCATTTCAGGCAGTTTTCCTTAGTCTTGGTTATAGTGACTACCACAAAATACTTCTTTAAACCACAAATTCTTGGTTTACATTAGATGATTGATTCTGAATCTTTGTCTTTCTTGACAATTTGGGTCAATAGTTGATTGCTGCCCTTTTGTACACTCTTTGTTCCTGTTGTCAGTCTCTGGCTTTCTCTCCGCTGGAGTGATGTTACTTTCCCTGTTTTCTTTGCAGAGTCCTCTCCTTTTTCCTGGAAGGGAATTTGGATGCTTTCCAGAACTTTCTCTTTCATCTCCTGTCTATGTGCTCTTCTTTGTAATCTCACATAATTCATTGAATTTATTAATAGCTCTAAATGGCAGCTCTCTATGCATATTCTAGATTAATGATCTCACATAAACTGGGGACCTAACATAATGAGGAAAATGTCTAATAGACAAATATATTATATGTCCCACTCTGATTTCTTCAAACTTGTATACCTCCAGACTTTTACTGCCTTGTTGATGAAAATGTATTTTAATTAAGTTATTACTAATTGTGTCATAGGAACTGAACCCAGGGGTTTAATATTCCCCAGAAGTATTCTACCAATGAAATACCTCTCCAGCCCCAAAAGATGACAACCTTATCCTTCAGTTGGTTCCAATCAGACCATGAGTAATATTTGTATCATTTGCAAATATTATCACTTTATCAGTAAAAGATGTGTACTCTGAACCTGGGACCTTTAAGGGCAAAGGCAGAAACCAGACATCTCAGCAGGGCCAGGCATGAGTCTGGGTCCTCAGAGAGAGTAGGCCTGAGCCAGGACCTCTGTGAGTCTGGGCATTGGTCTGGGACATCAAAGGGAATAGGAAGGTTCCTCTGCGGGTCTGAGTGTGAGTCTGGGACCGCTGAGGGAGTAAGCAGGTCCTCTTCAGGTCCTAGCACACCTGAGCCTGGGACCTCCAAGGCAATAGACCAGAGCCAGAAACCTTTGCAAGTCCAACTCCAATCCAGGGATTTATGCAGGAGGGAATCCAGACCAGGATTTACAGATAAAGGTCAAAACTGGTAACCTAGGCCACATTTGCCTTAAGGCAAAAAACTCCACCTTGGGCAACAAATTCCCCAGGAGTGGCTCTGAAAGAGCTACCTAGGGGAGGGAGGGCCTGAGGAAATAACATTTACCAGGAACGGAAGATAGGCAGAAATCCAGTCTCAAAAGCCAGCCCAGTCCCAGGACACCTGCGAATCAGAATTGATCTAGTGATCTGACCCAGAGTCAGCAATTTCCACCGGAACCTAAGTGGGACAGAACCAGCTACCTAGGACAGAGAGCGAACAAGCTTCACTTGAAGCAGAAGCCAGAAGAAAATCCAGTCCCAGAAGCCAACCCAGTCCCGGGACAGTGGTGAATCAGGATTGAGCCTGTGAACATATCCAGAGTCAGCAATCTCCATCACAACAGGTATAGGGATATAACCACTGAGCTGGTGAGCCAGAGCAAGAGACTACTGAAGGTCCAGATGTGAATTTAGGACGTTCAAGGGAGTAGACCTAAGCCAGGACACCTGTGGGTCTAGGCGGGAGTCTAGACCTGCCAGGGACTAGGCCTGTGCTAGGACATCAGCCAGTGTGGGCATGAGTGAACCTGGGAACTCTGAGGGAATAGGCAGAAACCAGAGATCTCAGTGAGGCCAGGCATGAGTCTGGGTCCTCGGAGGGAGTAGATCTGAGGCAGGAACTCTGTGAGTCTGGGCATTGGTCTGGGACATCAAATGGAATAGGCAGGCAGCTGGAAGTTCTGTGGGTCCAAGTGTGAGTCTGGGACCTCTGAGTGAGTAAGTAGGTCATCTGCTGGTCTGGGCACACCTAGGCTTGGGACCTCCTAGGCAGTAGACCAGAGCCAGAAACTTTCTAGGTCAAACTCCAACACAGGGACTTCTGCAGGAGGAAATCAAGACCAGGATTTGTAGATACAGATCAAAACCTGTAAATTAGGCCATATTTGCCTTGAGGCAAGAAACTCTACCTTGAGCAACAAATTCCACAAGAGTGTCTCTGAACAAGCTACCTAGGATAGAGAGGGCCTGAGGAAACAACCTTCACGGGGAGCAGAATCTGGATCAGATCCAGACCTGGAAGCTAGCCCAGTCCTGGGACACTGGCGAATCAGGATTGAACCAGCAATCAGATCCAGAGTCAGCAATTTCCCCCAGAATACATCCAACTCCAAGTCAGGGACTTCCGAAGGATTTACAGAAGCAAGACAAAGCCGGGAACCTCGGCCAAAGAGGGCCTGAGACAGAAAACTGCAAGGAAGCAGAACAAAGAACAGGAGCACTGAGCTATCTCCAGAATGCAGAGTAACCAATGGGGTAACTAGAACGGTGACACTGACTGTAACGCAAGGAACAACCATTTGAGTTTTGGATTCACTGTCACCTAGAAGATTATTCAACAGGATCTCAGACAGCCCCAACTAAACCCATTAGAGGGAAAAAATGAAGAAAAGGTAAGATTACATGCTACACCACAAAGAACAACACAACACCAGTAAAACCTAAATATCCTACAACAGCAAGACCTAAACAACCAAATATGGCTGAACCAGAAGAAAATGCCCTAAAAAATAACTTCAAGAGAATATTTGAAGTTCTTAAAGATGAAATGAAAAATTCCCTTAAAGAAATTAAGGAAAAGACAAACTAAAAATTGGAAGATATCAGCAAATCACTTAAAGAAAACCAAAAAAAAATCAAAAATATAAAAGAAACTATTAAGTAATTGAAAACTGAAATAGAAACTATCAAGAACACACAAGCTGAAGGAATAATAGAAGCAGAAATCATGAGAAATGATCAGGAACCACAATGCAAGCATAAACAGCAGAATACAAGAGACAGAAGAGAGAATCTCAAGTGCTAAAGATATCATGAGGGAAATAGACTCATCAGTTAAAGAAAACATTAAATCTAACAAAAGCCTAACCCAAAATATCCAGGAAATATGGGACACCATGAAAAGGCCAAATCTTAGAATAATAGGTATAGAAGAAGGAGAAGAATTTTAACTCAAAGGCACAGAAAATTTATTTAACAAAATTATAGAAGAAAAGTTTCCCTATCTAAAGAAAGCCTATGAAGATACAAGAAGCTTACAGAATACCAAATAGACTGGATCCAAAAAAAGTCCTCACCACATAATAATCAAAACACTAAACATACAGAGTAAAGAAAGAATATTAAGAGCCACAAAGGAAAAAGGCCAAGTAACATATACATATATAAATTATACCTGACCTCATATTGGAAACAATGAAAGCCAGAAGGTCATGGTCAAGCATTATGCACACATTAGGAGACCAAGGATGCCAGCCCAGACTACTATACTTAGCAAAACTGTCAGTCACCATAGTATGACAAAACAAGATATTCCATGACAAAAGTAGATTTCACCAATACCTAACCACAAACCTAGCCCTACACAAAATATTAGAAAGAAAACTACAATCCAAGGAAGATGGTTACACTAACAAAAACCCAGAAAAATGATCTCATAACAGCAAATCCCAAAGAAGAAAAAAATGCAAAAATTAATATCACCAACAATGAAAACTAAATTAACAGAAGACAGCAATCACTGGTTATTAATATCCCTTAATGTAAATTGACTCAACTCACCTATAAAAAGACACAGGCTAAAAGATTGGAAACAAAAATAGAATCCATCCTTCTTCTGCATACAAGAAATACATCCCAACCTCAAAGACAGGCATCATCTCAGACTAAAGGGTTGGAAAAACATACACCAATCTAATGGACCTAGAAACAAGCTGATGTAGCTATCCTAATATCTAACAAAATGGACTGCAAGCTAAAATCAATCAAAATAGACAAAGAAGGTTATTTCATATTAGTCACAGGAAAAATCCATCAAGAGGAAATTTGAATACTGAACATCTATGCCCCAAATACAAGGGCACCCTTATATGTGAAAAAAAAAAAACACTTCTAAAGCTTATATCATACATTAAACCAAACACACTAATAGTGGGAGACTTCAACACTCCCCTCTCACCACTGGAAATGTCAATCAGACAAAAAAAAATGAACAGAGAAATAAGAGAACTAACAGATGTTACGACTCAAATGGACTTAAAATACATCTGTAGAATATTCCATCTGAACAGAAAAGAATATACTTTCTTCTCAGCACTTCATGGAACCTTCTCAAAAACTGACCACATACTCAGTAACAAAACAAACATCAACAAATAGAAAAAAATTGGAATAACCCAATTTACCTCATTAGATCACCATTCTTTAAACTAGAAGTCAACAGCAATACTAATACCAGAACACCCACAAACACCTGGAAATTAAACAATGCTCACTTGAATCATCAATGGGTCAAGGAAGAAATAAAGCAAGAAATTAAAGACTTCCTAAAACTCAATAAAAATGACCATACAACATACCCAAATTCATGGGACACAATGAAAGCAGTGTTAAGAAGAAAGTTTATAGCACTAAACACATGCGTAAAGAAGCTGGGAAAGAGCCACAATTATAAATTGTCAGAACATTTGAAAACATTAAAACAAAAAGAAAAAAACTCATCTAAGAAAACTAGATGGCAAGAAATAATTAAAGTGAGAGCTGAAATCATCAAAATAGAAACAAAGAAAACAATACAAAGAATCATTTTGAAAAAGAGCTGGTTCTTCGAGAAAATCAACAAAATAGCCAAACCTTTATCCAAACTAACCAAAAGACAGAGAGAAAATTGCAAATTAACAAAACCAAAATGAAAAGGGGCAGAAAACAACAGACAGGGAAGAAGTACAGAGAATCAGCAGGTCATATTTCAAAAACCCGTACTCCACAAAATTGGAAAACTTAAAGGAAATGGACAACGTTCTGTATAAATATCCCCTACCAAAATTAAATCAAGACCAGATAAACAAATTAAACAGATATATAACTGCTGAAGAAATAGAAATAGTCATCAAAAGTCTCCCAACTAAAATAAGCCTAGGACCAGATGGTTTCAGCTCAGAATTCTACAAGACTTTCAAAGAAAAACTAATACCAATACTCCTCAAATTATTCCACACAATGGAAACAGAAGAAACATTGTCAAAAACTTTTTATGAGGCTACAATTACCCTGATACCCAAATCATAGAAAGTCATTAGTAGGAAAGAGAATTACAGACAAATCTCACTCATGAACATTGATGCAAAATTACTAAATAAAAAACTGGCAAATTAAATCCAAGAACACATCAAAACCGTCATCCACCATGATCAAGTCAGCTTTAACCCACAGATGTAGGGATGGTTCAACATATGAAAAATCTGTCAAGGTAATCCACCATATAAACCAGCAGAAAAATAAAATCTTCATGATCATCTCATTAGATGCTGAAAAAACTTTTGTCAAAATACAAGATCTCTTCATGATAAAGGTCGTGGAGATAGTAGGGGTACAAGGAAGATACCTAAACATAATTAAGACAACATAGAGCAAGTCAGCAGCCAACATCAAACTAAATGGAGAGAAATTCCCATCGATTCCACTGAAATCAAGAATAAGACAAGTTTTTGAACTCTTTCCATATATATTCAATATAGTTCTTGAGGTCCTACCTAGAGCAATAGGACACCAAAAGGCGATCAAGGGGATACAAATTGGAAAAGAAGAAGTAAAACTATCAACTCTCACTGTTTGCTGATGATATGATAGTTTGCACAAGTGATCGCAAAAATTCCACCATAGAACATCTACAACACATAAACACTTTCATCATGTAGAAGAATACAAGATTAACTTTAAAAAATCAGTATCCCTCTGGTACACAGATGATAAAAGGACTGGGGAAGAAATCAGAGAGACAACACTCTTTACAATAGTCACAAATAGTATAAAATATCTCAGAGTAACTCTAACCTAACAAGTGGAAGACTTGTATGACAAGAACTTTAAATATTTGAAGAAAGAAATTGAAGACACCAGAAAGTGGAAAGATCTCCCATGTTCTTGGGTAGGCAGAATTAACATAGTAAAAATAGCAATCTTACCAAAAATAATCTGCAGACTCAATGCAATGCCCAGACAAATTCTTCACAGACCTTGAAAGAACAGTACTTAACTTCATATGGAAAAGCAAAAAACCCAGGGTAGCCAAAACACTCCTTTACAATAAAAGGACTCTGGAGACATCACAAACCTTGACTTCAAACTCTATTATAGAGCGACAATACTGAAATCAGCCTGGAACTGGCATAAAAACAGACAGAAGGACCAATGGAACCAAATAGAAGACCCAGATATTAATCCACACTCCCTCAAACACCTGATTTTTGATTAAGCAAAAAATATCAACTGGAATAAAGAAAGCATATATAACGAATGGTGTTGGTATAACTGGATATCAACATGTAAAAGAATGAAAATAGACCCATATATATCACCATGCACAAAACTCAAGTCCAAATGGATCAAAGACCTCAACATGAAGCCAGCCACAATGAACCTCATAGAAGAGAAAGTGGGAAGTACACTGAACGCATTGGTACAGGAGACCACTTTCTTAATATAACCCCAGCAGCACAGACACTAAGAGAAACAATAAATGGGACCTCCTGAAACTCAAAAGCTCTTGTAAAGCAAAGGACACAGTCAACAAGACAAAATGACAGCCTACAAAATAGAAAAAGATCTTCACTATCCCCACATCAGACAGACATCAGACATTGATCTACAAAATATACAATAACTCAAGAAATTGGACACCAAAAGAACATATAATACAATAGAAAAATGAAGTACAGACCTAAACAGAGAACTCTCAACAGAGGAATCTAAAATGGCTAAAAGACACTTAAGGAAATGTTTAACATCCTTAGTCATTAGAGAAATGCAAATCAAAACAACTCTAGGATTCCATCTTTCACCTGTAAGAATGGCCAAGATCAGAAACACTGATGACACCTTATGCTGAAGAGTTTGTGGGTAAAGGGAACACTCCTGCATTGCTGGAATGAATGCAAGATGGCACAGCCCCTTTGGATGTCAGTGTGGCAATTTCTCATAAAATTAGGAAACAACCTTCCTCAAGACCCAGTAATACCACCTTTGGGTATATATCCAAGGGATACTCAATCATGCCACAAGGACATGTGCTCAACTATGTTCATAGAAGCTTTGTTTGTCATAGCCAGAAACTGGAATCAACCTAAATGCCCCTCAACTGAAGAATGGGTAAGTAAAATGTGGTACATTTACACAATGCAGAACTACACAGCAGAAAAAAGTAACAACTTGAATTTTGCAAGAAAATGGACGGAGCTAGAAAACATTTTGAATGAGGTAATCCAGACAGAGAAAAACAATTATCACAACTACTCACTCTTAGGTGGTTTTTAAACATAAAGAAAAGAAAGACAGACTACAAACCACAGTCTAAGAGAAGTTAAGAAAACAATGAGAACACTAAGAGATCTAATCTACATGGGAAGTAGAAAGTAGAAAATTACAAGATATCCTGAGTAAATTGGGAGCATGGGGACCTTGGGGGAGGGATGAAGTGGGAGAGGAGAGGCAGGGAGAGGACCAGAGAAAAATGTAGAGCTCAATAATTATCATTAATAAAAGAAACATGTGTACTCTAACTATCCCTTTCTATAGGTACTGTCATTGCCAAAGCATTCTCTTTCCACTTTCCCATTATAGTAGTAGCCTTTAGCTCTCCTTCCATTTCATTGTTCGCTTCTATAGTTCAGAGTACTTGACTATAACATTCAGAGTGATTCTACGAAGTACCACTCTGGTCATGTGATACTTGTCAACATTTAACATTGATATTAAATTTCACTTAATATAAAGCAATGAACTGTACAATGAGCTAAAACTCCAACAACAACAAAATCAGCATATTTCTTCTTGTCCTTTTTTTCACTTTTTTTCTCCATATAGCTCTAGGCACAGTCAACTAATGCTTTCCTTTGATGAGCTCACTATTCTGGATATTTCCTATCCACAAAGTTCTTTATGAAGTTATTATATTTAGTTAATATTTTTCTCTAAATTTTCTCCCAAATATCATATATGAAAGCCTAAGATAATTATTTAGTACTGAAAGCTTCACTCTTTCCATCATTAGACAATTCCTTGATTTCATGATCTAATTATCATTTCCATAGAGCTTGTCATCTTCTAATTAATTGTATAAGTTATTTATTTATTAATAACCAATATTGATAATTTTTGAAGACATATGGTTTTAAAGTAAGACTTCAAGGATATGTATATTTAATATTCCTTTGAAAAGGTACATTAAGTCCTTGAAAAACTTTGTTTGTTTGACATAAAATCAAATTACAGGATGTAGAATCTAGCTTCATAGATTTAATAAATATGAAGCAAAGAGATAAACATCCACTGCAATAAAAGATACTGAAATTGAAGCTGAGACATGTATAAAGGATGAGAGATACATATGTAAACCTAAGTCCTTCAGCAATAGACATGGCCAGTTAGGGAGTGTCTTCTATCTGACAGAAGTCTGAATATTAAAAGGAATATTCCTTTTAACCAAAGAATCACGGACTAGGGAACAAATGATAGCCATAGCTGATTGTTCATATGGTTCTGAAATCAGAGACAGACATGAAGTAGAAGTTTTTATACTCAATAGCATCATTAAACAAACCTGCATGTCTATACTCTATAGCAAGATGTCCACAATATATTCTTTTGCTGATGCCACTGAGTGACCTATGAGAAAAGACTAAAATGGCATGTTTCTCTAATGAAACTCACTGACTTCTCCTCACCCCAGTACAAAGTCAATTACTCAAGAGTCCTCCAAGGAGACATTAAACTGCCTTCTAGATATTGTATACATTGTTTTTCTGAAGTAGGTATGGAAGGCAAGTTATTCTAAAACAGTGAACTTGATATACAGTATTATCTAACTAAGAAACTACTAGAATACTAGGATTTAGTCCTTGTGATTTTCCAATTGAAATTCAGGTTTCATAAAAGAAAAAATAAACATAATTACTAAACAGTCACTCTATAATATTAAGCAGTCTGTGAAGTAGTAATCTATGAAAAACATTTGGTTTAAAAATACTATAAATAGTGAAATTCTGACTGGGATATTGACAATGTTTTAAAGAAATAAGATAAAGAAAATATGAGTCCAGTAAGAATTCTATGATTTAATGTCAGTCTAATAAACTAAGGAAATCAAGTAAAATACTTATATCTTCGTTTAAAAGTAATAAGCATGTCTAGTTTCATCATTCTTTAGCAAAGAACTGACAGCTATATAATTTTCTAGTTGATTTATCTCTTTTCAGTCTTTCTAGTATGTGTGACAGTTTTTAAATCATGGTATCAGAATTTAAATGAAAATGGGAATACAATGTGAAATGTAAAAATCAGTCAGTGTGTGTGTGTTGTCTGTGTGCACGCACACTTGCTTGTGTGTGTTCCTAGGGATAAAGTTAAGACTTATATTTTTATATTTTTGTAAAAGAATATAATACTAGCTTATTTATAAAGATTATAGATATACTGCAAGATATGGGATGTGACAGAAAAGCTGGTTCAGTAGCAATAATAGTAGGTGACATATTAGCAATATAACTAAGTGCCAACCAAAGTCTTTCACAGCTACTATGCCAAGACTAAAATAGAAATCAGACACATGTTTCTCTCAGATGGGGGTTCATTGGTAAGATGCAGCTGTTGCCTTCAGCACAGAAATTGAAGATAAATAGATTTAAATGTCGAGAGGTTATAGCATCATTTGAAAATCTAAATTCAAGTTACATTTTGAGTTGCATGAAGCACAAAATGAAGTTAGCTGATTTCAAACACCTTTCGAAGATTTTGTGATTCTCTAAAATCATGCCAGGAAAGTTTACATAGCAATTTTTATTCAAATCACTCACTTGTCAGCAAGTATTGTAGCAAAGCATAGGGAAGGTCTTCTCCTGCTGCTATAAAGATACATGCGGCTAACAATGTTTTACTAGCTGTAAATAATGCCTGGGCCACAATCTACTAGTGAGAAAGATGAGCTAGAAAAAAAATCAGTACTTTAAGCAATCAGTGGATTATCTGAAACAACACTGCTTTGGTAACAAGCTGTGAACAACAAATTCCAATTAGGCATTCTTAGTCTTATGCGATGATATTTGCCTTTGAAATTGTCCTACAAGCAGGCTCATGCATGTAATTCCAGCACTTTCAAGACAGAGGCAGGAAGACTGAGAGTTAAGGGTCTCTGGTTCACCATAGATTACATGGTAAATTCAAGGCCAGTTGGTGCTACATGAAACTCTCTTAAAACATAATAAATAAACAATAAAAAGTAATCAAACAAACAGCAGTCTAATTTGAAATAAAAACTGCTAAAGACTTATCGTTCCATAGATGTCATTGGTGTGGGACTGTTTTGGAAACTATTTTCTGAGTAAATACAAAAATAAAAATTTCAACTCTCTTATGTATATATGAAAGATGTAAATGATCATTTTTGCTGGAGAAATCTATTTAGGCCACTTTCAGTACTTGTTCACTGCCTCTGATATCTTTAAACACACCCAAAACATTTATGCAATTGGGTATAGAAATTACACTTTAAACATCTGCTGTGAGTGGCCCAAATTTTGCTTCACAATTACCCTAGACTTGCTATCACTGTATTTCTGCCAAATATTTTCTTAGGTTCCACTTTCCATGTCTGCAATTGACTTAATGCCTCTGGTCCATTGTACATTGTGATGATGTGATTCTAAAATGTCCCGCAAGTGCACATGTTTTATAGTTGTGACTGTAAGCTAATGGAATGTTTTAGAAGTAAAGTAAAGTAGAGACTATAGCATCCTGCTTCCAAACTCACTTATCCTCCTGAAACTTCGGTGGAACTCTGAAACACAGATTATCCCAATATTGAGGAGACTGAGATGAGTAATCAGCCACAAGGCAGGACACGTCAATTTCTATGACCCCTGCAGTGGGACAAAACCCTGTGCCCCTCCCCCATTTCCCTCTGCTTTTCTAGCCAGCCAGCAGGACAATTTCTTCCAGGTAGGCTCCAGCAATACCCACCACAATCCACGGGACCCTGCAGGCTACTAGTCCCACCATGCCCTCAAACTCACCTATCCACCTGCAACATCAGCAGAACTCTCAAAAAACAGCTTGCTACAACACTGGGGGGACAAAAAGAGCAAACCAGGAGAGAAGACCAAGAGAATAGACTTAGATCGCAGAAGTTCCCTGAGGAACAGACATTGACAGTAAAGAGAAGACCAAGAAAATTTCCCAAACACTCAGACAGCTGCTGCAAGGATTGGACCAAGACACAGACACTGCTGGCCTCATTTGAAGAAAGAGATGGGTAGGCGACAATGCAAGAATTCACCCAACAACCTTAAAAGCAACATGATAATACTAGAACCCAGTGGTCACACAATAGGAAGACATGACCATCCTAATCCAGAAGAAAACAACTTTAAGTGTAACTTTATGAAAATGATAGAGACCTTTAAAGAGGAAATAAAAAACTCCCTTAAAGAAGTAGAGGAAAAGACAAACAAAAATTGGAAGAAATTAATAAATCCTTCAAAGAAATCCAAGTAAAATAAGAAAAAAAAAGCAATCAAACAGGTGAAGCAAATAATTCAAGACTTAAAGACTGTAAAAGAGTAATAAAGAAAAAACAAACTGAGGGAATTCTGGATATGAAAAATCTTGGTAAACAAACAGGAATTACATAGATAAGTATAACAAACAGAATATAAGAAATAGAAGAAAGAATCTTGGGTATTGAAGATACTATAAAGGAAATAAATTCATTGGTCAAAGAAAACATTAAATCCAACAAGTTCTTAACACAAAAACATTCAGGAAATCTGGGACACCATGAAAAGATCAAACCTAAGAATAATAGGGATAGAAGAAGGAGAACTCCAGCATAAAGGCACAGAAAATATATTCAACAAAATCACAGAACAAAACTTTCCCAACCTAAAGATGCATATTCCTATGAAGGTACAAAAAGCTTACAGAACACTAAATAGAATGGATAAAGAAGTTTATTTTTCATATAATAATCAAAAAGCAAAACATACAGAATAAAGAAAGAATATTAAGAGCTGAAAACAAAAAAAAGTAAAGTAAAATAAAAAGGTAGACCTATCAGAATTACACTTGACTTCTCAGTGGAAACCATGAAAGCCAGAAGGTCCTGTGCAGATGTGTTGCAGATGCGAAGAGAACATGGATGCAAGCCCAGACGATTATATCTAGCAAAGCTTTCAATCAAGATATTTCATGACAAAAACAGATTTAAAAAATATGTATACACAAAACTAGTCCTACAAAAGTACTAGAAGGAAAACCCAAAACCAAGGAATCCTACTGCACCCATAAAAGCACAAGCAACAGATAACCCCCAACCACCAAACACAAAGAAGGGAAACACAAACACTACCACCAAAATTAACAGGAATTAATAACCACTTGTTGTTAATATTTCTTAATATCAATGGAATCGTCTCACCTATAAAAAAAACACAGGCTAAGAGAATAGATACAAAAACAGGATCCAACATTCTGGTGTATACAAGAAACATACCTCAACCTCAAAGACAGACACTACCTCAAAGTAAAGGGTTGGAAAAAAGGTTTTCCAATCAAATGGACCTAAGGAACAAGCTGGTGTAGCTATCCTAATATCTAACAAAATAGATTTCAAACTAAAATCAATCAGAAGAGATGGAGAAGGACACTTTATACTCATAACAGGAACAATTATTCAAGATGTAGTCTCAATCCTGAACATCTATGCCCCTAATACAAGAACACCCACATATGTAAAAGAAAAATTACTAAAACTTAAATCACACATCAAACCCCACACACTAATAGTAGGAGTTTTCAACACTCTACTCTCCCCATTGAACAGGTCAACCAGACAGAAACTCAACAGATAAATAAGAGAACTAACTGATGTCAGGAATCAAATGGACTTAACAGACATCTATAGAACATTCCACCTAAACACAAATGAATATACCTTCTTATCAGCTTCTCATGGAACCTCCTCTAAAATAGATCACATACTCAGTAACAGAACAAAATTCTACATATACATAAAAAATTGAAGTAACCCCCTCTATCATGTCTAATCATAATGGATTAAAGTTGGAATTTAAGAGCAATACTACTCTCAGAAAGCCAACAAACTCATGGAAATTAAACAGGGAACTATTGAACCACCCACGGGTCAAGGAAGAAATAAAGAAAGAAATTAAAGACTGTGCTGAATTCAATGAAAAAAAATGCACAACATACCCAAACCCATGTGATACTATGAAAGCAGTGCTAAGAGGAAAGCCCATACCACTAAGCACCCACATAAAGAAAATGGAGAAAGCTCACATCAGTGACTTATCAGCACACCTGAAAGCGCTAGAACAAAAAGAAGCAGACTCACCCTGGAGGAGTAAAAGACAGGAAATAATACAATTGAGGGCTGAAATCAACAAAATAGAAACACAAAAAACAATACAGAGAATCAATGAAACAAAGAGCTGGTTATTTGAGAAAATCAACAAGATAGACAAACCCTGGCCCAAACTAATCAAATTACAGAGAAGACCATAAAAATTAACAAAATCAGAAAGGAAAAGGGGTACATAACAACATACAATGAGGAAATTCAGAAAATCATTAGCTCATACTACAAAAATGTGTACTTCAAAAAAAATGGAAAAGAAATGGACAATTTTCTAGATAGATATACTATATACCAAAATTAAATCAAGACCAGGTGAACAATTTAAATAGACCTATGAACTACATGGAAACAGGAGCTGACATCAAAATCCTCCCAACCAAAAAAAGCCCAGGGCTGGGTGGTCTTAGTGCCGAATTCTATAAGAACTTTAATGAAGATCTAATACCTCTACTCCTCAAAGTGCTGCACATAATAGAAACCAAAAGAACATTGGCAAACTCTTTCCTTAAGGCTACAGTTACCCTGATACCAAAATCACACAAAGACTCAAACATGTGTGAAAGATGTCAGTGAGACATGGATGAAATCTGACATAAAGAATAGAAGAGAAGTCAAAAGTCATATGACAAATTGTAGAAAAATAGAAATTCTTGATTTGAGGTATAAAGAGCTTAGTTGGCAATAAGCTAGGATAATTAATAAGTCTCTGTGCCATTATTTGGGGGTTAGCAAATGAAAACAAAGTCTGACTACAAGAACGTGAGAAGATTTTTCTCAACTTCCTGTTCTATCTCATCTTAAGTCCAAAAGAAATAGAGAAAACTGGACATGAAGTAAAACAGTGCATCTTAAAAAAATCCCAATTTATTTACCTTAGACATTTGTAACAGTGACAAAACACTAACTAACACAGGGGTGATTACAAGTCCCTCAATCTTGTAAAATCATTTTCCCACATTCAGATAGTCTTGGGACATATATTGATTAATATAATATAATAGTCTGGAAGATAGGCATTGAGACTTCATATAGCTCTTTCAAACTCTTGGTAATATTTCACACACCCATGACTCCTATATAAACAATTTATATAGACTCATGCTGGATGATGAGTAAAACATAAAAAAAACCCCGAGGTTCCATGGCCAAACAATGTGACAAACATGAATGAGACCATTGTGGACACTGCATTCTCATCAGCTTTTGGTAGAACACAATTTAATAAGATATGAAGAGACAAAGTTAGCACAGAAGCCTCCCTTAAATCATCATAGAGGTCAGAGTCACAATAGCAGTGTTAGTGTTGGTGCTCTTAATGTGGGTTGGCTTATGAATCAGTAGTTAATGATTGATGTGCTAGTACAATTATTCTCTTTTTCAGTATAACCTTGGATTGTTGATCTGAGTTTTGATTTTCAACCCAGTTCTGGATTTTTTCTTTTTAAATTATTATTATGAAAACTATTTAATCCAATTGAGGGAACATCTTCTTATAATTGTTACATTTTGTACCATTCATAAATGCAACTCTGCTGTAATCCATACCTTTGCCAATCAATACCATTCAAACATGCCCAGGAGATACTGTTTATCATGTCTCTTTTCATGTGGAATGCTAAAGACTCAATATACACTGCCAAATAACCAGGATTGAAGTTCCAGATGTACTTGTTAAGATCCTTCTATCTTTTTAAAACTCAATGTATTTATGTACTTAACAAAGAACATAATTAGTTATATTAGAATAAAATTACAAAATTTACATTATAAACTCTAATTTAGGAAATTTATTAAAACAGGTACTAATGTGGCAGTCCTCTCTCTGTGCTGTGATTATCATTAGTGAATAAAGAAACTGCCTTGGCCTGTTGATAGGGCAGAACTTAGGTAGGCAGGAAGGACTGGACTGAATTCTGGTAGAAAGAAAGGTAGAGTAAGGGGACACATTGTTCCATTGCCGGAGTTAGACATACTGGAACATTGTTAGTAGGCCATGACCTCATAGTGATATACAGATTACTAGAAATGGGTTAAATTAAGATGGAAGAGTTAGCCAATAAGAAGTGTTGTAGGAAGTCTTACAACCAGTGGTTACCCGCCCATTGGGGTGTGGCCTCTTATACTATATAAGCCAAAGTAGAGAATGCATCCACTCTCTTTTTCTAGCTGCAGGATTTGGTTGCTGTTCTCTTTTCAAATTGCCGGGGAGAAAAGTGGGATCTTGGGGGTGGGGTGGGATGGGGGTAAGGGGAGATGGGGAGAGAAAAGGTAGAAGGGAAGGAGGGGGGACTTGGGGAAACAGGAGGATCGGGATAAAGGAAGGTTGGATAGGGGAGCACGGAACCACAATTCTTAGTTAAGGGACCCACTTTAGGGTGGGCAGGAGACTTGACCCTAGAGGGGCTCCCAGGTGCCCAAGCTGAGGTCCCCAGTTAGTTCCTTGGGCAGCTGAGGATAGGGAACCTGAAATGACCCTACCCTAGAGCAATACTGACTAATATCTTGCATATCATCCTAGAACTTTCATCTGGCGATGGATGGAGATAGGGACAGAGACCCACACTGGAGCACTGGACTGAGCTCCCAAGGTCCCAATGAGGAGCAGAAGGAGGGAGAACATGAGCAAGGATGTCGGGACCACGAGGGGTGCACCCACCCACTGAGACAGTGGAGCTGATCTACTGGGAGCTCACCAAGGCCAGCTGGACTGTTACCAAAAAAGCATGGGATAAAACTGGACTCTCTGAACATGGCAAACAATGAGGGCTGATGAGACGCCAAGGACAATGGCATGCGGTTTTGATCCTATGCAATGTGCTGGCTTGGTGGGAGCCTAGCCAGTCTGGATGTTCACCTTCCTAGATATGGACGGAGGGGGGAGGACCTAGGACTTACCACAGGGCAGGGGACCCTGACTGCTCTTTGGACTGGAGAGGGAGGGGGAGAGGAGTGGGGGGAAGGGGAGAGGGGTGGGAGGAGGGGGAGAGGGGTGGGAGGAGGGGGAGAGGGGTGGGAGGAGGAAGAGGGAAATGGGAGGCTGGGAAGAGGTGGAAATTTGTTTTTTTTCCTTTTCTTTATTCTCCTTTTATCAATAAAAAAAAAGATAAAAAAAGAGGATTCTGATTTGTGAGTCTACCCCTAAATAAATAATCATCTGTTACTCAATTATGAGCTAGTGTGGGATTTCTTTTAAGCATCCTTCTTTATTAGGCACCCACACAGATTCAGGCTCCATGTCTACCCAGTGGACGGCCTAACAGTCTAGCCAGTCCATGGCCCAGACAGTCTCCCAACCATTCCCACTTGGCTTGCTTTTACTTAAGAAGATTTTTGGAGAATCCCTGCCACAGCAGAGTTTACTGCATGTAGCAACTTGGAAATTTCCCAAGCATATGCACAATTGCTGCATTCCCTGGGGACAGTTCCTTGCTAGCTGGTGACTTCTGCAGCTTCTGGTTTCTGTTCCCTACCCATGAGTTCTAGTTTTCTTGCTCTGTGTATGGAATTGATTTAATTGCTTTTAATTTGTCAAGCAAAGCATATTTCTCAGTATTTTACCAGTACCAAGGCAGAAAACTAAAGGAGCTTGAATAGTAAAGCAGTCCAGGACCATTCCTGTCACCACAGTTGCATTGCTACTAGTTGCAACTCTGCAACCACGACATCTGCTGGACAGAAAAGATTACAGTTTACCAGATCACAATACAGGTAATTATTAAATCAATATGGCATGCTACATTAATATTGCAACTTTTAGTAACTTTTTTGCTAATACTATGGATTGTGTTATGCGAGGCTTATATGGTTATGGTGATACTTCAATTTATTGGATATTGGGACTCAGTTTTCTTCTCCATATTCTATCATTAAGAAATAATATGACACTTTTAGGAATAATATGGCACTTTTTACAGACTAATAATGAATAGCTAGTTGACAGGATTAATACCATCAAAAAATCAAAAGTTGCCTGAAAAAATTAATACTATTAAAAAGGGTAACATTAATTTGATACATAAAATTGAATCTATATCTAAGGGTACTAAGAATTTATTTGAAAAAAATCATACTGTTGAATTTGACAATCAAATTTTGTTAAAAAGTTATGTTAGCAGATAGACTATCTCTCCAGGATGGCAATTTGCATAATATTCAAGTAATGTCCAAGTATGAGATGTTATCTTTAAAGGAGAAACATCAGATATTAGAATCACATGTGCAGAATGAGAACAAGAGGCTAGGTCCCGCAACAAAATTACTAGAAATATATACAGGCCAGCAGATTCAGACTATACAAAAGACAATAATAAAAAGATTTGAAATAATTGAGGAAATTATTGTAGCTAATGAACATGGGAAGAAGGCACAAGGACAGGATTCAACATCGCCTTTAGCTGTTATATATTACTTACCCAGGGTTTGGGCTTCCTACCCTGTCATTTACTTTCACACAGCATCAAGTTCTAAAGGCCCAAAAGGATCTAAAGAAGGTAGATCGATACCTATAGGAATGAATAATCTATAAGATATTAAGCAATCTATTCTAATTCATGTCTTGCATTCCACATTTGTTAAGGGGATGATGAAGTCATGTTCTTCTAGCATTAAAGCAGTGCCACATGACTGGATTCAGTCAGTTTAAGCAGTCCTGGATGATGGGCCTCAATTAATGTTTAATATTTATTTCAGAGGAGAAGGAAATTTTGAAAAAACAGGGAAAAGCAAAAGGCCTTGAGACTTCCCAAGGTCAAATTCTTGGTGAAGACACTATGGGGAATCACAGATTCAAGCTCTTTATGGTGAAGAAATCTTGTCCCTGTGCCACAAAGCAGCCTTAAATGCTTGGGATAGGATTCAAGAATAAGAAAATGGATTGAATCATATATCAGGGTTAAACAGGGAAAGAGACAACCCTTTACTGACTTTTTACAAAGATTAACTAAGGCTGTGAAAACAGGAATAACAGACCCAGATGGTAAATAGTACTTATTGAATCTCCAGCCTTTGAAAATGACAACTTAGAATGCAAAATATACTTGGGCCTTTCAAGGTTAGATCAGTACCTATGAATGAATGGATCCTGTATATAATGAATATTGAGACATTTGACTATAATACTGAATCTTAGGTAGGAGAAGCAATTTCCAAAGGAATGAGGAGACATCAAAATGACAAATGTTTTAATTGTGGTATAATAAAACATCTGAGATTGAATTGTAGACAAGGAATTCCTAGGAATAATATTTCCTCTTGGAAAGGCAAGAATTGGTGGTTTCAGCCTTCAGGTATATGTAGAAAGTGTAGCAAAGGCCAACATTTGACCAATAAATGCAGATCAAAAAGGACAGACAAAGCAACCCGATACCATTGGGAAACTCCTTGAGGGGCCTCTCACAGGCCCCCAAGCCAAAAGTGGCCGAGTCGTTCCCAGTCACTATGTAAGACATGTCATACTAGGAAAATTAAAAATCCAGAGCCTTCTGCAAAATACCATACTGTTCTATATGATGGCATAAAAATGGAGGATAAGTCAAAAATTTCAATAGGAAATAGAAAACATATATTCTGGCAGACTTCTATAAATGATCAAAGACCAAAGCTAAGAGTGTATATAAATGGCATTGTAATTGTTGGTTTGATAGACACAGGTGCAGATATGAGTATCATTACTTCAGAATCTTTGCATCCAAATTGGTCTCTTCAAGAGGAAGATGTTCAGTTACTAGGAATTGGAACCATATTTCAAGTTAAACAAAGCATGAGATAGGCTAATTATATTGGGACAGAATGTCAAACAGGGAAGCTGAGGCCATATGTGGCTAATATTGCAATAAATTTATGGGGTCATGACCTGCTGAAGCAATGGAATACTGAGATTAACATTCCTGCAGTCCCAGGAACTCACAATTCTGGGAAGGATATTATAAGGTACTATGCACAAAGGTTACTAGCTATTCAGGCTGTACCAGAACATAAAGCAACTAGCAAAACTTTAGAGGCACCAACAGCCCTAACTTTAAAATGGTTAACTGAGAAGCCAATATGGATTAAGCAGTGGCCTCTAGCTGAAGATAAATTGCAGGCTTTATAACAGCTGGTAAAGAACAACTAGATGCTCACCAAATTGAATAATCAACCAGCCCTTGCAATTTTCCTACATTTGTTGTTAAAAAAGGATTCAGGTAAATGGAGATTGGTGACAGATCTAAGAGCGGTCAATAAGGTTATTCAATCTATGGGCCCTCTACAATCTGGAATCCCTCTGCCTTCTCTATTACCAAAAAGATCCCTCTTATAGTTATTGATTTGAAAGATTGTTTCTCACTACACCTATACAAGAAGAGGATAGAGAAAATTTACCTTCACAGTGCCTACTTATATAATTCTCAGCCTTCTAGAAGATGTTAATGGACTGTCCTTCCGCAAGGAATTCTCAATAATCTCATTCTGTGTCACTATTGTGTCACTCTTTGTAAGGCAGCCATTGGAAATAACATGTAAGCAATTTCTTAAGTCTATAATTTACTGTTACATGGATGACATTTTGCTATCTGATTCAAACATAGATACTTTAGAAAGAGAACAGAGAACAGCAACCAAAACCCACAGTCTGGCAAAAGAGAGCAGATACATGTTCAACATTGGCTTATATAATATAAGAGACCATGCCCCAATAAGCAGGTAACCACAGCACCTTCCCCTTTTGTTTAAATAAACAAAAGAAAAAATTATATACAATAAGAACAAATATATTCAATAATTATCCTATCCTAACTAGTATAATAAATAACTTGGCCAAGTCATGAGAGGAAAGTAGCTACAACTATCTAGTCTTCAACCCCATCAAAGATCCGAGAAGGGAAATAATATTACTTGAGTAAGCAGGAAGTGAAATCAAGCAACTTCCAAAATGTGCAACAAATGAGAGACAACTGGCTACCTGGGCAGTCACCCAAAGTCTCATTTGCAGCGTTGAAGCAACCAACTTTGGCTAGGCCTAAAATAACTGACAGACCATTTTGAGAGGCAGGAAATTTTTCAAAACCAGCTTACTCTGTCTTGGCAAGATTCAATAGTCCTGTTTATCCATTTTTAGATATCATGTATCTTATCTGTGGTTGAGGCATGAGCATTTCTTTGCCCAAAACCAGTTTTATCAAGAAGAAAACAAACTCCAAATGGAGTGTCTCTGATGTTCAATATTCTCTCAGAAATTGATCGGTGCTTCCAGGAGCAATCATGTCTCACTTTAACAGAACCCTAAGTTATTTAAATGCCATATTCTACAGTTCTTTGAATTGGTTGAAGATTACCTATCTATGCAGAATACAAAACTATGTATCTAAATAACATGATTAGTCTAACTATAAGTATGACAAACATAGATGACTATTGATACCTATATAACTTAAAGACTAAGACTTCATTTTATATATTATACAATAAACAACTGTTCAAAAAGTGAGGACAATGACATCAAAATGTAAACAATGTATAAATATCTTGATCACAGGTAGAAATGTACATTGCAATATGATAAATATTTATCAATATATAAAATGTTTTAAGCAGAGGTAGAAGCATGCATGCATACAAAATTCAATATAATATAACTTTGCAACAATATACAAAAATCTATACCAGTGTAATTGCCTATAAATAATAACTCACAAGTATTCACCTTATTACTATTATTATTAGTGTGAGTAAGCTCATGCTAATCCATTATCCCATTCAATTTTCCTTTTTTTTTCAAAGAGATTCCTGAGCCTGTAAAATCCACCCCCCCAACTCCCAACAATATACCAATCACAATCAACCTCTAAATGATATTCTTAATCCTGAGGACAAACTTTGTTGGCAGAGGAGACTACATCTTCTAGAATTACTTCCGGCTGTCCTGGTTGCGATGTTCTTTCTAAGGAATCCCGTGAAAGTAAATGAGAGTTAAGTTGCAAAATTACTGTTTGATATAATTGAAATAGTCTCTGAGTATTGGGTGGAGGTCTTGCCAGAATGTTGTAAAAAAGTGCACCATATCAGTTAACCAAATTGGAACCATCTTGAGCTGCTGGTACCCAAAACAGGTCTTGTAGTAGTTCTATCAACATCATGATGTCATATCAATCAGGTGAAATTGTTGTTGGGCCAATCTTCTACCTGGAAGCTTCAAAGATTGTTACATGAATATTCATTGTTCATTGTGAAAAACTTAAAGATTATTTATATAGACATTTACATATGTGTGTGTGTGTGAATTCTTCTCCTGTAAAAACAAGAGCAAAATCCCTTCCCCAACGTAGCACATTTCCTAGCTTCCATTGAGAAGTCAACAAATCCTTGAAATAAACTGGTTGATTTAATTCAGAAGACTTTTCTATTATCCAGTGTCTCTCTGCTGCTGTTGTTCCTTTCTCATTAGCATTAAGAAAATTCAAGGGTAATAAAGCATTATGTAATCTATTTCTGGGAGCATTTCCACCCCTTTCTGTTTGTTTAACATATCTTTTATAGTTTGATTTGATGTTTTTATAACTGCCTGACCAGTAAGATTATGTGGTATACCTGTAATATGCTTAATATTATAATAAGCAAAAAACTGTTTCATTTTCTTAGATACATATGCTGGACCATTATCTGTCTATATTTGTGCAAGTATACCCATAATGGCCATAACTTCTAATAAACATGTGATTACTGAATCAGCCTTTTCTGAGCTTAAAGCAGTTGCCCACTGAAAACCTAAATAAGTGTCAATGGTGTGATGTACATATTTTAATATTCCAAATTCTCCAAAGTGGACCACAACCATCTGCCAGATTTCATTGCTTTGAGTGCCCTTTGGGTTAGTCCCTGCAGGTAGTGGTGCTTGATTATAGAAAGAACAAGTAGGGCATCTCCTTATAATCTCCTTAGCTTGTTTCCATGTAATAGAATTTTTTTCTTTAAACCGTTGCTATTGACATGATGTTTTTTTATGAAATTCTGAGGCTTGCAACATGCTTCCAATCAATAATTGGTCAATTTCTGCATTACTTTGTGCTAGATGTCCTGTCAGACTCGTATGGGATTTAACATGTATTATATATAAATACAAAGCCTGTTCCTGATTATGTCTTTCACCTGGATAAAAAAAAAATGAAGTCAATTCTGTATCATCTGGTATAAATTTAGTGGTTTCAATATGCAAGATATCTCTTTCTGCATATTGTGAATATTAAGAGGTTTTTAAAAATTCTTTAGCAACATGAGACTAGCATCTAATTCTGCCTAGTGGACAGAATTATAAGGGCTTTGTTCCACCTTACTTAATTCTTCTGATTTGTATCCTGTCTTCCCTGATTTGTTTGCATCATTATAAAAGGTGTGGGCTCCAGTTATTGGAAGATTCCATACAATTCAGAAAAGAATCCAAGAAGTTCTCTTTATAAGGTTAAGTCTATTGCTTTGGGGATAATTGCTATTAATTTCTCCCAAAAATTAGCACAAGCTCCTTGCCATGGTTCATTGTCTTCCCATAACTTTTTATTTTATCAGTAGTGAAAGGCACTATATTCTCTGCTGGGTCTATACCTGCTAATTGATGAAGTCTCAATTTACCATTTATAGTTAATTCAGAGACTTTTTTCATATAAGTTTTTAATTTTTTACTTGATGTATGTGGTAAAAAGATCCATTCTAAGTTAATTTCATCCCTCTGCATTAAAATTCCTGTAGAAGAACTCTGGAAGGCAATATGACTAGAATACAATTAAGATTTGGATTCACACTATCCACATGTGCCTCCTGTGATTTCTCCTCAACAATTGTCAATTTCTTTTCCGTTTCAGTTGTTAATTCTGTGGGTCTTTTAAAGTCTTTATCACCATCTAAGGTTTGTATAAATGAATTATTAGATCAGATGTTATCCAGTTATAGAATAGAAATGTCTCCCAATGATCTTTGAAAGTCATTAAGAGGCTAAAACTGGTCTCTCCTAATTTGTACCTTTTGTGTTCTAATTTTCTGCCAACCTATTCTGTAATCTAAGTAGTTAACAGAATCTCCTCTTTGAATCTTTTCAGGAGCAATATGTAATCCCCATTTAGGCAAGACTTTTCTTTTTACTTCATCAATGATCCTTTCTAAAGTATCTGTATTTGAATCAGGTAACAAAATGTCATCCATGTAAGGGTAGATTATAGACTTAGGAAATTGCTTATGTATTATTTCCAATGGCTGGCTGACAAAGTATTGGCACAGAGTGGGGCTATTGAGCATTCCCTGTGGGAGGATGGTCCATTGATATCTCCTAATAGCAGAGGATTCTGATTTGTGAGTCTACCCATAAATAAATAACCATCTATTTTTTTCTCAATTCTGAGCTAGTGTGGGATTTCTTTTAAGCATCCTTCTTCAAAGAAGTTAGAGCTAATGGGTCAAGCAGTGATTTAATTAATATAATGTCTGTGTAGTTATTTCAGTTCTGGGTGACCAGGATGAACTAGTGTTTTCTTGCAACAAGATACCTATGGACTGACATATGAAAAAAAAAGTACCAATCTTAAAGTATGAGTTCCCTGTGGTTTGAAACTCATTAATCTTCCTTCATGTTAGTGTTTCTGAGGTCTTTACTCAGAAGCTGTACTTTCTCCTTGCACTCATTCTGCTTTGTTTTTTTTTTGTTTGTTTTTCTTTGTTCTTTTTATTGAAAATGTCCACATCCTCACCTCCTTTTATTCCCTCTCCCCCCTCCCTTTCCCTCCCCCTCCCTCTCCAGTCAAAGGAGCAGTCAGGGTTTCCTATCCTATGGGAAGTTTAAGGTCCTCTCCACTCCCCCCAGGTCCAGGAAGGTGAGCATCCAAACAGACTAGGCTCCCACAAAGCCTGTCCATGCAGTAGAATCAAAACCCAGTGCCATTGTCCTTGGCTTCTCAGTCAGCCTCCACTATCAGCCACATTCAGAGAGTCCAGTTTGATCACTTGCTCCATCAATTCCAGTCCAACTGGCCTTGGTGATCTCCCATTTGATCAGTCCCACCGTCTCAGTGGGTGGGAGCACCCCCGCGATCCTGACTTCCTTGCTCATGTACTCCCTCCTTCTGCTCCTCATTTGGACCTTGGGAGCTCAGTCCAGTGCTCCAATGTGGGTCTCTGTCTCTGTCTCTATCTCCATCGCCAGATGAAGGTTCTATGGTGATATGCAAGATATTCATCAGGGTGGCTATAGGATAAGGCCAGTTCAGGCACCCTCTCCTCTGCTGCCCAAGGAACAAGCTGGGGACATGTCCTTGGACACCTGGGAACCCCTCCAGAGTCAAGTCTCTTGCCAACCCTAAAATGGCTCTGTTAATCAAGATGTCTACTTCCCTGCTCCCACATCCACCCCTCCTCCATCCCAACCATCCCATTCCCTCAAGTTCTCCCCACCCCCCCTTCTCCCTTCTCTCTCCCATCTCCTCTTATCCCCACCCATCCCCACCCCCGTGCTCCCAACCCCTGTCCGGCAATCTTGTCCACTTCCAACATTCTGATTTGTAACACCTTTTATCACAATGGTTTGGTTTGATACACAGTTTTATTTGTCATAGGTCTCACACTGAAGCTCAGGCTAACCATAGCTAGTGCACACTGTTTACCCCAGGCTGTATTTGAGCTCACAAAGCCTTAACCTCTTGAATGTTGAAATGAGAAAAGAATAATTATCAGGCTGGTATTCTGATTACACAATACATTTACTTCCACTCATACTGTCACAGCAGAATCTGACTGGGGCTGAGTTATGCTGAGCATGCTCATCAATTATAGTAGTTACTTATTTAATGGTCAGAGATAATTACAAGTTGTTCTTTGTAAATGGAACTTATTGATACCGATACAAGTTTTATGCTAATGATTCTGGCATAAAGCAGTGAGAGTACATCAGGTTCAATGTGGCATAGGAGATTTTTTCCTGAGTGCAAAAATCCCTTCTTTTCTTACCATAGTGATCCCTTCATAAAAAAAAATTGAATGCTGCAAATATAGTTCAAAACATGTCAACTGCTTTACTAAAATCCTTCCACATAACCACTTTGATATTATATGCAGAATTTCCCAGCACATTTCCTATGTCCTACAATTTCATATTAAACTAGCAACTGCTATAATTACGTTAAGTCTCACTATCTAGCTAAATAATCTTGCAGAGGTTTTAGTAGCCATTTAATAAATACTTGAATGTTTTCTTATGGAGTTCAGGGAATTAGATTTATGTGAGGAAAACATATGTTCTATAGAGAACCATGTGGACAATTGACATTGCATAGAATTTTGTAACCAGCAAGAAGAAGCTCATAAAACATCAAAGGACTTAGTTCTGCCATGCTTTTAGACTTCCAGAGTCCAGAGCATATATATGTGGTGTTTGGTGTGTGTGTGTGTGTGTGTGTCTGTGTGTGTGTGTATGTGTGTCTGTGTATACATACATACATCTATATATGTATATATGCATACACACATATATAAATTATATATATATAATATATATATTTACTGCAACATGCAGTAAATAAGGGTGGTGGGATGTAAGACACAGAGACTTTCATGTCTCTCATATAGAGAATGAGTTGCTGGGGTACCCAGTCTCAATGAGTACAGCTACAATACAACTTCTGTAGCTAAAGTTAATGGAATTACATGAGAGGGGAAAGAAATATTGATAATCTCATAGGACCAAAAAGTCTGTGATGAGATAGTAACTCCTAGAAATGAAAGGTAAGCTACATCCATGAAACCTCAAAGACATGGCTGCCTCAATAAAAGTAAAACAGTGACAACACGAAAAGACTGGCTAAGAAAAGGAGGGATACTAATGGAAGCACACCCACAGATAAAGAACTAGAGACAACTAATTCCAGGTGATTAGAGGGAGAAGTACAATCCTAATTAGTTATTTCATAAGTTGTCAACCCTGAAATCATATACATACATGCAGTACTAAACACGTTCAACAGTTATATATTTAGGCGTTTCCAGCACTCTAGATATGAATACAGCAGGATTATGAAGTCATAGTCAGCTATGTAGGCTAGGAAAGAGTATATGAGACTGTCTTAGAAATCAAAAAAATACATATTTTGAAAACCCTTTTGGTCTGAAAAACATTTAACTTTTTATTGTGTGTATGTGTAGATGTTCACTAACTAAGGTATGTAAGTGGAGGTGAGACAATAGCTTATAGGAGTAAGTTCTTTCTACCATTGAGTCCTTGAGATCTAGCTCAGGTACCCTAAGTCAGTGGTAAGCACCTTCACCAACGTAATAATTTTCCTTTTTTTTCAATTATTAAATGGTTCTTTATTCATAAACTTGATGCAAGTTTACAAAATTTACTGTACATTGCCAAATAAATCTGCAATGAAAAATAAAATCCAAAAAACAAAGCATGCCAAATGTGCAGCTGTCAAATCCGCTAGCCACTAGGATATTAAAGAATTCAATAATGTATTCAAGATTTTGCCTTAAGGCTTAAGGAACTTTATACTGCTTTGAAGAATTCTGCCTTGTCACTGCTATCCGAGCACTGACAATCATTTAAAGGGAACCAAGTGAGCAAAAATACCACGTATCTTTAACCTGTCCTCTTCATTACACTAACTAAAATAAAAATACCACTTTATTCAAACACTAACATACATACATACTCTGGCATGGAGAACCTTAGTTTATGGGCACCATTTTATAAGTCCTTAATTGAAAACTAAAAATCCTCTTTACTGATAAAAAGGACTCTAAATATACACAATATATAGGTGCTTTATTTTTTACAAAAAAAATTCACTTCCTTAAAAAGGATTCATATGCTTAAACTGGTCATGCTCAACCCAGGACCACATGACTGTCAAATCCTGGTTCCAAATCTACTGTGCATTTGTGCTTCGCATTCTTGTTTAAAATTCTATACCTTTTCTGGGTATGGTGGCTTATGCCTTTAATTTCAACATGCAAGAGGCAGAGGTAGGTGGATCCCTGTGAGTTTGAGGACAGCCTGGTCTACAAAGTAGGTTTGAGGACAGCCAGAGCTACACACAAAAAAAATCTTGTCTCAAAAACAAAGTGTACCTCAGTTTGTGTCTAAAGTGAGAAAATAATTAAAATAGTTTTACTTGACAGTATGTTTATACTTAATAAGCATTTTTTATTTGGTTGAATCAATGAGTTTTACATATTAAGTGTCATAAAGATACTTGTTGAATGATATATTTTACATTAAATGCATTGTCTTGGAATTATCATTGTACTGAAAATATAAGATGAACAAGCTTATTCTGATTTAAGCAGACTTGGAATTCCCAGAGGGATTAGGTAAAAATATGTTAAGATATCACCCCATATCATGAGGTGACATTTTGCAGTGAGAGAACCATCACAATAAGCTTCTATAGAAATACTCAAAGTTAGTCAGTTTTCCCTTGGATAAGATGTGGTTAGGTTGCTTAGAAAAGAAAAGTTGAATTATCAGACAATAATGACTTTGGCTGCCTTGAAATAGTTAGGTTTATAGGAGAGTAAATGGACATGTGCTTGTAAGGTGATTTTTAAAAGAAACAGACATTCATCTAAACTAAATTAATTCATAAAGGAGGTTGTACTCTTGCTGCAATAAAACATCTTGACTATTGCAACCTATAAAAGGACTTTATAGAAATTATTTTGGCTTAACGTTTCAAAGACCCAAGAGTCCATCAAGGTAGGAAACATGGCAGCAAGCAGCAGACATCTTGGCAAGATCAGCAAGCTGAGAGTGCACATCCCAACTCCAAGCACAAGCTAGTGAATGTAAATTTACAAAGTTCTCCATCAGTGATATATATACTTCTGCTAGCAAGGCTGTGCCTCCCACAGCTTCCCAACATGGCTGGGATCAAGTGTTCATGCATCTGAGTCTATGGGTACATTCTCATTAAAACTGCTACATCTTAAAATCACTAGACAGCATGTAACTTTGTATTTGATAAACATAGTTCCCTGAATGTATCAAGTACCCATGTCAATGGATATAAGGAATAAATATAACCTCTTCTCCAGTGTCTGCCTATGTTGTCAATGCATTGAGAATAACAAGTAAACATAAGCCTGTCAGAGAACAGTCCATAGAAGAGCAGAAAGGTGCTCATCTCTTGCAATATCATCATGAGGAGTGGAAACAGAAGGATGACTAATTTATTTCCCAGACAAACCCTTCAAAAAATAAAAACTGGAAGTACCCTCGGTAGATTGAGAATAAAAGAACTATCTGCTGTTTACTGTGTGTCATTAAGAAACTTTGAGTAAAGGCTCAATAACTATATATATATATATATATATATATATATATATATATATATATATATTTAATAGACTATGACTTGAAGGATTTTGACTGCAGGTAGTGAATGAAAGCAATGGATGGTGCCAAACTTCCTACAAAGCAGAGGGTATCTCTGCATTGAGTAAGTGAAGCAAAAGTTATTTAAATTCCAACTGTCAGTAGAAACAGAAGAAAAGCTCTGGAGAGAGTTAAACAAAAATGACTTTCTAGACTAGCCTAAATTAGAAAACTAAACATTGTTTATAACAGAATTTTGTTGAATAATATTGCTAATTTGTTTGTTTATTTATTTATTAGAGATTTCTGTCTCTTCCCGGCCACTGCCTTCCATTTCCTTCCCCCTCCCCCAATCAAGTCCCCCTCCCTCGTCAGCCCAAAGAGCAATCAGGGTTCCCTGCCCTGTGGGAAGTCCAAGGACCACCCACCTCCATCCAGGTCTAGTAAGGTGAGCATCCAAACTGCCTAGGCTCCCACAAAGCCAGTACATGCAGTAGGATCAAAAACCCATTGCCATTGTTCTTGAGTTCTCAGTAGTCCTCATTGTCCTCTATGTTCAGCGAGTCCGGTTTTATCCCAGGCCTTTTCAGACCCAGGCCAGCTGGCATCCTCCTGAATATTAACCTTCATCAGGCGATGAAAGGAGACAGAGACAGAGACCCACATTGGAGCACCGGACAGAAATCTCCAGGTCCAAATCAGGAGCAGAAGGAGAGAGAGCACGAGCAAGGAACTCAGGACCGCGAGGGGTGCACACACACTCTGAGACAATGGGGATGTTCTATCGGGAACTCACCAATATTGCTAATTTGTACGATGAAGTTTTTCACAAAACAAGCAAAATGATTTTAGTTTCAGGTAACAGAGTGTAGTTTTACTCTTCAATATGATGAGAAATGTGAACTTACACTCATCTGTGACTGAGGTTATTTACCTTTGAAATGTAGTATTAATGTTATTTACATCCTAGATAAATGAGAGAAACAATAGCATTATATCCCAAGCACTTAGAACCATGCCTCTCCAGTGGGAAACACAATATTAATTCTATATAGATATTGCCTAAAAATAAGGGGGAAATAAGTGCATAAATCTAAAATAAAGTGGCTATCCTCCAAGGTTGATTCTTCCTCTTTTAATCTTAGTGGTGAAATAAGAAAAATGAGATTGATTTTGGTCTGTTTTGTAGACTAGGATGGCCTCAAATTTACAGAGATCTGCCTGCCTCTGCCTCCAGACGATAGGATTAAAGCCATACACATCCAAGCCCATTTTAGTAGAAAGATCTTGAAGTCTACAAGGAAGTAAAAATATATATACATTCATCAGATTGTTTTATTAAATTTGCTGATGCAATTTTTCCTGGCACTTCTTTCTTTGTCCATTTTTCGCCTCTCTTGTCATTCATGATGAAGTCTTATGAGATGTTTCAGAATATTTTCTTATTTTAAAGCTGAAATAGAAATTATTATCAGTATGGCAACTGACCATCACAGTGTTTTACAGAACCCTGCTCTTTTCTCCCAGGACTTTAACATTCATTGGAAGTTAAAAAAAAAAAAAATCTCTTTCCTCTGCTGGAGGAATTAGACTCTGTAGAGACTGTTTTCATTCTCTTTGTTTATGATGATTTGTTAGCTCTAGAGTGCAGAAATAATTTTGTTGTTTACATTAATCTATGGTGGCAGTATTAACTTCACATCATACATAAATATAATTATTGATCATTACCAGCTGTAATTCAGTCTTCGAATTACAGATTTACATAATTGTGCTATTAAGTATAAACTTGAACTTCATATCTGGGGTCACAAATAACTGGAGGCAGTAAAAACAGAAATCTCTGATTATATGTCATTCATATTTTAATACATGCTGTTGCAATTTTGATCAGTGTTAATGTAAATATTTTTATGTACTTTACAGCAATGAGATGCTAATGGGTAGAAATTACAGCAATATTGATCTAGCTAATAAAATGCAACACATTAGTAGGGAGGGATATTTATTACATGTTTTAACTATTACTCTACATCATTTGCCTAAGGAACATAAGCTCCATCAAGAGCAGAAAAAAAAAATTGAACCAAATGCTAAGCACCATCCCATTCAAGATCATAGACTTTCTGTTCAAATTTGTTGACATTAATGCAAATTTAAAAAGTGCAATGTCATTTTAAAGCATGCAAATACTTTTTAAGATAAGATTGTTATGTATAAAGTGCTCCACAGTAGCCAAGCAACAAAGGAAATTGTGTTTATTAATAGCCCCTTAAAAACTATAGATGTCTGTTGCCTGTCAATAAGTGGTATATTGATAAACTGTCAAATAAAAACCAAAATTTTAATCTTTTCATTCACAGAGTTAAAATACCTTTCAAACCAAAAATCCTTGCCAAACACAGTTTTTAATGAGGTACAAGAATTCAGTACATTTTAAGATTTTTTTCTAGGCTAACTAGAAATAATTTTTTAAATTGTAGTAGATTTCAATATGACCATTAGTTTTTTAATATAAGTTTCTTTTAATTGAATTTTATAAGACTTTTTATGGTTGACAATTGACCAAATAACAATTTAAATTTTGTTTAGTCTAATAAAACTATATAATATTAAAATATATATCTGCCTCAGTACATAAATATTTCTACTTATGCCTATTAATCAACTTTTCTAAGTATTTTTATCAAATTAAATACAATATATAATATAAGGGCATTTATACTTATAAACCGGTTATCAAAATATGCCAAAGATGGGTCTGGAGAGAAGGCTCAGTGGTTAAACATTTGCTGCTCCTCCAGGTTACCCAAGTTCAAGTCCCAGAACCTACATGGCAAATTAAAACTATTTCTATCTTTTTTCTCAGAGAATCTGATGTCCTTTTCTTGCATCTATGGGTATCAAGCCTGCATTTTGCTTCAAAGATTTTTTTAATTAATTAATTTATTTATTAAAGATTTCTGTGTCTTCCCCGCCACCGCCTCCCATTTCCCTCCCGCTCCCCCAATCAAGTCCTCCTCCGTCCTCAGCCCGAAGAGCAATCAGGGTTCCCTGCCCTGTGGGAAGTCCAAGGAACCCCCACCTCCATCCAGGTCTAGTAAGGTGAGCATCCAAACTGCCTAGGCTGCTACAAAGCCGGTACATGCAGTAGGATCAGAAACCCATTGCCATTGTTCTTGAGTTCTCAGTAGTCCTCATTGTCCACTATGTTCAGCAAGTCTGGTTTTATCCCAGACTTTTTCAGACCCAGGCCAGCTGGCCTTGGTGAGTTCCAAATAGAACATCCCCATTGTCTCAGTGTGTGGGTGCACCCCTTGTAGTCCTGAGTTCCTTGCTCGTGCTCTCTCTCCTTCTGCTCCTGATTTGGACCTTGAGATTTCTGTCCGGTGCTCCAATGTGGGTCTCTGTCTCTGTCTCCTTTCATCGCCTGATGAAGTTTAATATTCAGGAGGATGCCTATGTGTTTTTCTTTGGGTTCTCCTTATTTAGCTTCTCTAGGGTCACTAATTATAGGCTCAATGTCCTTTGTTTATGGCTATAAACCAAATATGAGTGAGTACATCCCATGCTCCTCTTTTTGGGTCTGGCTTACCTCACTCAGGATAGTGTTTTCTATTTTCATCCATTTGCATGCAAAATTCAAGAAGCCCTTGTTTTTTACTGCTGAGTAGTACTCTAATATGTATATATTCCATAATTTCTTCATACATTCTTCCATTGAAGGGCATCTAGGTTGTTTCCAGGTTGTGGCTATTACAAACAATGCTACTATGAACATATTAGAGCATATATTTTGTTGTATGATAAGGCCTCACTTGGGTATATTCCCAAGAGTGGTATTGCTGGGTACAGGGGTAGGTTGATCCCGAATTTCCTGAGAAACCGCCACACTGCTTTCCAAAGTGGTTGCACAAGTTTGCATTCCCACCAGCAATGGATGAGGGTATCCCTTCCTCCACAACCTCTCCAGCAAAGGCTATCATTGGTGTTTTTGATTTTAGCCATTCTGACAGGTGTAAGATGGTATCTTAAAGTTGTCTTGATTTGCAGCTCCCTGATCGCTAAGGAAGTTGAGCATGACCTTAAGTGTCTTTTGGCCATTTGAACTTCTTCTGTTGAGAATTCTCTGTTCAGCTCAGTGCCCCATTTTATAATTGGGTTGATTAGACTTTTACGGTCTAGTTTCTTGAGATCTTTATATATTTTGGAGATCAGACCTTTGTCAGTTGCAGGGTTTGTGAAGATCTTCTCCCAGTCGGTGTGTTGCCTTTGTGTCTTAGCGACAGTGTCCTTTGCTTTACAGAAGCTTCTCAGTCTCAGGAGGTCCCATTTATTCAATGAGGTCCTTAATGTCTGTGCTGCTGGGGTTATACATAGGAAGTGGTCTCCTGTGCCCATGTGTTGGAGAGTACTTCCCACTTTCTCTTCTATCAGGTTCAGTGTGTTCGGACTGATATTGAGGTTGTAAATCCACTTGGACTTGAGTTTTGTGCATGGTGATAGATATGGATCTATTTTCATTCTTCTACAGGTTGACATCCAATTTTGTCAGCACAATTTGTTGAAGATGCTCTCTTTATCGAAAATCAGGTGTTCATAGGTTTGTGGGTTAATGTCAGGGTCTTCTATTTGATTCCATTGGTCGAGTTCTCTGTTTTTATGCCAATACCAAGCTGTTTTCAAAACTGTAGCTCTGTTTGAAGTCAGGGATGGTAATGCCTCCATATGATCCTTTGTTGTATAAGATTGTTTTGGCTATCCTGGGTTTTTTTGTTTTTCCATATAAAGGTGATTATTGTCTTCTCCAGATCTGTGAAGAATTTTGATGGGATATTGATGGGGATTGCATTGTATCTATAGATTGCTTTTTGTAGAATTGCCATTTTTACTATTTTGATCCAATCCAGAAGCAAGGGAGATCCTTCCATTTTCTGGTGTCCTCTTCAATTTCTTTCTTCAAAGACTTAAAGTTCTTGTTAAATAGATCTTTCACATCCTTGGTCAGAGTTACCCCAAGATATTTTATGCTATTTGTGGCTATTGTGAAAGGTGATGCTTCTCTGATTTCCCTCTCTGTTTCCTTATCCTTAGTGTATAGGAAGGCAGCTGATTTTTTTGGAGTTGGTCTTGCATCCTGCCACATTACTAAAGGTGTTTATCAGCTGTAGGAGTTCTTTGGTAGAGTTTTTGGGGTCGCTTATGTATACTATCATATCATCTGCAAATAACGAGAGCTTTACTTCTTCTTATCCGATACGAATCCCCTTGATCCCCTTATGTTGTCTTATTGCTATTGCTAGAACTTCAAGCACTATATTGAAGAGGTATGGAGAGAGTGGACATACTTGTCATGTTCCTGATTTTAGTGGGATGGCTTTGAGTTTTTCTCCGTTTAATTTAATGTTAGCTGTCGGCTTGCTGTAAATAGCTTTTATTATATTTAGGTATGACCCTTGTATCCCTAATTTCTCCAAGACTTTTATCATAAAGGGGTGTTGGATTTTGTCAAATGCTTTTTCAGCATCTAATGAAATGATCATATGGTTTTTTTCTTTCAGTTTATTTATATGGTGGATTACATTGAGAGATTTGAGTATGTTGAACCAGCCCTGCATCTCTGGGATGAAGTCTACTTGATCATGATGGATAATTTTTCTAATGTGTTCTTGGATTCGGTTTGCCAGTATTTTATTGAGAATTATTGCGTCAATTTTCATGAGTGAGATAGGCCTGTAATTCTCTTTCTTGGTTGGGTCTTTGTGTGGTTTTGGTATCAGGATAACTGTAGCTTCATAAAAGGTTTTGGCAATGACTCTTTTGTTTCTATATTGTGAAATACATTAAGGAGTATAGGTATTAGTTCTTCTTGGAAGTTCTGATAGAATTCTGCATTGAAACCATCTGGTCCTGGGCTTTTTTTGGTAGGGAGGTTTTTGATAACAGTTTCTAGTTCTTTGTGACTAACAAGTCTATTTAGATCATTCACCTGGTCTTGGTTTTGCTTTGGTATATGGTACTTTTCTAAAAAAATGTCCATTTCTTTTGCATTTTCTAGTTTTGTGGCATACAGGCTTTTGTAGTAAGATCTAATGAGTCTCTGAATTTCCTCTGTGTCTGTGGTTATGTCACCCTTTTCATTTCTGATCTTATTTATTTGCGTGTTCTCTCTCTGTCATTTCATTAGTTTGGATAGGGGTTTGTCGATCTTGTTGATTTTCTCCAAGAACCAACTTTTTGTTTCCATGATTCTTTGGACTGTTTTCTGTGTTTCTATTTTGTTGATTTCCACCCTCAGTTTGCTTATTTCCAGTCTTCTACTCCTCCTGGGCGCGTCTGCTTCTTTTTTTTTCTAAAGCTTTCAGGTGTGCTGTTAAGTCTCCGATGTATGCTTTCTCCGTTTTCTTTAAGTGGGCACTTAGTGCTATGAACTTTCCTTTAGCACTGCTTTTATAGTGTCCCATAGGTTTGAGTATGTTGTCCCTTTTATTTTCATTAAATTCAAGGAAGACTTTAATTTCTTTCTTGATTTTTTCCTTGACCCAGGTGTGGTTCAGTAGTTGACTGTTCAGTTTCCATGAGTTTGTTGGCTTTCTGGGGGTAGCGTGATTGTTGCCTTCTAACTTTAATCTGTGGTGATCTGATAAGACACAGGTGTACACTGATATTTTTTTTATCTGTGGAGGTTTCCTTTGTTTCCAAGCATGTGGTCAATTTTCGAGAACGTTCCATGAGCTGCAGAGAAGAAGGTATATTCTTTCCTATTTGGGTGGAATGTTCTATAGATGGCTGTTAAGTCCATTTGCTTCATTACCTCCAGTAGTTCTCTTACTTCTCTATTAGGTTTCTGTCTGATTGTCCTGTCCATTGCTGAGAGAGGTGTATTGAGGTCTCCTAATAATAGTATGTGTGGTTTGATATCTGCCTTGAGTTCTAGTAATATTTCTTTTATGTAAGTGGGTGCTTTTATATTAGGGGTGGAGATATTCAGGATTGAGACATCATCCTGACGAATTGTTCCTGTTATGAGTATAAAGTGTCCATCTTGATCTCTTCTGATTGATTTTAGTTTGAAGTCAGTTTTGTTAGAAATTTATATGGCCACACCTGCTTTTTTCTTAGGACCATTTGCTTGAAAGACCTTTTCCCAACCCTTTACTCTGAGTAGATGCCTGTCTTTGTGGTTGAGATGTGTTTCTTGCAAACAGCAGAATGTTGGATCCTGTTTTCGTATCCAATCTCTTAGCCTGTGCCTTTTTATAGGTGAATTGAGACCATTAATATTAAGTGATATTAATGACCAGTGGTTGTTTACTCCGGATAATCTTATTGTTTTTGGTAGTAGAATTTGTGTGTCTCACTTCTTTGAGTTTTGCTGGTGAAGGGTCACTAGATGCCACAGTTATTGTAGGCAGTGTTGGCAATGTTGGATTCCTTGGGTTGCGATTTTCCTTCTATTACTTTCTGTAGGGTTGGATTCATGGCTATGTATTGTTCAAATTTGTTCTTATCCTGGAATGTCTTGTTTTCTCCATTTATAGTGAATGATAGCTTGGCTGGGTATAGTAGTCTGGGCTTGCATCCATGGTCTCTTAGCTTCTTCAGTACTTCTATCCAGGACCTTCTGGCTTTCATTGTTTCCAAAGTGAAGTCAGGTGTAAGTCTGATCAGTTTACCTTTATAAGTTACTTGGTATTTTCCTTTGCAGCTCTTAATATTCTTTCTTTAACCTGTATATTTTGTGTTTTGATTATTATATGGCGAGGGGATGTTTTTCTTTGATCCAGTCTGTTTGGTGTTCTGTATGCTTCTTGAATATTCAAAGGAATATCTTTCTTTAACCTGTATATTTTGTGTTTTGATTATT
The DNA here is from genome assembly GCF_037038515.1 of Microtus pennsylvanicus. NCBI lineage: Eukaryota > Metazoa > Chordata > Mammalia > Rodentia > Cricetidae > Microtus > Microtus pennsylvanicus. The sequence goes on from NC_134584.1 coordinate 69,484,724, forward strand.
ATATGGCGAGGGGATGTTTTTCTTTGATCCAGTCTGTTTGGTGTTCTGTATGCTTCTTGAATATTTAAAGGAATATCTTTCTTTAACCTGTATATTTTGTGTTTTGATTATTATATGGCGAGGGGATGTTTTTCTTTGATCCAGTCTGTTTGGTATTCTGTTGGTGTTCTGTATGCTTCTTGAATATTCAAAGGAATATCTTTCTTTATGTTGGGAAAGCTTTCTTCCATAATTTTGTTAAAAATATTTTCTGGGCCTTTGAGCTGTGACTCTTCTCCTTCTTCTATTCCTATTATTCTTAGGTTTGGTCTTTTTATTGTGTCCCATAATTCCTGAATGTTTTGTGATGAGAATTTGTTGGCTTTGCAGTTTTCTTTGATCAGTGCGTTTATTTTTTCTATGGTGTCCTAGAATCTGAGATTCTTTCTTCTATTTCCTGTATTCTATTGATTATGCTTGTTTCTGTAGGCTCTGCTCATTGACCAAGATTTTCCATATCCAGTTGGTCCTCAGTTTGTGTTTTCTTCCTTGCTTCCATTTCAGTTTTCAATTCTTGAACTGTTTCCATTACCTGTTTGATCGTTCTTTCTTGGTTTCCCAGGGTATTATGTACGTATTTATTCATTTCTTCAAACTTTTGGTTATACTTCTCATCCATTTCTATAAGGGCATTTTTCACATGTTGTTTAAGGGACTCTATTGATTTCATAAAGTCAATTTTTTCCACTTCTTCTGTGTTAGGATTTTGAAGACCTTCTGTTGTAAGATCATTGGGTTCTGGTGGTTTCATGCTGTTTTTCAGATTATTGGGTGAATTCTTGCCTTGGTGCCTGCCCATTTCCTCCTATCGATGCTATCTAATGGGTCTTTTAAAACTGGTTCAGGTTTTCCTGCTGGCCAGGGGCTCCTCTTACAAAATGCCCTTGCTCTGTTTCCTGGTTCCTGCAGGGGGCCAAGATCCCTCTCACCCCTCAGAAGGGTCTTCAGGAATAGGATTCAGTTCCTCCTTTGCCAGGGACCTCACCGAACAAAGGCCTACCTCTTTGATTTAGTTGTAGTGGGGCAATCTGCTCTCAGTGTTGCCCCCAGTCCCTGCAGCCTGCTTCTGCTGCCATGACCATTCCCGCCGCCTGTGGCCTGCATCCTCTGCTGCTGCACAGGTCCCAGCCGGTCCCCGCTGGCTGTGGAGGGCGTCCTCCGGCCGCCTCCGCACTCCGGGTTCTGGCCGCCTCCACCGTCTGGATTCTGGCCGCTTCCCTGCTTCAAAGATTTTTAAGTGTGATTATTTATTCCTTAGTAGCCTTCATTTGTTGGTCAGATCCCTCTTTTTGCAGGTTCACGTAGCCTTTGGGATTTTAATTAAAATTGATTTTTGAGATATGCCTCTCCCATAAACATCAAAACATATCATGATTGTTTGAGATTTACTAATTTTCTCAATTTTAAGTATTAAATTATAATTTTCTCCTATCTAAGCAGAAATAGAATCTATTCTCCATGTAGGTACTTTTCCAATTTTTAAAACTTTGTAAGTTTGTAACTATGTTCTGTTACAAAATTTGGATTTAGAATTTTTTAAATATTTTGATGGAAACAATATTCGGATTTATGAGCTACAGTGGGAAATTTTAATTAATGCTTGCTTTGTGTTGTAACCAATATATTTATAGAATTTTGAAGTTTGTCATTGCAAACAATGTTTTAGTAAATGCCTCAGTAAATACCACAGTAAATATACTGCTGTATTGATATGATTATATTAGATTTTCTATATAATAAAATATCATATATATATATATACTGAATTAAATACATGCAAAATTTCAATTCTGCTAAACTTTTCTAATAATTATTCAAAAATTGTTCATAATATAAGCTGTTGATGTCCTAAATGTGTTCTGTCAATAGGAATCAAACCTTGGACTTCACACAGACCTAAGCAAGCTCTCTATTTCTAAGCTCAGATACCTGGGCACTTGCCTTTTCTGCTCTTCAAATTAAATATATATATATATATATATATATTTATTTATTTGTTTCATGGATTCAGTGTTTGTGACCTGTGAAATTGTTCTCCTCTCAAAGACAGAAAATAGACTTGTTCTTTCATTTCAGGATTTATACTTCTTTTTGTATGATTTTTAAAAGTTATGCTAACAATCATACAATAATAACAGTACACCTGCACATTTGGGCTAAAATCAAGGTGCAAATATAATGCAGTCACTTTATTTTGTATCCACACTGAAAGCTAGCCACTCTAAAATAATTTCTTAAAATGTTTACTTTTTCATATATGTTCCTTGACTTCCTTAGGATATGCTTAATCTCTAAATTTTTATGTGTATACATTTTTTTTTCAAACAGTATTTACTCAGGTTTTAAATTAACCTTGGCTACTCTGTTCTCAATATTCTCAGAACTTTCTCAATATTACTCTTTATCAATGTTCTCATACAGCAAGAATTTTTACATAGCATTTACCCCATATGCATTTTTCATCTACCAATATTTCAGTTATTCAAAATCAACTGTCATCTGAAAATAAGAAATGGAAAAATAATTTTATATTAGCAGTTAAGATATTGTGAGTGATTCTGAGACACAGAATAAAAATACACACAATTTTATTTCATCATCCTTTCATATACCATTTTTTACGAGTAAGTCCTAATTGTATATCCTACCAAACTATGACACTTAGGAGTCATCTCAATAATCAAATTTATTGTTAGAGTATAAACAGTTCTTATATACATATAGTTATTATCTTCCTCAATAATCACCCCAAATGCAAATGTAGCAATGATGGCAATTTATATATGTAAAAGTGGTATCATGGAGTATTTCTTTAAAATAAAAATTTTAAAGTATAGTAACATATATCTTTAAATTTTTTGACAGAGCAAAGATTTTAGGGAAGGTCCTTCTACATGTGAAGAAATACTCTACCACTGAAATATATATTTTGAAAGAGATATATACTGCTATAATGTACCTTTTATTATGGTATATGACTGTATTACTCTGTTTTAGTTGTAGTTATTATTTATTTTTCCCTATATCTATACTTGTTCTATTGATTAAAACATTAAAGTTTACCTCAGGGTGGTACCAAATTTTATCAATTTCACAGTAATGAAGACAGAATCTTTCTCTTGGATTAGGTTGATAAGGAGCAAGGCCAAAGTTGAATTCTCCTCTTTTCCTGCTGTATCCTCTTTCTGTAAACTGTGGTTACTGACAGTCTACTGTCTATCTGTGTATGTGTCTGATCTACCTGAGCCTCTTGCCTATGTTTGTGCGTGGCCTGTTTTTGCCTGTCTCTAACAATGTGTTTCACTCTGCATTTGTAGAATAGCACAGAACACAGAGTATGGGGAATAAAACAAGGTTTATTTTTACATAAAACTTTAAAAATTTTATATGGAAAAAGTTTACTTTATTGACCACAACTAACCAAGAATAGCAATCAAAACTGCAAACAGAAGCTATGTATTTGCATATGTATATGTATATGTATATATGTGTGTGTGTGTGTGTGTGTGTGTGTGTACCCAGATTCTGCTTCTAACATTTATTGGCTGTATTGTTTTGTTGAAGCTAGCTTTCAGCCTGTTGTCTGCTTTTAGCGAATGTTTATAACAACACACACACACACACACACACACACACACACACAAACACACATATTTCTCTTGCTCATGGGTATGAAAGAGCACGTAAGTTAAGACTGAAGTGATGCACTTAGCTTACAATGTGAAAGCTGATTCCATGGGAAATCCAGGGGATTGTAAAATTGATGATATTGTTCTCCTAAAGGCATGTGAAAGCTGTGTAGGGTAAGTACAGAGCAAAATACCTGGCTAAGTACATGGTCAGAAATGAACTCTTGGCTATAATATCTGGAAAAGTGTCTTCCAAAGCATATGGTATTTTTAGAAAATATATCACCAGAGTGAATATGTGAAACTTTGTGGTAGCTAAGTATGACTTCTATAGGACTCAGTAGTTTCAGGTATCAACAGAGGTTTTGAAATATTTTTCAGAGAGAAGAACGGCTATATAATTTTTTGTTTGCGTACATTCTAACTCTTCTCAATTCCAAAATGTATATGTTGATATTAATATTGTACTTCTCTAGTACTTGAGTCTGCCTTTGTCATCTGTACATTTGTTTTACCTCATTCTCAGAAGTTTGTAGCATCATGTACACCCTTTACTAATTTTAATTCTAAGTATCCCATTATTCTCCTTAGGCTGCATAGTGCTCAGTATGGTGTCTTTAGCAATCGAAATTGTTTTGTCATAGTTATGGAGGCTGGGATGTTCAAGATCAAGAATCTAGTAAAGTTTGCTCTCTGTTTAGGGTTCTTGTTTTCTGGTTGCAATTATTTGGTCTATTTCAGTGCATTCATATGGCAAAAAGGAGTGGGATATAAGCATTTGATCTTTTTTATCTTATCTTATAAAGATACTAATATTTTGTGGCTAGTGCTCCACTACCATGGCTACATTTCACTTTCATTTGTTATTATAATTCAGATCATAGAATTGACTATAGCTTTAAGACAAGAGAATTGTAAAAATTTATTCAAAAGTATATTCATATTTTTGCTGCTATTTTTTAAAAAAGTCATGAATCTTTTATATTAATTTTTAACAGGCATATTCATACATAATTCTGCTATACAGTATTAGTATTGGTGTTTGAGAACAGTTTCATGGTAACATATCCAGGACAAAGTTGGGAAATCAAGAAATCATATATTTTCAAGTTTGATTTTTGTTATGTTTTCTCATATACAATTTTATTACCTAATACTGCAAGAGCATTGTTAAGGAAGGGATGATAGTTAGTGAACCTAGTTTTTGCGTGAGAAGAAACTGAGACCCAGACAAATTGTTACTCAAGTATGTACATAAAGCTAGTTTCAAAGAAATATAAGTCATAAATCATAGTATTATTAGCTATAACTCATTAGTCTCTCTCTTGGTGGTGAGATATTATACTTAGGAAGGAAAGAAAATGAAAAGAAAATGTGTGCAAATGGATTTTAATTATATTTGCAGGCACAAGGCTTGGGACATTTTATTTGCAACTTGTATTTTTGAGAAGGGAATTAATTTCCCCTATTAAGAGAATGAGAAAGACGGGGTTTTATTTGGCTCACACTCTAGAGGCTGTGACATTGAGATCCTGATTTTATTCCAGTCTAGTCTAATCAATATCTCAAGAACATAGACAGGAAGAAAGAGAGGCAGAGGGGTCCAAGGAAAGAAGAGGCAAATAAAAGGAAAGGAGGATGAAGGAATGAGAGTAAAATGTTTCTTCATGTGTGAGATCCCACATGTAATCATTTAGGTTTCAGTCATTTTGATTTGGGGGGTGGGGTCATGATTCTAAGTAAGGCTCAGTAGATAATTTAATACACATACTTGAATGACTAGGAAAGCAAACAAAGGAATCAAATAAAGGATGTTATATAAGAAAACACCGTTATCTTTGCTGCTTGCTTTTCTTTTGTTTGTTGAGTCTTTTTAAAGGTGGAAGAGCAAAGGAGATGTGTCCAACCATCTTTGATATTTTCTTCTCTTACCAGAGAAAAATGAGGAATATCTGGCCATCATACTCACCAGTATTAAAAAAGCTGCTGTATTTTCCCAGATACTTTCTTCTCTGAAATATTTGTAGAATTTCTTTAAACAAAATTCAAAATTTCAGCCCTTCTCTGTCTCTAGGATGATTCGAACATTTGAGCAGTTGCCCCCACTTTCTCTGCTTAGTATATGTTCTCCAAAACTTACCTACTCTTACATCTAAAATCTATATCCCTATCACAACTCACCAACTCCTTCATCCATACTGCATGCCATCATGCTACACCCATTTTTGTATCTATACTCTAAATCACCTCACCTTCCCCACTCTTACATCTGTGCTCTATGTCACCATGCCACACCCACTATTGCACTATACTCTCCATCACCACACCTTCCCTGCTCCTGCATCTACCTTATGTTTGCAGCTTTGCATATTACCAAGCACTTGACTACTCAACAAGTTTTCTGACTTTTAGAAAAACAGTTGTTTAATTTTTAATATTTAACTCAATTGCTCTTTTAATCAGTAAATTTTTAATACTGTATGTGTCCGATATTTATTGAATCTTCCTTTGTTCATAACTCATCAGGAGTATAGCAACCTGTTGAAATAGGAGTGGAGGGCTATGTCCCGCCACCCAGCTAGCTTTACCCAAAATAATTACGCGGAAACTGTATTCTTTTAAACACTGCTTGGCCCATTATATCTAGCCTTTTCTCGGCTAACTCTCACACCTGGACTAGCCCATTTCTTATAATCTGTGTAGCCCACAAGCTGGCTTACCAGGAATGATCTTAACCTGCGTCTGCCTAGAGTGGGAGAATCATGGCGACTCCTTCACTCAGCTTCTTTCTCCCAGCATTCTGTTCTGTTTACTCCTCCCACCTATGTTTTAACCTATGAGGGCCAAGCAGTTTCATTATTGCTTAACCAATGAAATCAACAGATAGAAAGATGACCCTCCTCCATCATTTCCCCTTTTCCTGTTTAAACAAAAAAGGCTTTAACTTTAACATAGTAAAATTACATATAGCAAAACAGTTATTAAGCAAGAATCACAGTTACAGTATTTATATCTATTTTATCTTTTATCATAGCAATGGAAAACTATAACTACCTATCCATTCTTCAACTCCATCAAAGACTCCAGAAGGATATATATTACCTAAGTAAACAAGAAATCCAAAGCTCTAGAAATGACAGAGACATCTCGCTGCCTGTACAGTCACCCAAAGTTCCTCTGTACCGTTGGGGCATCCATCTTCAGCCTTCAGGCCCATAGTGTCCAGCAGACATTTCCATAAAGCAGGAAATTTCAAGGACAGTTCAGTCACTATCAGCTGTATCCTGCAGAATGTCGCGCAGCCTCTTTCATGAGTCATGAACTCCAAAAGACCATCTCACCTTTAGACAAGTTCAGCAGTCCTCTCTCTGTGGGTTCTCTGTGTCCATTTTATGCAACAGTCCAGGCAAGAGCAGTTCCTTGCCCAAATGGCTATCAAACTCCATAAGGATCCTCTTTGATGCCCATCTTCCTCTAAAAGTAGATTGGTGCTGCCAGGAGCAGACATGTCTCATTGTCATGAAAAGTCCTAAGTTATTAAAATATTTTAAATGCCATATTCTGCAGCCCTTGAGAGATATGAAGAATGCCTATCTAAAATATATCTCTATATATCTAGAAAATCTAACATGACTACAAGGTTGACTATTACTGATGACTATCCATTAACCTATATTTCTTAATTATACATTACATTTTTTAATGAACTACACAATCACAATACCTTAATCAAGACCAGAAATACATATACATATAACATAATTGACCTTAAATTTAAATCACTAAAACAAAATATAGCCATTCCTGCCTCAGATTCATTTGGTGCCCCTGAGCTGAGCACAATTCCAGGCACACAGCAAGTCCACATTGGCGCCGCACTCAGCAGTTTAATTCTGAGACTGAGTGTGCAGCACAGAAACTCTTTTTATCCAAGTTACAACCAAATCTGACACACAGTGCTCTCTGTATGTTGGCAGGAGTCCGCCATGCTCTTCTGCCTGCCTAAGCCTGATTCTGCCATCTGCCCAGGTGCAGGCGGGGAGCGCTGAGCCATCGCTGAGCCATTGGCAGGATCTTAGAACACTCTCCTTCCAATCCCAAGGGGGAACAGATACATCCAGTCTCATAAAAGCCATTGAAATGCTTTAAAGCCAGAGTTCACGCAGGCAGCACAGCCCCAGGAAGCCGTACTTTAAAATGACACAGCTTTTTTTCTGCTGCTGTTGCCAAATCAGGAAATCTCTCTACAGCACGCCACCAACAAACAGCAAAAATCTGCGTTAAACTCTGTTTTTTCTCTGTTTAAAATTAAGCTCTCTCAGGTTTTTAAATGGATTTAGTCCATCATGTCGGGCGCCACTCTGGTGAAATAGGAGTGGAGGGCTATGTCCCACCACCCAGCTAGCTTTACCCAAAATCATTACGCGGAAACTGTATTCTTTTAAACACTGCTTGGCCCATTATATCTAGCCTTTTCTCGGCTAACTCTCACACCTGGACTAGCCCATTTCTTATAATCTGTGTAGCCCACGAGCTGGCTTACCAGGAATGATTTTAACCTGCGTCTGCCTGGAGTGGGAGAATCATGGCGACTCCTTCACTCAGCTTCTTTCTCCCAGCTTTCTGTTCTGTTTACTCCTCCCACCTATATTTTAACCTATGAGGGCCAAGCAGTTTCGTTATTGCTTAACCAATGAAATCAACAGATAGAAAGATGACCCTCCTCCATCAGCAACCCTCTGCTATTTAAGCATAAATAATATTTTAGTTTGCTTTCTACAGTGAAAGCTAATCTAACTGATTTCTATCTGCTCTGCTATCTAAAAGTAGGCCTGATAGATGGTAAATACCTACAAATATTTTTGATAGTGTAATCATTTTTCACATGTTTATATCCTTCTAAATAAACTACAAGTCAGGTGAGTACAGATACCTCGTCTTATTAATTTACAAACTTTATCAAATACTCAAACAAAAGTAAATAATTAATAATGCATTTTGAAGTTATTTGCTTAAATAATCTGAAATTATTTCATAATGTTTTAGAAATTTACTTTATTCTCATTGTTTATGAGCTAAAGAAATGTCACAGATTTTTCCATCCTCATTAGTTTTGAAGTGCTATTTCTTTTTTGTATTTTTTACATTCATTTTTTAAAACATTCTTTTCTTATTTTACACATCGATGTCAGTTTTCTCTACCTTCTCTTCCTCTGATTCCCCATCTTCCACCCAACCCCCCCCCCAGCTAATCCTCAGAGAAGGTAAACCTTCCCATAGTAAATCAACAAAATCTGTTACATCAATTTAAGGGAGGACCTAGGCCCTCTCTCCTATATGTAGGCTGATCAAGGTAGCCCTCAATAGAGAATGGGCTCCAAAATATCAGAAGCACTAGGGATAAATTCTGGTCTCACTGAGAGTGGCCCCACACAGACTGCCCCAAACACACAACAGTCACCCACATTCAGAGTGCCTAGTTTGGTCTATGCAGGTTCTCCCACTGTCAGTCTGAAGTCAGTGAACTCAAACTAGCTCAGGTCAGCTGTTTCTATGGGTATACCCATCATAATCTTGACCCCTTTGCTCATATTATTGCTCCTTCCTCTCTTCAACTGGACTTTGGGAGCTCAGTCCAGTTCTAGCTGTAGATCTCTGCATGTGCTTCCATCAGATGCTGGATAAAGTTTCTAGATGAAAATTAAGGTAGTCATCAATCTGATTTAGGCCAGTTCAGGTACACTCTCCACTACTGCTTATGGTCTTAGCTGGAGGTATCCTTGTGGGTTCCTGAGAATTGCCCTAGTTCCAGGTTTCTTGATAGCTCTATAATGTCTTTCTCAATCAAGAAATATCTTTTCTTGTTCTCTTTCTATGTCCTTTCCCCATCTTGGTCATTCTGAAAGATATTTGCTTGACTATTTTCATAGCAAGATTATTCATAATAGTCAGAACCTGGAAACAACCCAGATGCTCCTCAAATAAAGAATGGATAAAGAAAATGTGGTAAATTTATGCAATGAAGTACTACTCAGTGGTGAAAAAAATGACATTTTGAAATTTGCAGACAAATAAATGGAACTAGAAAAAAATCTAAGTTAGGTAACCAAGACAGACAAACATGCTATGTACGTCCTCATAAATGGATGTAAAGAAAAGGATAACCAACCTATAATCCATGATCCCCAGGTAACAAGAATAACCCTAAGGGAGGCATACATAAGTCCCCCTGGATAGGGAAAATAGATAAGAATTCCTGAGATAATGGGAGAATGGGAATGGAGAAGGGAGGGCAGAAAGAAAGGGACAGGGGATGAGGGAAGGGGGAAGAACTTGAAGCTCTGACATAAAACATTAGAAATACTCCAGAATGAACCAGGTGAGGCTAACTGCATATGAGAGACCAAGAATTCTTCCAGGAAATTATTCAAGTCACCACTAAGATACCATGATTAACATCTTATACTTAAAGATACAGTTTATCATAGGAGACACAATATGTTTAAACTAATTATATGTGCTTGGCCGTTCAGGCTTATTACTGGCTAACTCTTCTACTTAAATTAATCCATATTTCTTATCTATGTGTTTCTAACTTGACCTGATACCTTTATCAGTATGGCATTCCCATCTTGCTTCTTTCTGTCTGTCCACAACTCTCTCACTCCATCCTTCTTCCTCCCATCATTCTTAGTTTGGCTGGCTCTTGTATCCTAACTCTATCCTGTTTAGCTATTGGCCAATCAGCTTCTTTAAACCAACTACAGGAATAAATCTTCACAGTGTACAGAAGGATTATCCACAACATTTTTTTTCTGAACTTTCTTAGTTTATTAGCTTTGTTAAAAAGTATGTAAGAGCTGAAATCTCTACTTATTGAATGAACTTCCTATCCAGTATTCTGAACCAAGATGAGGTGACAACAATATAAACTGTTCTTGATAAATTGCAACATCAGACATCACAAGTCATACAAAGAGTATTTTAATACTAACCAGTTTTAGTAGAGTTGTGAATTGCCATGTCTTTGCATTTAAAGTTTCCTCATTTGTAAAAGGGGATAATAATATAGACCTCTTCACAAGATCAGAGTGTCACTTAGCTAATTAATACTGTAATTATAAAGTACTTAGAAAATATAATGCACTGTACAAATGCCAAGTGTTGTTATTAGAATCATTTGAGCACTCAGTTCACCTAGATTTACTACTTCAGCAAGGCAAATAATTCTAAACAATAAAAACACTCAACTATACATACTAAATAATTCAATCTGAGCATTTATTATATACTATAGATATACCTCATTTTAGTATCCACTTTTGTTAAGGCAATCACTAAAATCATTGTCCCAAGATTATGGTGAGTTCCCCCATTTCTGCATAAAATGAATTTTGATTTGTCCCTTTGTACATGATAACTTATATAACATATATTTTAAAAAATAATCCCTTTGTTGATTTATTTCTTTGTTTGACATAATCTTCATATCAATGTGTTCACTAATATTGATACTTCAGTAATAATACAAAGGAAAATTTGCATATTGTCTTCTCTGTTTCTGTTTTGAAAGATTTGGAAAGATCCAATATATGTTTAACTATCATCTATTATTTTAGCCTAATTTTCATTAGGGGACTGGAAATGCCCTAGAGTGGAAGATGGAAGTTTAATATGTGCTTTAGACCATTTGATATAGGAAGTGGAAGCAGCTTTTCTCTATAGATTCAATCTACATGTTCTATATTAGAAGAAGTAGACAGGGATTATGTGTGAGTCCTTATCATAACAGTATATCAAAAGGTGAAACAATGATAAATCTCTACATAAAGAAATTTTGTGGTGACTTCTTTGTGTTTGAATGAATCAAAAAATCAAAAGATGAACTGGTTACAGGTAACATCATTCTACCAAATGCAGTCTAAAGCTAAATCCTCTGTTTATCTATTTAATATTTCCCCAAAAGTTCAAGATAACTAGTCAGTGAGATCAGTACCTACACCATTTTCTACCAGAATTCAGGGTATAATTGCTACCTACCACTTTGTTTGTGATGCATACTACCCTGTGAAATACTATCCATGCTCTGATAATTGCAAGGGATCTTTTTCTTTCAGAGACCTGATGACTAGCAACAGAGCTGAAAATACCACCACTACTTCTACAGCAACTACTACCAGAGAAGAAACAAGTCTTCACAAGTACTATTACAGAAAATTTTTGTTAAACTGATAATCATACTACATTTTCTAAGGCATATTAGATAAATATTCATATTCTTTTCCTTTGAAAACTACACAGAGGAAGACAAATGAAATCACCATATTTCTACTGATGATCATGTTTAGTCGAACTGTCTTGTTGTAAAAATGACCACGTAGTGGAAATGGCCACATCTTTACAGTCATACAGTAGACTCAGTAAGTGAGGCATCAGAATACACATGCTGGAAGGCAAACTTTAAGAAGTGAGACTTTGCCACATGTATTTTTCAGGCACTGGTCCCTTAGCTAAAATCTACAATTTGAATCATCATATGATGAAAGCTAACCCTGTCACCATTTTGACGCATGAATAACACATATTTTTTGAGATTAAAAGCAGAATAATAGAAAATGCATGATAAAGAATCACATTTTATGAAAATGGTTGTGGTTTCTAAGTAATAGAATCAGTACCTTATGGTATTCTCCTGGGAATATTCCATCAGTATAGTGAAAGTTAAACATTTTAAAATATATTTTTGAGTCTCAGATATCTGTTCCTTTTCTTTTAAACCTCAAATATCATCATAGATATATCTTTGTCTTGCCTCTACTCTATTTGTTTTAAGCAGACTTAAGTTGTTTTATTTTTTCTAGTATAAAAAAAACCCCTATGTGGACAGAAGGGACCAAGAGGTGAATGATCACTCACCCAGCTGGGCACCCTAACCTCTAGGCCCTCAGAGCCCAGGGCAAACCCCAGGCCCCTCCCCCATTGCCTCAGCTTCACTAGCCAGTCATCAGGCAAGCACCCTGCAGGTAGGCTGCTCCAATACTCCCACATGGAGACACTGGAAGTTATAAAGTTCCACTCTGCTCCTAAACCCAGCCATTCTCTGCGACCTCAGAGGAACTCTGAAGCATAGACTGTGACTACACAGAATGAACCAAGAGGTGAGTGATCAGCCACCTAGGTAGGCACCCCCACTCTCTAGGCCCATGGTAAGGGTAAAGTCCCAGGTAGTTCCCCTACCTGTCTTAACTTCACTAATCAGCCAGCAGGTAAGCTTACTGCAGGTAAACCCCTCTAAAACATTTTCCCTCCAATGGATTCTAAAAGCTACAAGTCCCACTCTACCCTAAACCCACCCATCTCCCGTGATCTCAAAGGAACTCTTAAACACAGAGTGTTACTGCACAGAGCAGACCAAGAGCAACTCCATAAAGCACAGAGAGCAACTGCAACAATCTGGCAAATAGACGATCCCTAAAACACACATGCTGACTGCAAGGATTGGAACAAGAAGCAAAGACATTGCAAGCACCAATTGGAAGAAACAATGGGTAGGCAACAATGCAAAAATTTATTTAACAACCTAAAAAGCAAAATGATAAAACCAAAACCCAGGAGTCATACAACAGTAAGACCTGACCATCCTAACCCAGTAGAAGAAAATGATAAGTATAACTTTATGAAGATAATGGAAATCCTTAAAGAGGAACTGAAATTTTTCTTTAAAGAAATGGAGAAAAAACAAACAAAAAAATTGGACACATCAATAAATCTCTTAAAGAAACCCAAGAATACCAAGGAAAAAACAAACAGGTAAAGCAAACAGTTCAAACAGTTCAAGACTTGAAAATTGAAATAGAAGCAATAAAGAAAACACAACACAAGGGAATTCTGAAAATGAAAAATCTGAGTAGTCAAACAGGAACTACAAATGTGAGCATAACCAACAGAATGCAAAAAATGGAAGAGAGAATCTCATATATTGAAGATACAAGAGAGGAAATAAAAAAATCAGTAAAATTAAATGTTAAATACAACAAATTCTTAACACAAAACATCAGAATATCTGAGCACCATGAAAAGACCAAACTTAAGAATAATTGGGATAAAAGAAGGAAAAGAACTCCAATTCAAAGGCACAGAAAATATATCCAACAAAATCATAGAACAAAACTTTCCCAACCTAAGAAGAATGTGCATACGATAGGTCCAAGAAGCTTACAGAACACCAAATAGACTGAACCAAAAAAAAAAAAAAAAGTCACCTTGCCATATCATAATTAAAACATACAGAATAAAGGCAAAGATCTACAAAGACAAGAGAGATGTATCAGAATTACACACAACTTCTCTATAGAAACCATGAAAATCAGGTCTTGGACAAATATTGGGAAGGTACTAAGAAACCATGGATGCAAGCCCAGACAACTATACCCAGCAAAGCTTTCAATTACCATTGATGGAGAAAACAAGATATTGATTTAAAAAAAAACAGATTTAAACATTACCTATTCCCAAGTCCAGCCTTACAGAAAGTACTAGAGGGAATATTTCAACCCAAGCTAGCTAGCTGCTCCCACAAAAACACAGGCAAAAGATAACCTCACAACAGCAAACCTCAAAGAAGGAAAACACACAAAAACTACCACCAAAAAATAACAAGAATTAACAATCACTAATCATTAGTATCTCCTAATATCCATGGACTCAATTCCGCTATAAGATAAAGGCTATGAGAATGGATACAAATGCAGGATCCGTTCTTCCGCTTTATACAAGAAACACACCTCAACATCAAAGACAGTTCCTGAGAATAAAGGGGTGGGATGAGATTTTCCAAACAACTAAACCTGAGAAACAAGCAGGTGTGGCTTTCCTAATATCTAACAAAATAGACTTAACTAAAATCAATCAGGAGATGAAGAAGGACATTTAATACTCATCACAGGAAAAATTCAACAACAGGAAGTTTCAATCCTGAACATCTATGTCTCAAGTACCAGTACACCCATATATGTAATGGAAATATTGCTAAAGTTTAAATCGTATATCAAACCCAACACACTAATAGTAGGATACTTCAATACCACTCTCACCAATGGGCATGTCAACCAAACAAAGACTTAACCAAGATATAAGAAACTAACAGATGTCATTATTCAAATGAACTTAACAGACATCTGTAGAACACTTCACAAAAACACAAAAGAATATACCTTCTTCTCAGCACTAAATGGAACCTTCTCTAAAATTGACCTTATACTCAGAAAAATAAAAGCAAACCTCCTCAGATACAAAACAATTGGAATAAACACCTGTATCTTATTGGATCACCATGGTTTAAAGTTAGAATTCAATAACAACATATATTGCAAAAAGTGTACAAATGCATGGAAATTGAACAGTGCTCAATTGAATCACCCATGGGTCAAGTAAGAAATAAAGCAAGGATTAAAGACTTCCTAGAATTCAACAAAAATGAAGGCACAACATACCAAAACTTATGGGACAATATGAAATCAGTGCTAAGAGGAAAGTTATAGGACTAAGTGCCTACATAAGAAAGTAGAAAAATCTTATACTAGTGACTTAACAGCATGTCTGAAAACTCTAAAACAAAAGAAGCAAAATTATCCACCATGAGTAGATGACAGGAAATTGAAAGCTAAAATCAATAAAAAAAGAAACAAAGAAAACAATATAAAGAATCAATGAAACAAGAGCTAGTTTTTTGAGAAAATCAACAAAATGGAAAAACATTTATTCAAACTAATTAAAAGTCAGAGAGAGGACATAAAAATTAACAAAAATCAGAAATGAAATGGGGAATATAACAAAAGACAATGAGGAAATCTAGAGAATCAGTAGGTTACATTACAAAAACCTATAGTCTACAAAATTGGAAAATGTGAAAGAAATGGACAATTTTCTAGATAGGTACCATATACCAAAATTAAATCAAGACCAGTTGAACAATTTAAATAGACCTATAAGCTGCAAGGAAATAGAAGCAGTCATCAAAAGTCCTCCAATGGTTTCAGCACAGAATTCTACCAGAACTTTAAAGACGAGTACCTACACTCCTCAAAATGTTCCAGATAATAGAAACAGAAGGAACCTTGTCAAATTATTTTTAAGATTGTACAGTTACCCTCTAACTGAAGTCAAACAAAGACTCAACCAAGAAAAAGAATTACAAACTCTTCTTCATAAACACTGATGCAAAAATATTCAGTAAAATACTTGCAAACCAAATTCAAAAACACATAAAAAAATCATCATGATCAAGTCGACTTCATTCCAGAGATGCAGGGATGGTTCAACATAAGAAAAATCCATCAATGTAATCCACCATATGAATAAAATGAAATAAAAAAACTATGATCATCTCATTACATTCTGTAAAAGCATACAGAAAAATCTAACACCCCTTCATGATAAAAGTCTTAGAGAGATCAGGGATACAAGGAACGTATTTAAACATATCAAAAGCAATTTAGAGCAAGATGGCAGACAACATCAAATTAAGTAGAGAGAAACTCAAAGCCATTCCACTAAGATCAGAAACAATACAAGGCTATCAACTCTCTCCATATATCTTCAAAATTGTTCTTGAAGTTCAAGGTAGAACAATAAGAAAACAAAAGGAGATCAGGGGGATAAAATTTGAAAAGGAGGAAGTCAAACTTCTGCTATTTGCAGACGATATGATAGTATACATAAGTGACAGCAAAAATTATATCAAGGAATTACTATAGCTGATAAGCACCTTTAGTAGCAGGATTAACTAAGAAAAATGTATAACTCTCATATACAAATGATAAAAAATCTGGCAAAGAAATCAGAAAAACATCACCATTCGCAATAGTCACAAAAAACATATAATATCTTGGGTTAACAGTAACCAAAGAAGTAAAAGACCTTATGATAAGAACTTTGTCTTTGAAGAAGAAAATTAAAAAAGATATCAGAAAATGAAAAGATCTTCCATGGTCTTGGATAAGTAGGATCAGCATAATAAAAATGGCAATCCTACCAAAATGAAATCCCCATCAAAATCCCAACACAATGCTTCACAGACCTTAAAAAAAAAACACTACTCAACTTCACATAGAAAAACAAAAACCCAGGATAGCCAAAACATTTCTGTACAATAAAGAAACTTCTGGAGGCATCACCATCCCTGACATAAGGCTCTATTATAGAGTTACAGTAATAAATGCCACTTGGTATTGGCATAAAAACAGACACATTCACCAATGAAATCAAATTGAAGACAT
Organism: Microtus pennsylvanicus; assembly: GCF_037038515.1. Classification (NCBI taxonomy): domain Eukaryota; kingdom Metazoa; phylum Chordata; class Mammalia; order Rodentia; family Cricetidae; genus Microtus; species Microtus pennsylvanicus. The sequence goes on from NC_134584.1 coordinate 69,501,669, forward strand.
GAATATTAATCTACATACCTATGAACACCAGATTTTTTACAATGAACCTAAAATTATATGATGGAAAAAAAGAAAGCATCTTCAACAAATGGTACTGACACAATTGTATGTCAGCATGTAAAAGAATCTAAGTAGATCCATTCCTATCCCCATGCACAAAACTCAAGTCCAAAAGGATTAAAGACCACAATATAAATCCAACCACACTGAACCTGATAGAGGAGAAAGTGGAAAATAGCCTTCAATGCATAGACACAGGAGATACCTCCTATATATAACCCCAGTAGCATAGACACTGAGAGCAACAATAAATAAGTCTTCCTGAAACTGAAAAGCTTCTGTAAAGCAAAGTACACCATCAATAAGACAAAAAGACAGCCTACAGAGTGGGAAAATATCTTTACCAATCCCACACCTGACAGAAGACTTATCTCAAATGTATATAAAGAACACAAGAAATTAGACATCAAATACCAAATAATCCAATTAAAAATGAAGTACAGATCTAAACAGATAATTATCAACAGAAAAATGTCAAATGATAAAGGACACTTAATGAAAAGTTCAATAGCCTTAGCCATCAGGGAAATGCAAATCAAAATGACTCTGAGATACCACCTTATTCCAGTCAAAATGGTTAAGATCAGAAACACCAATCACAGCTTATGCTGGTGAGCATACGGAGTAAGGAAAACACTTTTCTATTGCTGGTGGGATGTAAACTTATACAATCGTGTTTGAAATCAGTATGGCAGTTTCTCAGAAAATTGGAAATCAACCTACCTCAGGACCCAGCAACACCACTCTTGGTCATATACCCAAAGGAAGATCAATCATACTGCAGAGATATTTGTTCAACTATGTTCATAGTATTATTATTTGTAATAGCCAGAACCTGGAAATAACCTTGGTGCCCCTCAAATAAAAAATGGATAAAGAAAATATGGTACAGTTACACAATGGAGCATTCAGCAGTAAAGAACAATGACATCTTCAAATTTTCAAATGGAATGAACTAGAAGAAACCATCCTGAGTGACTGGATGACAAACATCCGTAACCCACCAATAGATCCAAAACCATTCATCCTACCTAATGGGAATATGGACATTGTGTTCTCTTTACTGTTTCCTATTGTCTAGGGGGTGATGGTATCTCTGAAGAACGCTGGATAAATTAGAATAATAGCCAAGCCCAATTAGAACTAACTATATTATTTTGTCTTTAGTCTCTGTGCAATAGGAAAGTGCAAGGCTTATGTACAGTTCTGACTACAAGAGTCTGTGAATCTGGATCATTTCAGCCAGCACCTTTGATGCTGTTCTGGATGTAGAACTCTGAGGAAATTGCAGCAGAGGCATTCTGAGAGGCCAAACCACCTGAACAACACAATTTATGTCTTGTGACCTTTCTCAAACTTCAAAAACATTCAAAGGTAACATACATTTCTCTATTAACACAAGCACGGACTGTGTGTTATATACATACCAGTCAAAGATGACATTTTTATCTTAGACTGAGCAAGTAAAATATAAGTCACTTGTCTTGGAGTTTTCCTAGGTTTATTTCTTTAGCCAGGATTTTCAGAGGGTCTTCCCTGATCAAACTTTGAATGAATCCACATTTGTTTTCTATAGAAACAAAAAGCAAAATCCTCTTCCACAAAGCAGTATATTTTCTGACTTCCATTATAACATAAAGACATTCCTAAAGTGTCTAGGCTGGTTTACCTCTGTAGTGCCTCTTAAAATCCTTTGTTTCTTGGAAGTTGTCCTTTTCTGTTGGAGGGAGGCTTCTTGTTTGTTTCCAGATGCTCAGCCCTAAAATAATCACACAAAAATTCTATTAATTAAATCACTGCTTGGTCCATTTGCTCTATCTTTGTATTGGCTAACTCTTACATATTAATTCAAAACATTTATTTTAATCTGTGTAATGTCATGTGGCTGTGGCTTACCAGCTAAAGTTTAGGCAGGGCTACATAGCATCTCTTCAACTCCACCCTTCTTTCCTCCAGCATTCAGTTTAGTTTTCCCCATCTAACTAAGTTTTAGGCTATAGGCCCAAAGCAGTTTTTTTAAATTTATTAATGGTAATCACAGCACATAAATGGAAATCCCAGATCACTTTATTCATCAACAATTAAAAAATTCAAAGTTAATAAGACACCATACAGGATAAAGACTCCCTGTGTGTTTTCCATCTTTGCATGGCTTATCCTTTTTATTTTATTTTATTCTCTCTTTAAAGACTTTAGATTTTATTATTTAGAAACCATTTTTCTATGATTTTCTATATCCATTTTATAAAAAAATATATTTATAAAAAATTGCAACATATTTAGAGATTGTTTTTCCATCTGGATCTCTCTTTACTGGTTGCTTGCAGCATTCCCTGGTTGGGGGAGACAAATCTTAAACTGTCGTGCCAGCTGCAGAATGGCTCAGTTTAGCACATAGTTCTGACACATGGCACTAACAGCTGACTCCAGCCCACAGGCAGCAACAGGTAGACGTCCCTGAGTGACCACAGGGCTAGGATACCACATCCAACTCCTTGTCCAGGACTTTCCTTAGCCTTCTTGGGCCCTGTGTTTGAATATTTGAGCCCCCATGTTGGACAGCATGTGTAGTCAGATTTTTCTTTGGTCCACCAGCTTACAAATAATGACAGAGTAACATAATATTCATTACAAAAGCACGGCCTATAGCTTCTGCTTGTTGCACTAACTCTTATAACTTAAATTAAGCAATATGTATTAATCTACAGTTTTGCCTTTTGGTGTTCTACCTCTCTTTCATCTTACACCTCCTGTTTCCTCTCCATGTCTCTGGCATTTCTCCCGCACCTAGATTCATTTCCCATTCTTCTCATTCTGTTTAGAAGCCGTGGCTCTCCTCTTCCTGTCTAGCTATTAACCATTTAGCTCTTTATTAAACCAACAAAAGGCTCCTTGGCAGACACTTCTTCACGGTGTACAAAAAGATTATTCCACAACACACACACAGAAACACATATTAAACACCATTAAACATATATATGTATTATGTATGTAACAAAATAGTGAAGAAGGCAATGAACTTGAGAGAGAGCACGGAGGGGTTTATTGAAGGGTTTGGAGAGGGGAAAGGGAGAAAGGGGAAAATGATATAATTACATTCTAATATTAAATATAAAAGAAGTAGCATAAAAGGAAAAGGGATATCAGTGTAATGTTTTCTATTTATCTTTAACATTCACTCAGTACATACATCAAATATTGAACTGAAACTTTTTTTTCAAAAGTGTGCCTGAGTCATCTGAATATCATGGAAAGAATGCTAACATATCCTTAGGCAAACATCTTTTAGTCTTCTAACATAACCTAATACTACTTAAAATACAACCATCTTTTAAATTCATGCTTTTCCTCAGGCATATTCTTTGAAAAGAGAGATGCGACTACCTTCTGAATTGCATAAGATGTAGCTTTGTTTCCATATCCTCAGTAAAGATTTATGATATAAACACTCCAGTTTTTTTTTCTTACTTGCAGTGCTGTGATAACTAATAAATCCCAGTTGCCACTCTTTCTACAAATATCAGTAAGGATCATCCTAGAGTCCCACATCCACACAAAACTAAGGCTAGAGTTCATAATGAATAAGATAGGTTACGTTTTAGGACTCAGTTCTCTCTCATCTTGGTCTAACGTTTGGTCTCCCAAACACCATCAAACTTTTACATGATTTAAATTTATTTCCTCCAGATAATGGGAAAACAGAAGTAAATGCCATGTACAATTCTTTATAGAATACTAACTTATTAAAAGATGGTTTATAATTCTAGAAGATTCACGTTATTAATATGAATTTTAAAAGAAAGAAAAATGGGCACACAGAGACTGAACCTAAAACCAGAGACCTTGCATAGGTGCAAACTAGTTCCTTTGTATGTATGTTACAGTTGTATAGATTGGTCTTCTTGTGAAGTTAACTGTGGAGCAGGGGCTGTCTCTAACTTTTGCCTGGTTTGGGGACAGTTTTCCTCATATCGGGTTGCCTCACACAGCTTTTATATGATGGAGGTACCTAGTCTTACTACAACTTGATATGCCATTTTTGGTTGATATCTATGACAGGCTTGCCCTTTCCTGGATAAAAATGAAGGTGGAGCGGATGGGGGGGATGGGAGAAGATGAAGAAGGGACTGGGAGGAGAAGAATGAGAGAAAAATAAGGTCAGGATATTAAGAAAAAAATATGTGCTTCCCTGCTCACCTATCCAACCCTCCTATATCCCAATCATTCCATTTCCCCAAGTTCCCCCCATCCTCCCCTTCTCACTTTTCTCTCCCCATCTCCCCTTACCCCCATCCCGCCCCACCCCCAAGATCTCAGGTTTTTGCCTGGCAATCTTGTCTAATTCCCATAGCCAGGAGGATAACTATATGTTTCTCTTTGGGTTCCCCTTCTTATTTAGCTTTTTTAGGATCACAAATTACAGATTCAGTGACCTTTATTTATGGCTAGAAACCAATTATGAGTGAGTACATCCCATGTTCATCTTTTTAGGTCTGGGTTACCTCACTCAGGATAGTGTTTTCTATTTCCATCCATTTGCATGCAAAATTCGAGAAGTCCTTGTTTTTTACCGCTGAGTAGTACTCTGTGTATATATTCCACACAGTCTTCATCCATTCTTCCATTGAAGGACATCTAGGTTGTTTCCAGTTTGTGGCTATTACAAATAATGCTGCTATGAACATAGTTGAACAAATGTTTTTGTCATATGATAGGGCATCTCTTGGGTATATTCCCAAGAGTGGTATTGCTGGGTCCAGGGGTAGGTTGATCCCGACCTGAGGAATCGCCACACTGCTTTCCAAAGTGGTTGCACAAGATTGCATTCCCACCAGCAATGGATGAGTGTACCCCTTACTCCACAACCTCTCCAGCAAAGGCTATCATTGGTGTTTTTGATTTTAGCCATTTTGGCAGGTGTAAGATGATATCTCAAAGTTGTTTTGATTTGCATTTCCCTGATCGCTAAGGAGGGTGAGCATGACCTTAAGTGTCTTTTGGCCATTTGCACCTCTTCTGTTGAGAATTCTCTGTTCAGTTCAGTGCCCCATTTTTTAATTGGGTTATTTAGCATTTTACAGCCTAGTTTCTTGAGTTCTTTATATATTTTGGAGATCAGACCTTTGTCTGTTGCGGGGTTGGCGAATATCTCCCAGTCAGTACGTAGCCTTTTTGTCTTAGTGACAGTGTCCTTTGCTTTACAGAAGCTTCTCAGTTTCAATAGGTCCCATTTATTCAATGGTACCCTTAATGTCTGTGCCGCTGGGGTTATATATAGGAAGCAATCTCCTGTGCCCATATGTTGTAGGGTACTTAGGGGAGCAGGAAAGCACATATCTTAGTTAAGGGAGCCACCTTAGGGTTGGCAAGAGTCTCGAACCTAAAGTGGCTCTCAGGTGCCCCGGGCGATGTCCTCAGTTCCTTGGGCAGCTGGGGATAGGGAACCTGAAATGACCCTATCCTATAGCCATACTGATGAATATCTTGCATATCACCATAGAACCTTCATCTGGCGATGGATGGAAATAGAGACAGAGACCCATACTGGAGCACCAGACTGAGCTCCCAAGGTCCCAATGAGGAGCAGAAGGAAGGAGAACATGAGCAAGGAAGTCAGGACCACGAGGGGTGCATCCACCCACTGAGACAGTGGGGCTGATCTATTGGGAGCTCACCAAGGCCAGCTGGTCTGTGACTGAAAAAGCAAGGGATAAAACCGGACTCTCTGAACATGGCGGACAATGAGGGCTGATGAGAAGCCAAGGACAATGGCACGGGGTTTTGATCCTACTTCATGTTTTGGCTTTGTGGGAGCCTAACCAGTTTGGATGTTCATCTTCCTAGACCTAGATGGAGGGGGGAGGACCTTGGATTTTCCATGGGGCAGGGAACCCTGACTGCTCTTGGGACTGGAGAGGGAGGAGGAAAAAAGTGGGGGGAGGGGGAGAGGGGTGGGAAGAGGGGGAGGGAAATGGGAGGCTGGGAGGAGGCCGAAATTTTTTTTTTTTTTTCAATAAAATAATAAAAAAAATAACATAAAAAGAAAAAAAGAAAAATGAGAAAATGGAGTTTTAGAAAAGCTGCTACCTTGTAAAAAGTGGTAAAACTAGCATCTAACCTCACCCCTTCCTGACTAAGGCCTTCAGTTTTACCCCAACATCATTTTCTTCCAAGCTTCTAGCTTAGTAAAGACCATTTTGTATCTAAAGTTCTATGTCTCTGGACATTAACATAGAATATTCTATGAATTTATCTTATGGTGACTGTTGGCTATAAAATGGGCAATAATCTAAACCCTTTTGAACATTTAATTGATTTAATAATTATGTATCGTTTCTTTCCTTTTCAGAACATTGCAAGATGAAAGCTTGCTACAGTAAAGAGATGAGAGAAGAGGCTAAAAAGGGGGAAGAAAGGGAGCCAAGATCAAGAACCAGCTAATAAATAAGTCAATGAAATTTTTCTAGAATTTTTGTCTCCAAGTTTCTGAGCAAGGTAAGAAGAGTAATACACATAGATCTGATTTGTGTATTAATATAAATTATTACCTAAAATAAAAGGACATTTAGGATATATAAAGCTCAATAAGTACTTATAAAGAATTTGTAAATATCAATAAGAACATTTGGTACAGAGTTTATGATGCTGAAGAACACATTAAAACTTGAATAGATGACTGGAAAAAGTGTCCTGAGGCTGTTTAAATTTGCAAAATCTCAATATATATATTTAAGAATAATATGCATCTTCATAGCTCAGTAATCTGATATATATCAAATTGCCTGGATCATCAAGATTACATGGGAACAGAGAAAAAAGTAAGAAGCAAAGAAGGAAAAAATGAAAATATATATAATTTTCTTTTTCCAGTACTGGCTGGTTTTGTGTATCAACTTGACACAAGCTATGGAGTCCTCAGAGGAAGGAGCCTTAGCTGAGGAAATGCCTCCTTGAGATTCATTTTCTCATTTAGTGTACAGTGGGGGTAGAACCCATCCTATGGTGTGTGGTGCCATCTTCAGGCTGTTGGTCCTAGGTTCTATAAGAAGATGGGCTGAGCAAGCCATGACGAGAAAGCCAGAGAGCAGCTCCTCCCTGTGGCCTCTACATCAGATCCTGCCTTCAGGTTCCTGCCATGTTTGAGTTCCTGTCCTGCCTGTCCTGGTTTCCTTCAGTGATGGACCACAGTGTTGAAGTGTAAGCCAAATAAAGCCTTCCTCTCAACTAGCTCATTGGCCATGGTATTTCAACATAGCAATAGAAACCTAACTAAGACAACCTCTCATTTCTCTGCTCATTTGGGTTCTTGCTATTGCTGGAACCCATTTCTTTTTCCCTTACTCATCCCTTCTCTTTTTTCTTCCCCATCTATGCCTTAACTTGCAAAGTTTTTGGGTTGACCTGACTGGGCTACTGAGAATGAAGAAACACACACAAACACACAAAAGCCAGAATCAGGAAGGGCCCTGCCCTCTGGTGCAGACACAGGAGCAACAACCAGGAAACTCAACATGTTTATTATTATACAAAACATAAACAAGGATTCAGGTTATCTGATCTCTGTAGGATAGGTAGGCGCACAGTCTCAGGCTGCAATCATCCAGGACAAGGAAACTTCTGTTGATATTTTATGCAGACACTATTGCCATCTGTACTCGGACCAGAGGAAGGCTTTGCCATTCCCCTGAGACTGAGCCAGGAAAGGCTTGCCATTCCTATAGATGTTAGTTATTGGCATCCTTGACATGGCAGTGATCATGTCAACTTTAAAAATTTACTTAAGAGTTCTGATCTCCAAAATATATAAAGTACTCAAGAAACTAGGCTGTAAAATGCTAATCAACCCAATTATAAAATGGGGCACTGAGCTGAACAGAGAATTCTAAACAGAGGAAGTTCAAATGACCAAAAGACACTTAAGGTCATGCTCAACTTCCCTAGCAATCAGGGAAATGCAAATCAAGACAACTTTAAGATATCTTCTTACACCTGTCAGAATGGCTAAAATAACACCAATGATAGCCTTTGCTGGAGAGGTTGTGGAGTAAAGGGTACACTCATCCATTGCTGGTGGGAATGTAAACTTGTGCAACCACTTTGGAAAGCAGTGTGGTGGTTTCTCAGGAAATTTGGGATCAACCTACCCCTGGACCCAGCAATACCACTCTTGGGAATATACCCAAGAGATGCCCTTTCATAGAACAAAAGTATATGCTCAACTATGTTCATAGCAGCATTGTTTGTAACAGCCAGAACCTGGAATCAACCTAGATGTCCTTCAATGGAAGAATGGATGAAGAAAGTATGGAATATATACATATTAGAGTCCTACTCAGCAGTAAAAAACAATGACTTTTGAATTTTGCATGCAAATAGATGGAAATAGAAAACATTATCCTGAGTGAGGTAAGCCAGACCCAAAAAGAGGAACATGGGATGTACTCACTCATAATTGGTTTCTAGCCATAAATAAAGGACATTGAGCCTATAATTCGTGATCCTAGAGAAGCTAAATAAGAAGGTGAACCCAAAGAAAAACATATAGGCATCCTCTTGGATATTAACCTTCATCAGGCGATAAAAGGAGACAGAGACAGAGACCCACATGGGAGCACCGGACTGAAATCCCAAGGTCCAAATCAGGAGCAGAAGGAGAGAGCACGAGCAAGGAACTCAGGACCGCGAGGGGTACACCCACACACTGAGACAATGGGGATGTTCTTTCGGGAACTCACCAAGGCCAGCTGGACTGGGTCTGGAAAAGCATGGGATAAAACCGGACTCGCTGAACATAGCGAACAATGAGGACCGCTGAGAAATCAAGAACAATGGCACTGGGTTTTGATCCTACTGCACATACTGGCTTTGTGGGAGCCCAGGCTGTTTGGATGCTCACCTTACTAGACCTGGAAGGAGGTGGGAGGTCCATGGACTTCTCACAGGGCAGGGAACCCTGACTGCTCCTCAGGCTGATGAGGGAGGGAGAGTTGATTGGAGGAGGGGGAGGGAAATGGGAGGCAGTGGCGGGGAGGAGGCGGAAATCTTTAATAAATAAATAAATAAATAGATAAGTAAATAAATACAGAATCTTACTTGCAGTAGCAAAAATATTTTAAAATATTTTCTGGGGTGCAATACTAGTGTATACTTCACCATATTTATTTTGTAAAATTAATGAAATTAAATTATGAAACACTACCACAAATATTCTGTGAAATTTATTTGAAAACATGCAAATACCATTCAAGGAAAATTCCTACCATGAAAACTAGAGTGTTCTTTTAATGATGTCTTATTGCTAGCCACATGAAGGTGGCACTTGAAGCCAACTTTTAAAAGCTAAATACACACAAATTCCCACACATCTGTCTCCAGTTATAATTCTAACTTTAATTCAGTATTTAGCAGATTTTCACCTTCAAAAAACAAAATCTGATAAAATTTATTGCCCAAGAGTTTATCTTCTTGTTTGTACGTTAGATATGCATACCAAGATAGGTAACAAAATTACTCTATGAAATAATAAACAGATAGATATATGAAAGACAGATAGATGATAGATAATAGATAAAAGATAGATAGATGATAGATAGATGTTAGATAGATAGATAGATAGATAGATAGATAGATAGATAGATAGATAGATAGATAAATCCATTTCAAAAGTGAAAGGAACAACTATCCTGCAGGACATTTCTATAGGTCACAACTGAAAGGCTTAAAATCACAAAGTGAGTCGAAAAGTTTTGGTCAAAGAAACAGCACCAAACTTTGAACTTACATATTTACAAATAAAACATACAAACATACATGAAAAGAAATAGGATTAATATAATAAATGTTGCTTCCAAGCCTTAACTATCGGCCTCTAGAATATAATATATTAATTTAAATGGTAGATTCCCAGGATGGACTACATCATGTTCATTCTTATAAAATTTAATTGAATGCCATTTATTATGACAAAGTAATTATCACTTGTAGGGATAAGTCCCGCCCCTTAGGGGGCGTGTTCGCCTCGGGCTAACATTTGCCCATAAATTTGGCGAGCATGCTCCCAGCCTTCCTTTTGCTTTCCTGGTCTCCGTGGGAACGGTGGTTCTGTAAGACTATTTCGCCATTAAAGCTGTATATATATATTTTTTACAATCTGTCTGCATTCGTTTACGCCGTTACAATCATTTGGTAATTTGTGCATATTATTGAACTCTAAAAGCAGAATGGCCAGTGGCTGTTGACTTATTTTGAATTAAGCTGAAACTATCAGATAATTTTCAACTGAAGGAATGAATTCATATTAATATCATGTGCAGAAATTAAAAGACACTTTTCTGAGTTAAGATAAATAGGTGCTGCTGTTCCCCACTCTCAGGGTCACCACCGGAATGCTGCAGGTCCCATTATATGTGTCATTCGGGCAGATGTCGAGCGCTCTGGTCACAGTCACGTTGTTGTCCTTCTTCAAGTAGGTGATGTTCAGCTATAGCGCCATAGAGGCAAGCAGGCAGGTTCCATTTTCACAAGTCACATTGTACTTAGCCACAGTGGGGTTTGTGGGCACAAGTGATGGCAAGGGGCTAGGTGGCACAGTGGTCGGGGAAGGTCTGTTCTGCATGCCGTGTATCTCTTCTTTGCTGAAGTTGCTATTCCACACGTAGGCCTGAATAGTGACATCACGGAGTGTGATGGTCACACTCCCATGTAGACCTCCGTCGCACTCAAGCATCAATGTTTTGTTGATGTCTGCCTTGATGTCAGTTATGGAGTCCACATAGTGGATCCCTTTGGTGCTGGCGTTGGGGAAATGCTGTGTGTCTGACAAGCTGGAGGTGAAGCTCATGTGCTGGACACAGTAACGTGTTGTGTTTCTCGTGAACTGGAGCGTCAGTAGATATTCGCTTCCAAAAGCAACGATGAGACTGGGTTCAGAAGCATTTTCTCTAATACAGGAATGGCTACTGTTCAGTACTTCAGAGGACAGCAGCGCAATGGTCGAGTTCAAGCAGCAAGCCGAGCAGTGGCTGCCTGGCGCCGGGGCCGCCATGTCTGTCCTGGAGTTGAAGTTTTGGATGAACACCAGGTTGACCCTGTTTTTGCTACAAGAAGTCCAGTTGAACATGACTCTTCCCGATGCCAGAGAGGCCATATTCTTCGCGTCTAACCATTCACTGAGAGCTCTTCAGGCCACAATCGAGAACTCATATGTGTGCAACCCCGAGGAGCACATCTACATCAACAAGGCCTTTTCCTTTAATGTCTTCAGCATTCAGGTTCAGGCTTTCACGGTCGAAAGTGACAGGTTTGGGTCTGTGGAAGAGTATGTGCAGGATGGTAAAAACATGCTGATCCCCATTGCTGTGGGCGGTGCCCGGCAGGGCTGGTCCTCAATGTCCTCATCACCTACCTCATCGGCAGGAAGAGGAGTCATGCTGGCTACCAGACCACACAGCCTGATGGGCGGGCGGGTGTGCCACAGATGCCCAGGGGTCTGTTCTTATGTCCCAAGCTTAGATAGGTGTGGAAGGGAAACGAACTTTCTGGCAAACTGTTTTCAAATCTGCTTTATCAAATGTGAAGTTCATCTTGCAACATTTACTACGCACAAGAATAACTATTGAAATGACGGTGTTAATTTTGTTACTTGGGTTAAATATTTTGCTACCTGGTTAAATGTTAATGTTACCAAAGTAGTGCTCTAAGGAAAACAAGAAGGCTTTTTGGAATCGCACGGGCTCCCCGATTTGACTTTTTAAGATTTGGTGTTTGGTTTCCTCATTCTTTTACTCGGATTTAGCCTTACAAAGGAAATTTCTGGTCTGAATCCTTGGGCCTGGGGAGGACGACTCATGGTTCTGCTGCACACTGCAGATGCTCGCAGGGGCGAGCGGAAAGCCCTGCCGCAGAGGCACACATAGGCTCAACCTCTGGACATTTAGCTGGGCTGCTGGCCTGGGGGCCGGAATCTGGCATTTGGCTGGGGCACATGCACCAGTGTTTTGTGCTCTGCCACCTATGCGCTGGCACTTTTATAAATAGAAAATGGCATTATTTTTATTTACTTTTTGTAAAGTGATTTCCAGTCTTTTTTTTTTTTTTTTTTGATTTTTCGAGACAGGGTTTCTCTGTAGCTTTTTGGTTCCTGTCCTGGAACTAGCTCTGTAGACCAGGCTGGCCTCGAACTCAAAGAGATCCGCCTGCCTCTGCCTCCCGAGTGCTGGGATTAAAGGCCTGCGCCACCACCGCCCGGCGATTTCCAGTCCTCTGTTAGCATTCATGGTGGCCCTTTTTCTGCACTGTGTACAATAATAGATTCACACCGCTGACCTGCGGCGAAGGTGGGTTGTACAGTGAGGACCAGCTCACATGTAATTGCCATAATGGTGCTAATAAAAAGTCTTCGTGTTAAAAAAAATTAAAAAAATAAATAAGTGAATGAAGAGCAATATTTTCATTTATCATTAGGTCCAATATTTATGCTGTGACAAATTAAAATATTGTTATAAACCTAATATTATATTTCTTTGGTATTATCCTAAAATGTTGAAGTATTACATTTAGAATATAAAATTTTAAATATTTTCACCAAATAAATTGTATATATAAATCATATACAGCACATTTTTCTATCTCTGTTATTCTTATATTACATATTGTTTTTTTATGTCAGCTCTGAAAATATTTATGAAATTAAGTAGTTCATAGTTAATGTCAAATTTCATATAAAGATAGTTTTTTATCTAAAAGCTGACAGATATTTAATTTGAGCTTGTGTGTTTTATATTTTTCTTTTCTTGCTTTTTTTCTGTTTTGCTTTTTGTCTGTCTGTCCATTTGTTTGTTTGTTTTAACAAGACATCATGCTAAGCTGAAATTCATTATGTTCCTTTCACTGCATCCTCTAGGCTGGTATTCCCAACATACGGTCTGAATACATTCTTTTTTACAAATAAGGTGTCTATAATTCAAGGTTTTGGAGGCAAACATTTTAAAAATCAAGAAATATGACATATAAATGATTCCATGTTTTCCTGTAACTAAAATGTAATGCTCTAATAATTTTGTCTACTGTTCCGACTTTAAAATAGCTTGGGAAGAAATATATAAACATTTTTTATAAGTTAAGGTTACAATTCCTAAGAAAACAATCAACACTTTTTTACATGTATAAATTTCTGTACTAAGTACAAACCATGAGTTTGAAAAGAACAGCATCTGAAATTTAACTGGAATTTGGAGACTAGAAACAATAATTAAATCTGACTTTTTATCTTGGGTCTAGTGTATGCAATCAAGGTGACCTATTATTCTCAAACCAACCATTTACTTTACCTCACTATATACTCAAAACACAATTTTTTGTTATCTTTAAACCAGTAATATTTATTATTTTTTCGCTTGAATGTCTTTTGACCCCAGCTGCAAAAACTTTAAATTCACATGTACTAGTTCAGTACATCTTCCCATATTCAAGAAATGTGCCCCATTTATTACAATATTAGTGGATAACCTTGAGAATTCTAAAATGAGACATTTGAGGGTACATAAACTAAAGACATAGACTCTATGTCATTGACTTATTAATTCATTTATCAAATACTAACTAGTATTTTCTACATCTCAGAAATATAAGAGCTGAAAGAGTACTGGCAACTGAGAAGCAGTGAAGTCAGAAAGGGATAAAACAAAATACAGTTATCAATCTGAATAATTCTCAGGCAATCTTCTTCAAACAGAAATTCCTGAAACTGAGCAATCTGTGGATCATCACAGTGATGAACCTTTTAAAAATAATCCATTGCGGAATTTGTTTTCTCACTAGATACAACTGAAGAGAGATTTAGGAAGCTTAGTTTTGTTCTACACTGACTGTTCTTGTTAAGTAGGTGCATTGACTGAGTAGATATCCCCAAACATCTTCCCTGAAAACAATGTGTTTATAATATCATCACCTGTTAGTCACATATCTAAGTACATAAACCTTTTATCAAAAGTCTCCAGTTGACTCTTTTATTTTTTTTTGAATTTCAGGGGAGATGTGTATGAATGTTGTATAAAACCAAATAAATAGCCATTAACATAAAATTGAAATCATAGCATTTTTTTTGTAATTTGTGTAGAAAAGCCAGTTGATTTTCTAGAAAGTAAATGAAAAGTTTAGAGTTCCAAATACATTGTTGTGTGAACTTAAATTAGAACAAGTAGTTTCCATTATTTGTTCTCAAGAATTATTGAAAATATTCAACAGATTAACTACCTTAACTTCAAGAAATTTTAATAATTTTTAAAAATTTTTTTATTGCTTTATAAATAATACCATTCAAAATTTCCACTTCCTCCCCTCCTCCCATTTCCCTCTCACTCCCCCACTCACCCTTTCCCCTCCCACTCCAGTCCTAAGAGAGGGCAGAGTACCCTGCCCTGTGGGAAGTCCAAGCCCGCCCCCCTCCATCCAGGCCTATGCATCCAAACAGACTAGGATCCCAAAAAGCCAGTACAAGCACTAGACACCAATATCAGTGCCATTATCATTAGCTTCTCAGTCAACCCCATTGTCAGACACATTCAGAGTCCAGTTTGATCACATGCTCATTCAGTGCCAGTCCAGCTGGCTTTGGTGAGCTCCCATTAGATCAGGCACACTGTCTTAGTGGGTGGGCCAACCCCTCGCGGTCCTGATTCCTTGCTCATCTCCCTCCTTCTGCTCTTCAAATGGACCTTGAGAGCTCAGTCCAGTGCTCCAATGTGCGTCTCTCTCTCTATCTCCATGCATCACCGGATGAATGTTCATATTCATATTTTTGGGTCTGGGTTATTTCACGCAGGACAGTGTTTTCTATTTCCATTCATTTGTATTCAAAATTCAAGATGTCATTGTTTTTACGCTGAGTAGTACTTTAATGTGAATATGTGCCACTTTCTTTATCCATTCTTCCATTGAAGGGCATCTAGGCTGTTTCCAGGTTCTGGCTATTACACGGAACAGAGAATTCTCAACAGAAGAACTTCAAATGGCCAAAAGATACTTAAGGTATGTTCAACTTCCTTAGCAATCAGGGAAATGCAAATCAAAATAACTTTGAGATACCATCTTACACCTGTCGGAATGGCTAAAATCAAAAAACACTAATAATAGCCTATGCTGGAGAGAATGTGGGCTAAAGGAAACACTCATCCATTGCTGGTGGGAATGCAAACGTGTGCAACCAATTAGAAATAAGTGTGGCAGTTTCTCAGAAAATTGGGAGTCAAACTAC